>NC_133655.1:189998004-190354990 GCF_009905375.1 Apium graveolens | reverse complement strand
TTTGTGATTCCTTCCATAAGAGCACACAGCTTCATCATCTCTTCATCAGGGTCCATCTCAGATAAACTTTCAGTTTCTGAATCCTCATCACTATCAGAACTTGATGACTCAGTATCAGACTTTGTGATGAGAGCCTTTCCTTTGCCTTTCTTTGAGACAGCCACTTTAGGGGATTCCTCCTGAGCCTTAAGAGTAACTGTCCTTGACTTTCTCCCATGCCTGTTGCTTCTTTGATCCATCTCAAGTTCATGAGTCTTGAGCATACCATAAATTTCATCAAGAGTAGTTTCATCAAGAGCATAGTTGTCTCTTATAGTTGTGGCCTTCAAATCCCAACTTTCAGGAAGAGCTAAAAGGAATTTGAGATTAGTATCTTCAAGATCATATTCCTTATCTACCAGTGACAGATCATTCAAGAGTTTGACAAATCTATCATATAAACGAGTTAATGACTCATTAGGTTTTGAGTCAAAGTGCTCATACTCTTGAGTGAGTATAGTCCTCCTGTTCTTCTTAATTGAATCAGTTCCCTGGAATCTTGTGTCCAAGGCATCCCATATCTCCTTTGCAGTCTTGCAATTAATTACCCTATTTGACATGACATTATCAATGGCACTATGCAGCAAATGTCTTACCTTTGAATCCTTTGCAATAGATGAGATATCTTCAGCTGTATATTCACTTTTCTCCTTTGGTACAGTCTGTGTTGGCTAATCTGTAACTATAACAGAGAGTTTGGTTGGCTTATGTGGTCCTTCATTAATTCTGTCAAGGTATTCTGGATCTGTAGCTTCCAGAAACATAGACATCCTCACCTTCCATATGGGATACTCAGAAGGTTTCAGTATGGGAACCCTAATAGTCTCATATCGATTATGGATTTGAGTCTTGAAGTTTCTTCAGTTTTGGTGGGCTTGGTTGGAGTTTGTGCTTCTTTAGACATGATTGTTTTTGGATCTTTACTGTATGTATGTTAACAGATTGCTCTGATACCACTTGATAGGTCACACACACTGTAGAAGGGGGTTGAATATAGTGTTTACTACAATCAAATCAAATATAAGAACTCAAGTTACAGAACACATATTTTATTCAACATAATAAACTATGTTATAAAGAACTGTTCTCTCTCAGTGATGAAAAAATTATCACGAGAGCTGCTAGGGTTACAATGAATAATATTCTCGATTAAGATAACATATATAGTGTAAACCCTATGTCTGTGTTTATATACTACACAGTTACAAGATAATCTTCTAATTGATATCGAATATAATTCTGCTTCCTAATATATCAACTAGTTATCTTTTTTCCAAGTATTCTATTCTTCATAGAATTCTTCTCCATGCATATCTCTGCTTATGTTTGTCTCGATCTTCTTTCCTTTCAATCAGCCACCTTCCTTATCTGAACGTCTCCTTAAGCCCTGATATTATCTCCTGATAAATATCTCTTGATAACTTAAGTTCTGATAACTTAAGTTCTGATATCTTAAGTCCTGACTTCAGTATAAGTACTGATTTCCAATTAAGTCCTGATTTATCCTGTTAGTTAAGATCTGAAAACTAAACACAAATCATATTAGACATGACATCAAAAATATATCTAACATTTTCGTATAAAGGATTTTATAAGAAGCTCGGTTTGGATAATTATCCAATACGGGTATCAAATCTGACCATTTTTGCAGTTACTTAGCGGCTAAGTAATTTTTTTTTCGATCCAATGGTTACTAATATTCCATAAATATAAATAGTTGTTACAGTACTTTATTTTATACAGATAAACATAAATATACAGTAAAAGTTCATAATTACCCAGGAAAACGAACCGTGTTCTTCACGTTCTTCACAATCAAACAAACATTCGAAGGTGATGAGGATCTCAAATTTTGATGCTCTAGTAACCGTTTTGAATCCATTGACCTCCCCTTTCTTAATCCATCATCAAATCGATAAACGTTGGGTAAAGTTTAAATTTGAATTTTAGGGTTCTTATTTTGATTTGGGATTTTTCTCTGTGACGATTTTTGATTGAATTTATGGTTATATATAGCTTTAACACGTTGTTTACAGTTGTTTCATGTAATTATATGTGTATTTTCATTACAATTTAGTGCTCATCGAATTCTGAGTTTCTTGCTGGTGTTCATCGATCTTTTCGACTGATTTCAGGCTTGTTTGTTGGTTTTAGTTGTTGGGTTAGATTGAAATAGCTGTCAGCATCTTTTAGGTCACATAACACTGTAGAAGGGGGTTGAATACAGTATAGAATACAATCAAATTGATTTCGAACACAAGTAACAGTAAACAGATAAATTTGATACAATAAACTCTTTTACAATGGAACTATTCTCCCTCAGTGATGAACAAATATCACGAGAGCCGCGAGGTTACAATGTATGATCTTCTCGATAATGATAGCACATATAGTGTAAACCTATGTCTGTGTTTATATAGTACATAGTTACAAGATAAATTCTAATTGATATGGAATATAATTCTGTCTCCTAAAATATATCAATCAGATATCTTATACAATTCTTTAAGTCCTCTAACTCTTTCCATGCATATCTTCTTTTGTATTAGTCTCGATCTTCTTTCCTATAAATCAGTTTCCTTCCTTAACTGTTAGTCCTCTGGTACTTAAGTTCCGATATCCATCTTCTGATATTTATCTTCTGATAATCTAAGTTTTGATATCCTTAAGTTCTGACTTCCAGTAAGTACTGATTCCAGTAAGTACTGATATTTCCTGTTTGTTAAGATCTGAAAACTAAACATGAAACATATTAGACATGACATCTCAAATAATCTAACAATCTCCCCCAACTTGTAAATTGTGCAAAAATATACAAGTTAATAGATTTGATGATGTCAAAAACATTTAAGTTCAAATGCAATAAGAGTTTAATAAGACTATTAGCTACAACTTACAGTCCTTATAGCTTTACCGAATTCACTGGATCAATCTGAATCCATAATGATTCTTAACAAAATCTCTTACCAGCTTGTCTTCAGCTTTTCTCAGAAATTCAACTAACTGTGCTTTGACCTGCATCAGTTCTTCATCTTTACTATCACCAATTTGATAAATGGCTATTCTGAGAGCTTGAATTGATGTTCTTTCAAGTCCATCACCAAGTTTGATAACTCTAGGATGTGAAGAGTTTTCATTATAACATAAGCATCTTCATTTCAGAATAACTTCCACCTTAGCAGAATTCTTCAGCATAGAAATTTCTCTTCCATCACTTTCAGTAATCATTGGTATATACTGAGAAGTATTTATACCAGAGATTCTAAATAGATCTCTTATAGCCTTTAAAATGTGTTATGACCATCTTCTTGTAACATCATATTTTACTTCCATAAGATAGTGAATATGTTGAAGTTCTCTGACAGACTTTTTAGCACATCAGTATCAGCTAGTTTGTAAGTTAGTCCATCATAGAGAAATAAAATCAATTTCTCCTTTAGATTTTCCTTAGCATCTATCATGATTTGAGCAGACAACACTTTGTCAAGGTGCTTTTGTTTGATTTGTTCATATGGTTTGTCTGTCAACATTAAAGGATCTCTTAGAGTAATTTCTACTCTTGTTTGTATCTTCTCTTCATCAGAACCTAATCCAGCTTTATCTCTAGGTTGCTTGGATCTCAACCCAAATGTTGCAAGTTGATTCATCAAGAGATTGGATTTTGGTTCAACTGGAGTAGCTTTCTTCCATAACAGCTTCTTCTTATTAGCAATTGTCATCTTTTCCAAATTAACTTGATCAGAATTTGCTGTTTCTTCTGTAGCTTACTATTCTTTATTCTGAACAACTTGAGCAGTGTCAGAGGTTGTTTTAGATTCTTCAATCTTCCTTCTCTTTAGAATTTGAACAGTTTCATCTTCTATCAAATCATCATCATGCACTATAGTTTGATAGACTGGAATGGAAGAACTTATCTTTTTCTTAATCTTTAAAGGTTCCTAACCTCTTCTTTTCCTTTTGACTTAGGATCAATCTCAGTTTGTGATCTAGTCTTGGACTTTAAATTCGACTTTTCCCTGATCATAATGCCTTTTCCTTAGGCCTTGGAGGTTTCTTTGCATCAGAAGCTTTAGACTTAAGATTTGTCTTCTCAGCAGAGCTTCTTCCTCCTTGAGAGTTTCCAAATCCATTCCTACATTTTGTTTCAAAAATAATCTTCTAGCTATCTCCTCATCAAGTATCTGGATTTTAGGATTTTTGTAATAAACAGTAGTCTGCTTCCCCTTTAGCTTCAGAGTTTGTAAAAACTTCTGAGAGACTTTAGATCCTGACTGAATCAGAATATCAGAAATGACATCAGACTTTGCTTATCAGAACTTGACTTCAGACTTTAGCATTCACAACATCAGAACTTGACTTGTTCAGTGTAGAAGATTTTCCTTGAACTTTTCCTTGACCTCTACTCCTATCAGAGTTTCCCTGGTCATCACCTTTATCATCCTTTTTCATCAATATTTCAGTAGGTGAGCATTTGGACTTAACTACCTTCTCCCCCTTTTTGGCATCATCAGGAAGTAAGAGAGAAAGAAGAAGTTCAACTGAAGATTGGATTTCATCCAATTGAGCTTTCTGAGAAACTTGGTTAGCCAGGACCTCAGCAATTTGGGCTTGTTGCTTCTCTTGAATCTTTTCAATGGCTTCAATTTTCTCAAGAGTAGGTCTGATATATCTATTCTTATCAAGCTTAAGTTGTAGATCTAGCTTATCAACATGTTCCTTTAGTGTATCAACCTGTTCATGAGTAGAAGAATGTAGACCTTGAAGATGTTTGGTAGATAGAGCAGTGATCTTCAGTTGTGTCTTTAAATCAGCATTTGTGAGCAACTCATCAGCTTTAACAATATGCTCTGTCAAAATGTTAGAACATGGAATAAAATCAGTGTCATTCCACTTCTTGGTCCACTCCACACCTCTGTGAGTATCCTCCCAAGGAATAGGTGCTTCCTTTTCAACAAATTTCTTCACCAATTCTTCCTTTGCCAGAATGGGAACTGGAGTCTCAACAGAAACATTATCATCAGAACTTGAGGATGACTCATTATGTTCTGACAGCACAACAGTGTGTGAAGCAACTGGAGATTCAGGAACAGCTTCATTTAAATTCTGAGCATCGGAATTTATCTCCAGAGCTGGTGTGGTTGATGTAGATGGTATCTCAACATTTAAAATTGGAAAATGAGTTGGAGATTGTTGAGCTTCTGTAGATGGAGCTTCCAGATAAAGAACATTTGGTATATTCAAATTATGAATATCTTTCTCAGAACATTCAAAACACTATCAGAGTTTAAAGATCCACATCAGATAACAATCAGTATTTAATGAACTTTAATTAAAGAACAGATTTCATGAAGATAAGACAATCTGTAAACACTGATCATAAAGTCAGATGCATGAGAACAAAAACTAAGCAGATTTAGAGAAAGAACATGAAACCATTTCAAGTTCATTTACCAGTCTTGTAAAAGTTGCTTCACATAGTGGTTTTGTGAAGATATCTGCTAGTTGTTGATCTGTTGGAACAAAATGTAATTCCACTGTACCTTCCATTACATGTTCCCTTATGAAATGGTACCTAATGATGATGTGCTTTATCATTGAGTGTTTAACTGGATTACCTGTCATAGCAATAACACTTTGATTATCACAGTAAATAGGGATTTTAGAATATGTTAACCCATAATCCAGTAACTGATTCTTCATCCAAAGAATCTGTGCACAACAGCTTCCTGCAGCAATATATTCTGCTTCTGCAGTTGATGTGGAATTTGACTTCCGTTTCTTGCTAAACCAAGAAACCAATCTGCCTTCAAGAAATTGGCAGCTTCCAGTAGTGCTTTTCCTGTCTATTTTGCATCCTGCAAAATCTGCATCTGAGTCACCTATTAGCTTAAAATCCGATTCTCTAGGAATTTAGTTAAAGTCTCATACCATGCTCTAGGAGCTTGCTTAAGTCCATAAAGTGCTCTATCAAGCCTGTAGACATGATTTGGAAATTTTGAATCTACAAAGCCTGGAGGTTGTTCAACATAGACCTCTTCTTCCAATTCTCCATTAAGAAAAACACTTTTCACAACTGTAATATCCGGGAAAATTATGTGAATATTATATGTTAAATAAATAAATATTGTGTGTTTTATAAATTTAAAGTAATTGTTGCTATGATATGAGATGTTATAACTGTTATGTATGTTTCTGTACGGGCCAGAAAATTTTTCGGTTGATTAAAATATGTTTAAATTGCAATTATAAGCACTTATCTGCAATCGGGACGCGTAATTATCAGCATCTTTATTAGGATACCTTTTTATTTGATTTTATACGTGTTTGATTGTATTTTACGTGTTTTTGGGATTTTCGGGTAATTTAGGGATCGTTTCCGTTTTTCAAAAATCAACGAACCGGGACCCCACCGGGACGACAAACCCCACAAAATCGATGTTTTTATTTTTTATAAAATTATTCGTATTTCAAATAACCATTATTTTGTATTTTTGAATTATTCGCAATTTTCAGGGAATTTTGACATTAATTTTGTATTTTATTTTTTTTAAAATTATTCCCCGTAATTATTATTTTGGGGCCCTAATTATTATAATTAGAGGATAAAAAACCCTTAAATTATTCTGGGGTATTAAAATTTCTGTATATATAAATACTAGAATTGTTTTATTTTATTTTACTTTAATTTCAGAAATTACTAAAAATAAAACAAAATTCGGAAAATAAGAAATGGGGGTTAGGGTTCGTTCTTGAACAGATTCAATCAATTGATCCATCTGCAGTAATCGTTTGTTGACGAAACTGATATCAAATCAAAGAGCATCTCATGGCCGATCTTTTGGTATAATTATCTCGATTTAAGATTGAATATTTTGCAGAATCGAATTTTGTATAGTTCGTTTTAATTTTTGAATTTTCTGAATCATTGTTGATACGTTGAATGATTTTGAATATAGGTAATGAATTTAGATACCCATAGCTCTATTTTGATATATAGTATGTTTAATTTGGTGGAAGATTCAGTAAAATCGAAGTTTCCGATTGGTTCATCGGAAATTCGTTGATGTTTAACCGGAGATTCTTGTTCTGATTTGATATGACTTGTTTGTTAGAGTATTGAGATATCTGGGCAAGCTAGATGCGATTTGATACTGAAAATCTGTCGATTGGCGTTGATTTGAGTACGCCGGATTTTTCGAGTTCGCCGGCGTTCGGCTGAAACTCGGCGGAATCGAGGTTTAGAGTGTCGGTTTCTGTTTTTGTTGATTCAGTCGTGTTGTGGGTTTGATGTAGAGCATAACCCAGCTAAGAAACGGATGAAAGGGGATGATTTTGGCCGGGGAACGACTCACCGGAGTCGGTCAGCCCCGCCGGAAACTGGGTAATTTACCAGAATCCGGTGGGTGTTCAACCCGACCCGGATTTGTTCTTATCTGACCCGTTTCATTTCTGTCCTGACCCGGTTTTGATCTTTATTCCCCAAAACCTAACCATAAAATCTGTTTGTGAAATTTTCTATTTTATTTATTTTCAAAATTCATTTTCAAAATTTTAAAAAGTCATTTATTTTACTTTCAAAAATCATTTATTTATTATCTAAAAATTATTTTCTTAATTATTTTAAATTCCAACTTATTTTCTTTAATTATTTTCAAAAATACAATTTGATTTAATTATTTATAATTCATTTTAGTTAAATTTATGAATTTAATTAATTGATTAAAAATCAATTAATCAATTAATTTTATTTATAAATAGTTAAATAAATGAAAATTATTAATAATTAATTCAAATAATTCCTAAAAATTATTTTTAGGTTTTAAAAATTTATTTTGGTATTTAAAAATCAATTAATATTATTATTAATTGATTTAAATCTATTTATTTCTTATTTTATTCATAATAATTAAACCGTTCGTCCGTTTAATACGAAACGAACGCGTACAGACTCAGAAAATATTGCACTTCCAATAAAAATACTTTTGAGACCTAATTTCTTTTATATTGCAATGTCATTTGATTTGTGTATCAGTTTAAGTCGGTATTTGATCGGTAAATGCTAATATTGACCTAATTTTCATTCTGAATGCACTGAGACGTATCTTTTAATGATTTGACTTATGTGTTACATAAAATATGTGAGTACGTGTTATATAAATGCCATGATTACGTGTTACGTGATATACATGCTATCTGTTATAATTTTAAAATGCCATGCTAGTTATAAACGATCGGGTAGATGTCAAGACGTATAGTTACGTCGATTGAGTTTAGTTCTGTCACTTAAGATAGTCCTTTTGTTTATAGAATCGAGTAGCAAGGAGCGCAGTCAAGTGTTAGACGGAGATAGTAGCCAGCAGTTAGAAACAGAGTTAAAGTAAGAGGTTATTGAGCATACCAGGCAAGTACCCTAACTTCACTTATTGTTCCAGTGACGTTTATTTTGAATCTTATTATGCAAATATTTATATGTTCACATACCATTCAAGTGTTATTGACTCTAGAGCACGGTTGGATAGCTCAAGTGGTAAAGGGCTTATCCTCTATCGTCCCAGATCCTGGGTTCGATCCTGGCTCACCCGAGAATTGTTGAGAACAGATACTCATTTGTAAGGCTATAAGCCAAAATTAGTCAAAAAAAAAGTGTTATTGACTCTAAATTTATCCTTTTAATTTCCCTACTATTCTAAGTTCAGAATAGTTAAATATTTTTACATTTCGCTATAACTTACTCTATACAGTGAAGCTTTGAATTGAGACTAGCGAATAACTAATTGTTCTGGTTATTTCGCCATTGGTTGTTGAGAAAACTCCGGACCATGAGAAATGGGGAGTTATGTGGTTAAGGATGTCATTTGATTCGACTCCTTTGACGGAAAGTGGTTTTATGGGTTGGATGGTTGCGTAAGAGGCCGTGGCGGCGGTCCAGTGTGAGCTATGTGTTATACAGGATATAACACCTTGCTAGGCCGATTATGTGCCTTGGGTGCGCCCTTTGTTTAGTTTGGATATGCTTCGGCATACCGGTGTTGCTCCGCGGCTTGATCACCGGCGGCAACACACCGTCGGTTCGAGGATTTCCAATCCCAAAACATAATATATTGCAAATGTGTTTATTATCAAATTTATATCAGTTTTGAATACTGTTCAGTTATTGTAGTTGGTTTTGTTCATCAGATATACTGTTGTATTCCAAATCATAAGCTATTTACTACTGCTGGAGCATTTCTTCGCTCCTACTTGTTTCTTATCTTG
This sequence comes from Apium graveolens, assembly GCF_009905375.1. NCBI lineage: Eukaryota > Viridiplantae > Streptophyta > Magnoliopsida > Apiales > Apiaceae > Apium > Apium graveolens. The sequence continues at coordinate 190,345,696 of NC_133655.1, read as the reverse complement.
ATTCTTTCAGCTAGGCCAGGGCAAGCTTAAGTCCAGGTCTGACCAGAGGTTATGTGTTTGTAAATAGTTGGTGTGTTTCAAGGTAGGACAGTTTGGGATACTTAATTAGTCTAGAGGTTTGTAATAAATTGAATAAGTTGTAAAACTAATTAGACTATGGTTTGTAATAACACTTGATTTGTAGTTAGTGCCTGTTCCAGTACTATAACCTGTGATCGATCAGTACAGGTAAAGGGGTCGTATTTATTATATTATTCCGCTGTGATTATTTTATTTTAGTTTATTGGCGATGTGACCCCCAAATCTAGACCCCGGGTTTGGAGGGCGTCACAGGTTGGTATCAGAGCTACAGGTTATGGTCACTGAAACAGGCGTAGGATTGTCATAGATGAGTCATAGGAAGATCACATAAGATAGGCGCGTGTAATTTAGCTTTTATAGAATTAAATTAGGATATTGGGCTGGGTTATAGTTAAGTTGTGTAGGTTTCCTGTTTTGCGTTTAGCGTTAGGCCTTGTGTCATTGCCCTGCTATTTTGTTGTTTAGTTAAAGATTTTAAGCAAGGATTTAAAAAGGGTTGGATAATTCGGAGTAAATCTTCTTTGTGTTATTATTCTCGAGATAATAAGAAGGATTATGTGATAATCATGTCGCTTGTGTTAATATGGTAGCAAGTTTATGATATTCAAGGAAGAGATATTGTTTGCGAACTTTAATATGCTAAGGAATTGCTACATATTTGACACAATGCTTGACAGATTATTATATATATTGCTTGTTTCTTACCAGAATAATGGCTCCAAAGAAAAGGAATAATTCAGGAGAGGATCATACCGAGAGTCGTACAGATCCAGCGATTATCCAGATGTTGGGACTGATGCAGCAGCAGATGTTACATCTTACGCAGCAGCAACACAGCAACAACAGCAACAACAGCAGCAAGCAGCAGCACCACCTGTAGTGACTTTTAAGCAGTTTCAAGCAGTGAAGCCACCTGAGTTCAAGGGAAGTGCTGATCCTGTGGAAGCCAATGCATGGCTCAAGGAAATGGAAAAGGCTTTTGAATTGGTCGGAGCAGGAGCTGAGCAGAAGACCAAGTTTGCAAGTTACTTTTTGAAGGGCGAGGCGAACTATTGGTGGGAATCCACGCGGCATTGGAAGGAGGTGAGTTTATAACTTGGGAGAGATTCACAGAGTTGTTCCTGGAGAAATATTTCCCGAGGTATATGAAGAATCAAATGGAGATTAAGTTCTTGAATCTGAACCAGGGTGATCTTACTGTGGCGGAATACGAGGCTAAGTTTACTGAGTTTGCAAGGTTCGTGCCAGACCAGGTTGATACAGATGAAAAGAAAGCCAGAAGATTTGAACAGGGATTGAAGTTTTGGATTCAGAACAGAGTGGCCATGTTTGAGTTGACTTCATATGTGGCAATGGTTCAGAAGACAATGGTGATTGAGAGTAGGAGTGATATGTCTCAGAAAGGAAATGATGGGAAGAAAAGGAAAATGGAAACCTCAGAGGGAGGTCAGCAGTCAAGTAATTTTCAGGGCCGTTTCAACAAAAGGCCAGGATTTCAGGGTAATAGGAATGTGGGATTCAAGAGACCACAATCAGGAAATGGAGGACAAGGCAATCATTTTCAGAATTCAAATCAGCAGAGACCCAATCGTCCACCTGTGTCAGAGTGCAAATTTTGTGGTAGAAGGCATTTTGGGATTTGTAAGGCTAATGTGTTGTGTTATAAGTGCAATCAGAAGGGACACTATGCTAATGAGTGTCGAAGTCAGACTACAGCTCAGAGATCAGGGACAGTATGCTTTAAATGTGGAAAGATGGGGCATATTTCCAGGGACTGCCAGACAATTGAACCAACTGCTAATGTGCCAAGGATTGAAGGACCACCAACAAAGGACCAGCCAAAGGCTAGGACATTCAATATGACTATGAAGGATGCTGTTCAGAGTTCAGACGTGGTGGCAGGTACGCTTCCAGTCAACTCCATAAATGCTAAAGTTTTATTTGATTCTGGAGCTACAAGATCATTTATTTCTCAAAGTTTTGTCGATAAACTGCATTACGAAGTTAAGTTGTTAGAACAAGCATTGATGATAGAGTTAGCTAATAAGGATCAAGTTTCCGTCGACCGAGTGTGCCCGAAGTGCGATATTAAGATAGGAGGACATCATTTCTATGCCGACTTAATACCTTTAAGTTGGGAGAATTTGATGTTATTTTAGGAATGGATTGGTTGTCAGAAAATAATGCTCAGATTGATTGTAAGAATAGGAAATTAAGACTTCAAACTTTGGATAGTAAGAAGAAGATAATATTTCGAGGAAATAGGCAAGAGAAGAAGTTCTTAGCGATCGCTCAAGTGAAAAAGTTATTGCGTCAGAATTGTGAAGCATATTTGGCCCATGTGGTAGACACCAGTAAGGAAGTTCCAATACTAGAAGCGATTCCAATTGTCAATGAATTTTCAGATGTCTTTCCAGACGATCTACCAGGATTACCTCCCGACAGAGAAATTGAATTTGTGATTGATCTAGCACCCGGAACAGAACCAGTTTCTAAAGCCCCGTACCGGATGGCACCAGTGGAAATGAAAGAATTGGCATCTCAGCTGCAAGATCTTTTGGAGAAAGGAGTTATAAGGCCCAGTGTATCCCCATGGGGCGCACCAGTACTGTTTGTCAAAAAGAAGGATGGGAATATGCGGTTGTGTATCGACTATCGAGAACTGAATAAGCTAAACCATTAAGAACAAGTATCCGTTACCAAGGATCGATGATTTGTTTGGACCAATTGAGAGGCGCTGTATGGTTTTCTAAGATTGATTTAAGATCCGGATATCATCAACTAAAGATCAAGCCTGAAGACATTCCGAAGACCGCATTTTAGAACCAGATATGGGCATTATGAGTTTCTAGTGATGGCATTTGGATTAACCAACGCACCAGCAGCTTTCATGGATTTGATGAATCGAGTATTTAAGAAGTATTTGGATAAATTCCGTGATCGTGTTCATAGATGACATCTTGATCTATTCCAAAACAGAAGAGGAGCATGTAGAACATTTGAGGATAGTTCTGGAGATACTGCGACAGGAGAAGGTTATACGCAAAGTTTTCCAAGTGTGAATTTTGGTTAAAAGAAGTACGATTTCTTGGGCACGTGATTAGCAATAAAGGAGTGGAAGTGGATCCAACAAAGATTGAAGCCATAATCAACTGGGAGAGGCCAAAAACACCAACGGAAGTAAGAAGTTTCATGGGACTGGCAGGTTACTATAGAAGATTCGTGCAAGATTTTTGCGAAGATAGCTACCCATTGACAAAGCTCACCAGGAAGAATCAGAAATTTGAATGGGATGAGAAGTGCGAAGAAAGTTTCCAGGAATTAAAGAATAGATTAGTATCTTCTCCAGTGCTAGTCTTACCAGATGATCAAGGAAATTTTGTAATTTATAGTGACGCATCGTACAAAGGACTGGGATGTGTTTTGATGCAGTATGACAAGGTGATAGCCTACGCTTCAAGACAGTTGAAACCACATGAAGAAAAGTATCCAACGCATGATCTGGAATTGGCAGCTATAGTATTTGTATTGAAGATTTGGAGGCATTATCTTTATGGGGAAAAGTGCGAGATCTACACGGACCACAAGAGTTTGAAGTATATCTTTACCCAGAAGGAATTGAACATGAGGCAGAGGAGATGGCTAGAACTAATCAAGGATTACGACTGTACTATTAACTATCATCCAGGCAAAGCAATGTGGTGGCCGACGCTCTGAGCAGAAAAGAAAGGTTAAACATGATAATTTCATCAGAGGAATTGATCAGGGAATTTGAGAAGCTAGAAATAGAGGTCAGTATTCCAAGTATGTCTACAGAGGTATTGTGTGTAATGTCTTTTCAACCAGAATTATTAGAGAAGATAAGAAGATGTCAGGAGGAAGTTATGAGCATGAACGAGACAGTTTGACAGGAGAAGAGATAGAAAGTCAAAAGGATGATAAAGGGATATTAAGATTTTCTTCCAGAATATGGATACCCAATGTAGCCGAGCTGAAAGATGAAATTCTTCGAGACGCTCACAACTCTAGATATTCAATTCATCCCGGGAGTACGAAGATGTATAGAGACTTAAGAGAAAACTTTTGGTGGCCAAGCATGAAGAAGGAAATTGCAGAATGGGTAAGTAAGTGTTACACTTTCCAGCGAGTCAAAGCGGAACATCAAAGGCCCAGTGGACTGATACAACCATTGGACATTCCAGAATGGAAATGGGAGCATATAGCGATGGATTTCGTAGTTGGATTACCGAGGACCAGGGCAAATCATGATGCTATTTGGGTTATTATCGACAGATTGACAAAGTCGGCGCATTTTCTTCCTATCAACGAGAGATTCTCAATGGATAAATTGGTACGGTTATATCTTAAAGAAATTGTGACAAGACACGGAGTTCCAGTATCCATAGTTTCAGACAGAGATCCTCGATTTAACTCAAGATTTTGGAGAAGTTTTCAAGATTGTCTCGGAACGAAGCTGAACATGAGTACCGCGTATCATCCGCAGACAGACGGTCAAAGTGAAAGAACGATTCAGACTATTGAAGATATGCTAAGGGTATGTACACTAGATTTTGAAGGGAGTTGGGACGAGCATTTGCCATTAGTTGAATTCTCTTACAATAACAGTTATCATGCCAGCATTGGGATGCCACCTTACGAAGCATTATACGGGAGAAGATGCAGATCTCCAATATGTTGGGAAGAAGTTGGTGAAAGAAAGATTTTGGGTCCAGAATTGATTCAACAGACAAAGGAGAAAATAGAACTCATTCGGAAAAGATTAACAGCAGCTCAAGATCGTCAACGCAAATATGCTGATCCTACCAGAAAAGATATGGAATTTGAAGTTGGTGAAGCAGTGCTATTAAAGGTCTCACCTTGGAAAGGTTTATCAAGATTTGGAAAGAAAGGAAAGCTGAGTCCGCGTTATGTTGGCCCTTTTGAGATTTTGAAGCGTGTGGGAAAGGTTGCTTACGAATTAGCGTTACCACCTCACATGCAGCATATTCACAACGTGTTCCACGTGTCAATGTTGAAGCGTTATTTGCCTGATTCGAATCATGTGATAGAATACGAGCCAATCGAGATTCAGCAAGATTTGTCTTTTGTAGAGCAACCAGTGCAGATTTAGATAAGAAAGAAAGAGTGCTTAGGAATAAGTCTGTATCTTTAGTGCGAGTCTTGTGGAGGAATCCCAAGTTGAAGAGTCGACTTGGGAGTTGGAAAGCGAAATGCGATCCAAGTATCCTCATTTGTTTTCCTAGGCTGATTCTGAGGACAGAATCCTGTTAAGGGGGGAAGGATGTAATATCCGGGAAAATTATGTGAATATTATATGTTAAATAAATAAATATTGTGTGTTTTATAAATTTAAAGTAATTGTTGCTATGATATGAGATGTTATAACTGTTATGTATGTTTCTGTACGGGCCAGAAAATTTTTCGGTTGATTAAAATATGTTTAAATTGCAATTATAAGAACTTATCTGCAATCGGGACGCGTAATTATCAGCATCTTTATTAGGATACCTGTTTTATTTGATTTTATACGTGTTTGATTGTATTTTACGTGTTTTTTGGGATTTTCGGGTAATTTAGGGATCGTTTCCGTTTTCAAAAATCAACGAACCGGGACCCCACCGGGGCGACAAACCCCATAAAATCGATGTTTTTATTTTTTTATAAAATTATTCGTATTTCAAATAACCATTATTTTGTATTTTTGAATTATTCGCAATTTTCAGGGAATTTTGACATTAATTTTGTATTTTATTTTTTTTAAAATTATTCCCCGTAATTATTATTTTGGGGCCCTAATTATTATAATTAGAGGATAAAAACACCCTTAAATTATTCTGGGGTATTAAAATTTCTGTATATATATAAATACTAGAATTGTTTTATTTTATTTTACTTTAATTTCAGAAATTACTAAAAATAAAACAAAATTCGGAAAATAAGAAATGGGGGTTAGGGTTTGTTCTTGAACAGATTCAATCAATTGATCCATCTGCAGTAATCGTTTGTTGACGAAACTGATATCAAATCAAAGAGCATCTCATGGCCGATCTTTTGGTATAATTATCTCGATTTAAGATTGAATATTTTGCAGAATCGAATTTTGTATAATTCGTTTTAATTTTTGAATTTTCTGAATCATTGTTGATACGTTGAATGATTTTGAATATAGGTAATGAATTTAGATACCCATAGCTCTATTTTGATATATAGTATGTTTAATTTGGTGGAAGATTCAGTAAAATCGAAGTTTCCGATTGGTTCATCGGAAATTCGTTGATGTTTAACCGGAGATTCTTGTTCTGATTTGATATGACTTGTTTGTTAGAGTATTGAGATATCTGGGCAAGCTAGATGCGATTTGATACTGAAAATCTGTCGATTGGCGTTGATTTGAGTACGCCGGATTTTTCGAGTTCGCCGGCGTTCGGCTGAAACTCGGCGGAATCGAGGTTTAGAGTGTCGGTTTTCTGTTTTTGTTGATTCAGTCGTGTTGTGGGTTTGATGTAGAGCATAACCCAGCTAAGAAACGGATGAAACAGGGACGATTTTGGCCGGGGAACGACTCACCGGAGTCGGTCAGCCCCGCCGGAAACTGGGTAATTTACCAGAATCCGGTGGGTGTTCAACCCGACCCGGATTTGTTCTTATCTGACCCGTTTCATTTCTGTCCTGACTCGGTTTTGATCTTTATTCCCCAAAACCTAACCATAAAATCTGTTTGTGAAATTTTCTATTTTATTTATTTTCAAAATTCATTTTCAAAATTTTAAAAATCATTTATTTTACTTTCAAAAATCATTTATTTATTATCTAAAAATTATTTTCTTAATTATTTTAAATTCCTAAAATTATTTTCTTTAATTATTTTCAAAAATACAATTTGATTTAATTATTTATAATTCATTTTAGTTAATTATTTATGAATTTAATTAATTGATTAAAAATCAATTAATCAATTAATTTTATTTATAAATAGTTAAATAAATGAAAATTATTAATAATTAATTCAAATAATTCCTAAAAATTATTTTTAGGTTTTAAAAATTATATTTTGGTATTTAAAAATCAATTAATATTATTATTAATTAATTTAAATCTATTTATTTCTTATTTTATTCATAATAATTAAACCGTTCGTCCGTTTAATACGAAACGAACGCGTACAGACTCAGAAAAATATTGCGCTTCCAATAAAAATACTTTTGAGACCTAATTTCTTTTATATTGCAATGTCATTTGATTTGTGTATCAGTTTAAGTCGGTATTTGATCGGTAAATGCTAATATTGACCTAATTTTCATTCTGAATGCACTGAGACGTATCTTTTAATGATTTGACTTATGTGTTACATAAAATATGTGAGTACGTGTTATATAAATGCCATGATTACGTGTTACGTGATATACATGCTATCTGTTATAATTTTAAAATGCCATGCTAGTTATAAACGATCTGGTAGATGTCAAGACGTATAGTTACGTCGATTGAGTTTAGTTCTGTCACTTAAGATAGTCCTTTTGTTTATAGAATCGAGTAGCAAGGAGCGCAGTCAAGTGTTAGACGGAGATAGTAGCCAGCAGTTAGAAACAGAGTTAAAGTAAGAGGTTATTGAGCATACCAGGCAAGTACCCTAACTTCACTTATTGTTCCAGTGACGTTTATTTTGAATCTTATTATGCAAATATTTATATGTTCACATACCATTCAAGTGTTATTGACTCTAAATTTATCCTTTTAATTTCCCTACTATTCTAAGTTCAGAATAGTTAAATATTTTTATATTTCGCTATAACTTACTCTATACAGTGAAGCTTTGAATTGAGACTAGCGAATAACTAATTGTTCTGGTTATTTCGCCATTGGTTGTTGAGAAAACTCCGGACCATGAGAAAGGGGGAGTTATGTGGTTAAGGATGTCATTTGATTCGACTCCTTTGACGGAAAGTGGTTTTATGGGTTGGATGGTTGCGTAAGAGGCCGTGGCGGCGGTCCAGTGTGAGCTATGTGTTATACAGGATATAACACCTTGCTAGGCCGATATGTGCCTTGGGTTCCCCTTTGTTTAGTTGGATATGCTTCGGCATACCGGTGTTGCTCCGCGGCTGATCACCGGCGGCAACACACCGTCGTTCGAGGATTCCAATCCCAAAACATAATATATTGCAAATGTTGTTTATTATCAAATTTATATCAGTTTTGATACTGTTCAGTTATTGTAGTTGGTTTTGTTCATCAGATATACTGTTGTTATTCCAAATCATAAGCTATTTACTACTTGCTGAGCATTTCTTTCGCTCATACTTGTTTCTTATCTTGATTCTTTCAGCTAGGCCAGGGCAAGCTTAAGTTCCAGGTCTGACCAGAGGTTATGTGTTTGTAAATAGTTGGTGTGTTTCCAGGTAGACAGTTTGGGATACTTAATTAGTCTAGAGGTTTGTAATAAAATTTGAATAAGTTGTAAAACTAATTAGACTATGGTTTGTAATAACACTTGATTTGTAGTAGTGCCTGTTCCATACTATAACCTGTGATCGATCCAGTGCAGGTAAAGGGGTCGTATTTATTATATTATTCCGCTGTGATTATTTTATTTTAGTTTATTGGCGAGTGACCCCCAAATCTAGACCCCGGGTTTGGAGGGCGTCACAACAACCATTTGAAAGACTTTAAACTTTTTGTGAGCAACATAAGCCAAAAAGATCCTTATGGCTTCTAATCTGGAAACTGGTGCAAATGTTTCATCATAATAAATACCCTCCTGTTGAGAGTAGCCTTTAGCAACCAGCCTTACTTTATTCCTTGTAATTATGCCATCACTGTCAGTTTTGTTTCTGAACACCCATTTTGTGCCAACAACTGATCTGTTCTTTGGTCTTGGCACTAGGGTCCAGACTTTATTTTTTTCAAATTCATTTAACTCTTCCTGCATGGCTTGGACCCAATCAACATCTTGAAGAGCTTCTTCCACTTTCTTTGGTTCAGTCTGAGATAGAAAAGAATGATAGAGACATCCATTTGATGTTGCAGTTCTAGTTCTGACACCTGCTTCAGGATCTCCAGTAATTAAGTCAGGTGTATGTGATTTGGTCCACTTCCTTACAGATTGAAGTTGACTTCTAGAACTGGATCCTCCCCCATGATCCATGCTATCTCCATTAGCATTTTCTGATGCTTATCAGAATTTGGCTCATCAGAACTAGATGAATCAGAACTTGAAGAGCCAGTGTCAGGTTCTGATGCTTTTTTAGAGTCTTGAGATGTGGTAGGATCTTCAACTTGCTCCCCGTGGACAGGTGCATTTTCCTTTGGAGTTGTTACCACGGATTCAATGACATCAGTACTTACAGGATCAGAGTTTAAGTCATCAGAATTTACGAAAACCAGAATTTAAGTCTTCATTTTCAAATCTCAGCTGATCGTGATCATTGAAATCTTCAAGTCCAGTAATCTTCTTATCATCAAAAGATACATTGATAGATTCCATGATAACCCTTGTTCTTAAATTGTAGACTCTGAAGGCTTTTTTGGAAAGTTGATATCCAACAAAAATTCCTTCATCAGCTTTTAGATCAAATTTTGACAGTTGTTCAGGATGAGTCTTAAGAACAAAACACTTACATCCAAATACATGAAAGTATTTAAGATTTGGCTTCTTTTTCTTCACCATCTCATATGGTGTTTTTCCTTGCTTGTTTATGAGTGTTGAATTCTATGTAAAACAACCAGTCTACACAACTTCAGCCCAAAAGTAGGTTGGCAACTTTGCTTTATCATGCATAGTTCGTGCAGCTTCAATGAGAGTCTAGTTCTTTCTTTCTACAACTCTATTTTGTTGTGGAGTTCCAGTGCAGAAAATTCCTATTTGATTCCATGCTCTTTGTAGAACTCTTCCATGATTGAATTCTTGAACTCAGTGCCATTATCACTTCTTATAATTTTAACAGAATCTTTGATCAACTTGTCCAGCTGTCTGACATGATCAATTAGAGTAAATGCAGTTTCATTCTTCTTGTGCAAGAAGTACACCCAAGTGTACCTTTTGAACTCATCCACTATAACCATAACATATTTCTTCTTTGAAATAGACATGACATTGACTGGACCAAGTAGATCAACATGCACTAGGTGATAAGGCTCAAGAATTGATGACTCAGTTTTGCTCTTGAAAGAAGATTTTCTTTGTTTTTCCTTTTGACATGAATCATAAAGGCCATCAGGAGCAAATAATGATTTTGGAAATTCTCTCACAAGATATTTCTTTACAAGCTCATTTATGTTGTTAAAGTTTAAATGAGAGAGTCTTTTGTGCCAATTCCAACTTTCTTCAATTGATGCTCTACTCAACAGACAAATTGCAGAACCATCAAAACTTGTTGAAAGTCTAGCTTCATAAATGTTACCATGCCTATAACCTTTCAGCACTTTACCTGTAGAATTGCTTACAACTTCACAGTGTTCTTCAAAGAAATCCACATGATAACCTCTGTCACGGATTTGACTCACACTCAGCAGATTGTGTTTAAGTCCTGAGACAAGAGCTACTGTTTCAATGATGACATTCCCAAGATTAATATTGCTATTTCCCAGAGTTTTTCCCATGTTGCCATCTCCATAAGAGGGCCTGCTTTCTCCACAAAGTCTGAGAGCAGGGCTTTATTTCCAGTCATATATCCTAAACATCCACTATCCAGTACTAGGATGTTTTTCCCGTTGCCCTGCAATCACAAAGACCATTAATGGTTAGTTTTAAGGACCCAGACTTGCTTGGATCCTTTGGCCTTTTTAAGTTTGTTAGCATTTGCAGTGGATTTAATATCAGAGTTTATGCTAACATGTTGTTTATCAGAACTTATATCAGACTTTGCATCAGACTTTACACTAGAAGGAATTAAAGCAACTTTCTTCAAAGAAGGTTTTATTTGATAATAATCATAGTATAAACTATGATATTCCTTACAAGTATAAATGGAATGCCATAAACTTCCACAATGAAAACAAGGATTTTGTGGCTTAAACCTAACAGACCGACTCTTAACTCCAGACTTAGGAGGTAAAGAGTTTATATTCTTATTCTTCCTGCAAAAAGAAGCAAGATGGTTAGAGTTTCCACAGTTATAACATTTATTTCTAGGAGCATTAGGAACAGGCATATAATTATTGCTTTTATTCACACCTTCCTTTCCATTCCTATTTTTCCTAGCTGCTTTAACCTTGTTGACATTCCTTATTTCTTTCAGCTTATGCTTAAGCTGCTTCTTTGTCATTAAGCCTATGTTGACTTCGGCTGGTTTATCCTGTTCTAATTTGTCAGAAGTTGACTTCTCCTTAACTTCTGTCACAGACTCTTTCATCTTTCCAGAATCAGACTTTACAGTTTTAGCTACAAACTTAACAGCATTTACCTTTAGTTTAACAGTTTGTTTAACAACAATTGGCTCAATTTGTTCAGTTCCCTTTTCACTTTTATCATCTCCATAACCTAAGCCCTCTTTCCAGTTTCCACTACTTAATAAATTATGAGTTGTTCTTCCAGAGTTAGTCCTAGTCCTGATAATCTCTTTTTCTTCAATTTTAGCAATTCATCTCTAACATAAAAAACATCATCTCTCTCTTTCCGAGTTTGATGGAACATAACTAACTCTTTTTCTAAATAATCATTCCTTTTCTTGTAAGCAAGATTTTCAGAAGTTAATCTTTCACATGTTAAAGTTTGCTCTTTGTAGTTAATAAATATGGTTTTAAGATATAATCTCAACTCAGTAATATCATCAGTATGAAAGGCATAAGTTGTTTGAGGTACCTTTAATTCAGCAGTTTCAGGGTTGCCATCGGCATTTGCCATTAAAGCGTGATTCACCTCATCTTCAGAATCTGAAGAGTCTGTCCAAGTTTTCTTCTTTGTGACAAGTGCCTTGCCTTTGTCACTCTTTCCTTTCTTGCAGTCAGGAGATATGTGACCTCTTTCACCATAATTGTAGCATTTGACATTTGAGTTGTCTCCTCTGTCAGACTTTGCACTTTTGCCTTCATACTTACTGAACCCTTTCTTATCAGTACTTCCACCTTTCTTGAAAAACTTCTTTCCCCTTCTGAATTTTCTGTAGGCTATATTTGTGATACCCTTCACCATAAGAGCACACAATTTCATCATCTCTTCATCAGCATCTATTTCAGGTGAACTTTCAGTTTCTAAATCATCATCATCAGAACTTGATGATTCTGAATCAGACTTTGTGATGAGAGCTTTTCATTTTCCTTTCTTTGAGAGAACCACTTTGGGGAATTCCTCATCAGCCTTAAGAGCAACTGTCCTTGACTTTCTCCCATATCTCTTGCTTCTTTGATCCATCTCAAGTTCATAAGTCTTGAGCATACCATAAATTTCATCAAGAGTAGTTTCATCAAGAGCATAGTTGTCTCTTATAGTAGTAGCCTTCAAATCCCAACTTTTAGGAAGAGCTAAAAGGAATTTTAGATTTGAATCTTCAAGATCATATTCCTTGTCCACTAGTGACAGATCATTCAAGAGTTTGACAAACCTGTCATATAAATCAGTTAATGACTCATCAGCTTTTGAGTCAAAGTGCTCATACTCTTGAGTGAGTATAGTCCTCCGGTTCTTCTTGATTGCATCAGTTCCCTGGCATCTTGTCTCCAAAGCATCCCACATCTCCTTTGCAGTCTTGCAATGAATTACCCTGTTTGAAATGACATTATCAATGGCACTATGCAGCAAATGCCTTACCCTTGCATCCTTGGCAATGGATGAGATATCTTCAGCTGTATATTCACTTTTCTCCTTTGGAATGGTCTTTGCTGGCTGATATGTAACTACAACAGAGAGCTTGGTTGGCTTATGCGGTCCTTCATTAATTCTGTCAAGGTATTCTGGATCTGTAGCTTCCAGAAACACAGCCATCTTTACTTTCCATAAGAGTGTTTTTAGTTTCTTCAGTTTTGGTGGGTTTGGTTGGATTTTCTGCTTCTTCAGACATGATTGTTTGGATCTTTACTGTATATGTGTTAACAGATTAGCTCTGATACCAATTGTTAGGTCACACAACACTGTAGAAGGGGGTTGAATACAATGCAGAATACGTGTGGCGCCCTCCAAATCCGGGTCAGAAGTTTAGGGTCCACACACATACACCTTATTTATAACCTGCTTATAACAATAATAAAGATAATAATAATATGCAGTGACTCTACTTATTAACTACCACGGATCGCAACAGGTTAAAGTATGCACACAAGCCAACCACACTTACTTGTATTACAAACCGTTCAAATCCCAACTATCCAACTCAGAACTGAGTATTAAACATTATTACAAACTTTTTACAAACTTAAATTATTCCAAAATAAGCCTACTAGCTCAACTCGATCAACCTGAACCCCTAGCTCTCGCGCTGGACTGGGGATCCTCGGTACCAATCGGTTCCTTCTTAACTGGAAAAGAACATAAACAACATCGCACAAATGAGCTAACTAGCTCAGCAAGTCACAATGACAAAACCGAGAATAATGATCATCAGGGAAATATGAATATGATATCAAGTGAACAATGGATTATGATTTAGAATTGGATATTATATGTTCATTTTAAAAACTAAGGTTAGGCTGCTGATCAGTCACGCACTAACCCCGAGCAAAGCACACAACACTGCTCTAACTACTGGATCCAAGGCACACATTGGCCTAACTTGACCTTTATATGGTCTGACCACGAATCTGGTCCACAATTTTATAAAAACAATCCAGTTCTACCATAATAACAGAATAAGCAGTAATAAACAATAAACATGATCATTAACAATATTCGACGTTCAATAAATGAAAATGGTTTCAATCTGTATAAATATCAATATGGCATTTCCAAAGCTTGGTTGTTAGGTAATGAAAGAATTGGATAACAAAAGAATCAACATTTCAGGGTTCCAAGGATTTGGTCTTTCAAAGCATAAGATACAATGGTTTGAATGTGAAAGCAATTTGGTTCAGTGTTTAATATTTAGCTTGTATGTATTTGTGGAGTAATATCGTATATTTGAGGTTTGTATTTGGGTACACAACAATCAATAGTCTGGAAAGAATCAGGTTTACGGCTCAAGATCAATAACTGGAATCAAGGTTTAGGGTTCAGTGCTTCAAAGCACTTGCAATATAAAACAGGAATATCAATCACTACAATATCTCGAGAAAGTTCAGAACACTTGCCTGGTACTAGCTTACTACACTGCACTTGCTCTCAATCACCACTGTCTTACTCCTTGACTCTCTGTTTCCCTTTCCTACGCCTTGCCTCTTCTTCTCACATATCATAAGCATCTATCAATATTTAACTCATACGATTCTATTCGACACATACTTCTATCTACCCTTCGTTTCACCCAAATCCGATTAACGGATTGAAAGTTATGCAATAAACAAGTAAACATCGAATATATAGACCGACAGTTAACCAACAAGTCACATATAACACATAACATGTCATATAATCAATGATATATCATTTATAAAGAAGTCTCGTGTCATAAATAGGCTTTCGGATATTCAAAATGATTTTTAAAATATTTTTCGGAATTAAAACAGATCGTTGAATCAATTTCGAAGTAATAAATAGGGTTCGGTTGGCCAATTCTGGCTTCAAAACAATTTCATAATAATTATTGAGCCTTGAAAACAATTTAAAATAATATTTTAAAGCTCGAAACTATTTTTCGGAATTTTTAAATCATTTTTAAATAATTAAATCTAATTAAAATCAATTAATAATTAATTAAATCAATTAATCAATCAATTTTCGAATTAATTGACCAATTAATTAATTAAAAATTAACTGAAATTAATTAACTAATTAATTCAGATTTATATTTGAATTAAAAATAATTTTCGGAATTAAGATAATAATTTTTGGAATTTTCAGAAATTAAAATCGAATTTTTATAATTAAAATAAATAGGAAATATGATTTTTAAATATTTTTAAAACAGGAATCCAAAATTTGCAAGTTCTGGAAACCTCAGGGACCTAACTGTTTCTTCCCCAAAAGATAAGGTACCAAACTGCAATTTTACAACCCCCGTTGCCGGAAAATACAGGGGTGGCCGGAGAACACGATTTCGGCACCCTCACCTCACCACAAGCTTCAGATCACATCTACAGACAACCAGGAACTTATTCATGCAATCAAATCATTCAAATAACCTCAGACTTGGCCAGAAATTGGCCAAGAACATCGCCGGTTTCCGGCGAACTTCGGAAATTTTCAAAACACAACTTCCTTCGATTCAGACATCCTCTGTTAAACGAGCTATATACCAATCGATTGCAAATTTCATAAGGAACATAATCCACTATAAATCAACAGCTAATAACCCCTAAATCAAAAGGCCCCAAATTCCAATTGAAAACATTCATACGAGTTATAAACCCTAATTTTAAAATTCGAGAATTAAACCCACTTTTGAGAATGTTATTGAACTCCAAATCAGACGTATGACATATGAAAATCATCAGGAAAACAAGCTCTACAACATGCAAGCATCAAATCATACGAACAATCATCCGAACAAAAATTCATATTTTTAATAAAATTAATTCAAAAATAAATAATTTTTCAAAAAATAAACTTTGATTTCTGCAGTGATTTGGAACACAGAATCTGATAGAACACCTCAAGACCTTTGGATTGAGTACTCGAGCTTTCCAAAAGGACTCCGGTAACACCTCCGATTGTTGGTTTGATTCTCAGAAAGGTTTATGAATATATGAATTTTCTCTAGAAATTTATATAATTACTGACTGCAAATAATTTTTGATACGAAATAAAATACGGTAAAGGCTATTTATAATTACGGAAAATTAGTATCCCGTTGGATCATTCCGAATATAAAACGGTACGTTTATTTGTAAAAACTGATCCAAACGGTATCGGTTTTCGGGACAGTTATCCAAACCAGTACAATTTGTACTGCGGTCTTGGTCTCAGCGCCTAGTTACACGTACTACGAGGTGATAATTGGGATAGTTTAATAAAAAGCTCCCGTTTATCGGAAATACAAGTTTTATTGATTTACCGAAATGAATATTGTATCGAAAATGTTACGTCGGGACCCGCGCAGGACAAACCGTACGCCGGATCGAAAAAGTCGAAACTTGGAATATGCTCGGAATATTACAATTAGGTTAGAAAGGAGTTCTCGGAAGAGTTTCGGGTTCCAAAAATGTAACAACGGATGACGTCGGTTGGTTCCCGTTTTTATAAAATAGATTTTAAATACTTGGAAAAAGATTTTATGAATTTCATATGATCCTTATAAATCCATAAATCAACATAAAAATAATTAGGAAGATATGATAATTATCTATATTTTATTTTGGACATATAAAATGTCACGCCCCCAACTTAAACAGCAAATTAAATATAGCTATTACAAAATTTTAAAAGAGATAACACAACCAAAACCAAGATCTTACAGTTTAGGGTTTGGAACAGCCCAACACTACCATCTATTACAACTGATTATAAATACCGAGTCCTCACACAAACTACTATCACTTATTCTACCTGAGCTCGAACATAAGCATCAGCATCACAGGTCTTACGGGCAGTCTGCTTGAATCTAACCATAGCTGCTAGCTGTAATATCAGGGTAAAGCAAGGAGTGAGCCAAATGCTCAACAAGTGCTAACAGTACGATACAAAACATAAATCGAGATATACATTAGAGAATGACAGTGGAAAGACATAACCACTGATAATGAGGGATAAAACTTTGGGTGATGACATCATTTTGTTTGTATCAAAACAATTTCAAAATCATACCGTTTAATCAAAATCATTTTATGACGCTACGGATTGTAGCCGGTGATCAGCCGCAAAGTAATCCCGAACCTCGCTGGGTTCTAAAACATTAATGGGAATCCCTAGGCAACTTTTAAGCCTAATATAAGTGTGGAAAGGACTCGCGTCTCAGTCCAGATCCACTATTCAAAGAAAACATTTATCCCCCTTTGGGACTGAAAAACCCACATTTTATTTATTTCAAAAACTGATGCCGAATTATGACAAAATCTCTTTTTACAATAAATAACTTTATCAAAGGATTATAGATCAACTGGAAACACGGGGAAATGGTGCTAACTCTCAGAGCCATGAATCACAAAACTAAACTCTGTTAGGGTAACTGAATGGTTTTCATGTATCAAAGTTTGGACAAGGGAATTTATTGAGGCTATTGGATATCATGAAAGGAAGTGCCAAATTGGGCTTAAAGCAATGGTTTCTCATCAAGGTTCAAGTGCTGGATCATCAAGAATGTAAGCTTCATGAATACTAAGGGTGTTAAGGTATGAAGAAATGATTTTTAGCTCAGGATATAACAGAATTGACAAGCTTTATGATAAGAAAGAGGGGTATCAATCAATTAGGGACAACTTTGATAAATATCTGGCTTTCAGGTATCAAGGTAAGGTTCTATATGGGTTCAAGTATCAGAATGAGATATCATTACTTAGGAATCATTAGCATGGTAATCAAGAGGATCAATCGAGTGCTATAACAACTCTTTATTTCATCATGGCATTCGAATTACTTTAATATACTATCATGATAAGACTTTTGAACTACTTGCAATACGTACTCGAGGGTTCATGGCATTTCTATATGATTCAAAGATAAACGTAAGATACGCTTGATTTAATATATCAAATGACAAGGATGGTTGTAGCAATGTATGAACCATTAGCAGTAAATACGAAGGTCAAGTTGAATCACTTGCCTTGAGAAAGGCTGGTCTGGTCTGACTGGTAGGAGCAACTGGAACTTCACTCGACCTTTATGGCAAGTTTTCCCTCGTCTCGAGATCCTACATAAATAATAATCCTCATTATAATATATTCTCACTAACTTAACCTATTTACAACCCGAAATTAAACACGGATGGCACTTAGGCCTATATGCACCTAATTTTATATTCACTTTTAAATTACAAAAGTACACACATAGCCATGTAATCACATATCATATATTAATACCAATAACACCATATATACCATAATACTATACTAGGCTTGGATGATCTCGACTCACAATTTAAGTCACTTGATCGCTAAACTAGACAAGGTCTTCTAATTTTGGCTTCCTAACTTGACGTGCCTTTCCTAAAATATCCAAAACCTATTGACCCTCACTTGTGCCTTTTTCTCTACTGACCTTATACTATCTTACAACTATGGTGGTCAACCTAATACTCACTTCTAAGTGTTCTAAAACTATGCGATAAGTGAAAGTGCTCACTGGTGCAAATTTCAGAATGACAACTATGGTTTCTTGAGTGCATTAGACACTCTTAAACTATAAGTTTTCCTTCAAAACTTTTACACAAGACTCTCCTGACCTAAGGGCATCTCAAAAACTTGATGTGGCTCAAGGGCCTGGCTTGGGCCTTCTTGGGCCTAAGCTAAAAGTCCAAGGTTCCCCTGTTTTTCTGGGCAGAAAACGCCCTGACTTGAATTAACTTGTGACACATGGTTCTAACTCATATCCTATGAACTATGGCTGGAAAACCTTCTCTGACACTCTCTCTAACTAAGGCCCAACAGGGCCTAATGAGGGCCTACCCATGACATGGTCAAATCTCCCTATTTCTAAGTTGCAACAAAACTGTTCCCTGCTGGACAGATTTTGTTATTCTACTTGTGCACCTAACCAAATGACATGCAAACCTCCAACCAATACCTAAAACCTTTTATATACTCCCAATACTAACTTCTGGTGGCATGGGCCTCAAAGTGCACATCAATGACATGGTCAAAACTCACTCTAAACCTCAGGGTTCTAAACTGATTTTCTGCAGAAACTATAACTCTCCTTTCTCCAAGGTTTTGACTTGACAAACTCAACTACCAACAACCCAATACTCAAACCAAGACTTAAACATGGCAATCTACTGAACTAACTCCCTTATTCTCAAAATAACCTTGGGTGAGATCATCCTTACCTAAGGTATAATTATGGCAAAACAAAAGAGATCACATTCTCAACTCACCAAACATTAAGTTTTTGAAATAACAAGATATGCATTTTTATAAAAGATAACCACAAATTATTACCATGCAACAAGAAGCATAAATCAATATTAACACATTATTCCTACTTAAATTAAGGCTCACTAACAAAATCTTTCCAAATGATCAAAATCTTATAACATTCTAAGAGAAAATCACATGCATGCATGTCTTCGGGTTTTGCAAACCAAAACAACACATTTTCTACATATATTCTATCATAAAATTGACATGCAAGCCTAGCATAAGCTATACCTAGATGGTCACTTAGCATTCAAAGAGTTTTATCAAATTTTCACCACAAAATTCAAGTCATTATCACATAAACATGCAAAAATTGATTTAAGCAACAAGAATAGTCTTAAGGACCATTCATTCGGCTCCCATATGGTCATGGCCGAATGAAATGGAAGGGAATGGCCATTTAATCATCAAGAGGTTCCCTCTCAAGACTTGTCACTTCTCCATTCCTTGTAGTCATCTCAAAAACAACCCTAAACTCACAAGAATCAAGGTTGTATTTTGAGTTTCACTAGAACCTTTACATGCAACCTTTAAACTTAAACTTTCTACTCAAAACTCTTTGAAATATGAGTGATCATGGTATGGGAAGTAACATTTACTTGTGTAAAGAGTGGAAGCTTGGTTGAGGAATGAAGAAAAATGGAGAGGGGGTGGTTCTCGGCTAAACCCGAGAGTGCGAGAGAGAGGGCCGAGAGTGAGGGAGGAGGAGGGAGAGAAGAATGAGTGTGGTGTGGGTGATGAGTGAAAATGATCATGTCTTTGCTTGTTTTATGGTTTTTGTATTGTCAAAAGTGAGTGGAATAAGGAATTGACATGATTAGCCTTCCACTAGAACTTGGTTCAATTTGCATGCAAGGGTAAAGAAGGTATTTGGCTAGGAAATAAGAGTTAGTGGGGTGGTTATTGACTCTTTAGCCCTTTTGGAATGTATGGAAGGAATTTGCATGCAAGGATAACTATGTAATTTTCTAATTATATTTATAAAGATTTATTTTTATAAAATAAAACACAAGTTCAAAAATTATAAAATTTATACCATAAAATAACTTGGATTTTTAGAGACTTTATAAAATCATTTTCAAAATTTATGAACAAAATACCTTTTAAAAGAAAATTTTTCCAAAGCTTAGAATATTCCTTATAAATCAAAAATAAAGCAATTAAATAAACTCTTGCTTTGAAAAATCATATTCTACATAAAGCAAATTTATAATGCAAAAATTTTCACTCACACAAACGTACAATCATTGAATATATTTTCATTCGGCTTTAAGATTATACCAAATCCACAAATAATATTACACAAAAATACCGGTTGTAACATTCTCTCCCCCTTAAGGTATTCTGTCCCCAAAATCTAAGAGAACAGATGAGGATACCGGGAACGCATAACAGACTCTAACTCCCAAGTCGATTCTTCGACCTTAGGGTTCCTCCAAATCACTTTTACTAACTTTACTGACTTATTTCTAAGGCTTTTCTCTTGCCAGTCGAGTATTTTAACCGGTTACTCCACAAATGACAGGTCTGCCTGAATTTCTACAGGTTCATATTCTATCACATGGCTAGCGTCAGGATTGTACTTCTTAAGCAACGACACATGGAACACATTATGCACATGCTGATACTGAGGTGGTAAGGCCAACTCATAGGCCACCTTTCCCACTTGACTCAATATTTCAAAAGGACCAATGTATCTAGGTGCTAACTTCCCTTTCTTGCCAAATCTCATCAACCCTTTTCTAGGTGACACCTTCAGCAACACAGCTTCACCAACTTGGTATCGAACATCCTTACGCGCTGGGTCCGCATACTTCCTCTGTCTATCTTGAGCAGCAAGCAACCTTTTCTGAATTAACTTGACCGAGTCATGCAACTGTTGTACCAGTTGCGAGCCGAGAATTCTTCCTTCTCCTACTTCATCCCAACTTGTTGGCGATCTACATTTTCTCCCGTACAAAGCTTCGTATGGTGGCATGCCGATACTGGAATGATAACTGTTGTTGTAAGAGAATTCAATCAACGGCAAATGGTCGTCCCAACTACCTGCAAAATCGATTGCACAACTGCACAACATGTCTTCTATTGTTTGAATTGTCCTTTCGCTCTGACCATCAGTCTGCGAGTGGTACGCCGTGCTCATATTCAACTTCGTGCCAAGACATTCCTGAAATTGCTTCCAGAATCTCGAGTTAAATCGGGGATCTCTGTCTGAAACAATTGATACGGGTACTCCATGTCTTAGTACGATTTCGCGCACATACAGATGAACCAACTTGTCCAGTGACGACTTCTCATTTATTGGAAGGAAATGCGCCGACTTCGTAAGACGATCAATTATAACCCATATTGCGTCATGCCCGGATTTCGTTCGCGATAGTCCTACTATAAAGTCCATAGCGATATTTTCCCATTTCCATTCTGGAATCTTCAGGGGCTGAATTAATCCGCCTGGTCGTTGATGTTTTGCCTTCACTTTCTGACAAGTATAGCACTTCGCAACCCATTTTGCCACGTCTCGCTTCATATTTGGCCACCAAAAGTTCTTCTTTAAGTCTCATACATCTTGGTGCTTCCCGGGTGGATTGAAAATTTTTAATTGTGGGCTTAATGGAGGATCTCATTCTTTAATTTAGGTACATGAGGAATCCATATTCTGGATGAAAACCTTAGTATCCCTTGCTCATCCCTTTGAGTATTAATCTCCTCTCCAGATAACTGATTCTTCTCTTTCTCCATTACTTCTTCTTGACACTTCCTTATCTTTTCTACTAGTGTTGGCTGAAAGGTCATTGCACGACAAACTTCCTCGACTTTTCCGCAAGCACAAAGTTCCAATTCCAATCTCTCGATTTCTTCAGATAACTCTTTTGATGTTATCATTATATTCAGTCTCTCCTTCCTACTCAGAGCATCGGCCACTACATTCGCCTTTCCAGGATGGTAATTTATCGAACAGTCATAGTCCTTGATCAATTCCAGACATCTCCTCTGCCTCATATTGGGATCTTTCTGAGTAAAAATGTACTTTAAACTCTTGTGATCCGTGTAGATTTCATACTTCTCTCCGTAGAGGTAATGTCTCCAAATCTTAAGTGTGAACACTATGGCGGCTAGTTCCAAGTCATGCGTCGGGTACTTTAACTCATGCGGTTTCAATTGTCTTGACGCATATGCGATCACTTTATTGTGTTGCATCAACACACAACCCAAACCCTTATGTCAAGCGTCGCTGAATATTACAAAGTTCCCTTGATCATCTGGAAGTACCAACACCGGAGCTGTTACCAACTTCTGCTTCAACTCTTGAAAGCTATCCTCACATTCTGCACTCCATTCAAACTTTTGATTCTTTCTGGTTAACTTGGTCAATGGCGTGGCGATTTTCGAAAAATCCTTGACAAACCTTCTGTAGTATCCGGCCAATCCTAGAAAACTTCGAACTTTCATAGGAGTCTTTGGCCTCTCCCAACTCATAACTGCCTCAATCTTTGCCGGATCCACTTTAACGCCTTCATTTCCAATGACATGCCCCAAAAATTGAACTTTCTTTAACCAAAACTCACATTTGGTAAACTTGGCATACAACTTCTCTTGACGAAGTATTTCCAATGCTATTCAGAGGTGTTGCTTATGTTCTTCTTCCGACTTAGAATAAATAAGGATGTCATCAATGAATACCACGACAAATTTGTCCAAATACTTCTTAAATACTCGATTCATCAGATCCATAAATGCGGCCAGAGCATTGCTCAGTCCAAACGGCATTACTAGGAATTCATAATGCCCATATCTGGTCCTAAATGCGGTCTTGGGAATATCTTCTTCTTTGATCTTTAATTGATGGTATAATGATCTCAATTCAATCTTTGAAAAGCATTTTGCTCCCTTCAACTAGTCAAAAAGGTCATCTATTCTTCGTAGTGGGTAGCGGTTCTTGATCGTTACCTTATTCAACTCCCGATAGTCTATACATAGTCGCATACTCCCATCTTTCTTCTTTACAAACAGAATAGGTGCTCCCCATGGTGACGTACTTGGCCGTATCACTCCTTTATCCAACAATTCTTGAAGCTGGCTTGCCAACTCTTTCATTTCTGCTGGTGCCATCCTATATGGGGCCTTTGAAACTGGTTTCGTACCTGGAGCAAGGTTGATCTCGAACTCGATTTGTCGATCTGGTGGTAAGCCTGGTAGTTCGTCAGGAAACACATCCGGGAACTCGTTAACTACAGGGATATCTTCCATGCTGGGGCTGCCTTTTTCCGAATCCACTACATAAGCTAGGAACGACTCACAACCTTTTCAAAGTAGCTTCTTAGCCTGAACAATTGTAAGAAATAGTTGCTCTTGCCTCTGCCCCTTAAATACTACCTTCTCTCCATTCTTTGTCTTTAAATACACTTTCTTGGTCTTACAATTAATCTGAGCGCTATTCTCTCCTAACCAATCCATTCCTAAAATTATATCAAACTCTCCCAACTTGAAGAGTATCAAGTCGGCTGAAAACTTATACCCCGAAATATCGATCTCACACTTTGGACAAAATTGATTCACAGGAATCTTCTCTTGGTTCGCAATTACCACATTTACTACCTCACTCATAATCATTTTCTCACATTGAAGCTTATCAACAAAAGATTCTGATATGAAAGATCTTGTTGCTCCCGAATCAATCAATACTTTAGCTTTGACATTATTGAGTAAAAGTGTACCTGCTATCACCTCAGAATTCTGAACAGCATCCTTCATCTTCAGATCAAATGTCCTTGCTGTTGCTTGCGGGGTTGGTGCGGGTGGTGGAGGTAATGCCAATACCTCAGCTGGCACGCTTGCACTGGTACTTGCCACGTTCATCAGAGCTTCGACTGGTCTAGTTGGCTTGTACTCCCTAGCCATGTGTCCAGTCTTCCCACACTTGTAGCACGTAACTCCTGGCTTCGGTAACTTGCACTCATTTGCCAAATGTCCCTTCTGATTGCACCTATAATAGGTCATGCTCAGCTTATTGCACACTCCGGGGTGCCTTCTTCCACAGTGCTTGCATTCCGGTCTCTGGAATGTGTTTTCTCCAACTTGCCCTTGGCTTTCCTGGTCGTTCCCTTTTGATTCTTGCCTTTTGCCCAAATTTCCCTTCTTTTGAAAATTTCTGCTCTTATGGAATCCGATCCTCTTTACATTCCGATCTTGTGAACTTCTGGCTTCAGACTTTTCTCCATAAAATGGAACCTTCCTCTTCTTGTTATCCCTCTCTTTCCTTGATTGCATCCCATTATTCTCAATCAGAGCAGCTTTATGTACTACTCCCGCATAAGTTTCAAGCTCAAACATAGCCACTCTATCTCTGATCCAAGGCTCCAATCCTTGCCGAAATTTCTTTGCTTTTTCCTCCTCAGTGCTGGTATACTTTGTCACAAACCTTGACAACTCAGTGAACTTCTTCTCATACTCCAATACAATCATGTTCCCTTGCTTCAACTCAAGAAATTTTAGCTCCATCTGATTCTGCATGTACTTAGGGTAATAATTATCCAGAAATAACTTCTTAAATCTCTCCCAAGAAACCTGTTGAGTGACTTCCATAGCTTTTATTGATTCCCACCAATAGATGACTTCTCCCTTCAAGAAGTAAGTAACATACGGTGTCTTCTGATCGTCTCCTAACTGTACCAACTCAAAAACCCTTTTACATCTCCTTCATCCATGTGTTAGCTATCACTGGATCAGTGGTATCATGAAATGCAGGTGGATTCACATTCTGAAAAGCCTTGAAAGTGACAATTTGTCTAGGTGTTACTGGTGGTTCAGGAGGTTGGTGTGGTTCACGGTTATCTTGGTTTTCAATTCGTTGTTGAGGAGTTAGTTGTTGTTGAGCTATAACATTGGTCTGCTGTTGCAAGGTTTCCAGTAGTCGAAGAATGTTTGGGTCTGTGGTGGATGTGGTTGTTGGGTTCTTCTTTTTGGGAGGCATGATCCTGAAATAAGAGTTGTGTCAAAATATATATGAATGATAAAATGATTCGAGGGTATCGCATGGCATTCTCATTTACATATGAGGTCAAGTTTCCAAATTAAGCAGATATGGTGATGCATATAAAAACGTAAAATAACGGTTGAGAGCAAATGGAACAATAGAACATAATTATTGAAATTTTAAAGGTCACAATACATAGGATTAGGACAAAGTCTGATTCTAGGATCAACAGGCTTATTTAAAAGAACAACGGAAACAACTGGGGATTACACAGAGTCTGATAGTACAACAACATGAAAGGTAAATGGAAAGAACTAAGGCTCCACTCCATCTGAACGGGGCTTGGTAGTCTTTTCCTCTCGAAGCGTCTTCACAATGCTCTGGAGCTCATCCGTCACCATCTGAATGACATACTGGCTGGTGCGGTCCCGGTGCGCTGGCATCTCCTCAAGCTTAGTGTTGACGTACTGAACCAAGGTCTCAAGTCTCACAGTCATCTGCTCCTTGGGCTTCCCTTCATAGTTTTGGCTGTCTTGGTACACGTTCTTCAGTCGGTCTATCAATCGGTCGTACTTTCCTTGAAGCATGTCGAACTCGCGCCTCAACTCAGCATACACCGTGAAAGCAATAGTGTCGTCCGACCCAGAGGATGACGAGGAATGCGCCCTTTGCTGACAACCAATAAGAGGAGTATTAATAATAAATTTACTTATCCTACTCTTTTGCATATTATCTATAACCTACACACATATCCTATAACCTATTTGGGTTGTCCAGGGACTCTAAACCGTAGCTCTGATACCAAAACCTGTCATGCCCCCAACTTAAACAGCAAATTAAATATAGCTATTACAAAATTTTAAAAGAGATAACACAACCAAAACCAAGATCTTACAGTTTAGGGTTTGGAACAGCCCAACACTACCATCTATTACAACTGATTATAAATACCGAGTCCTCACACAAACAACTATCACTTATTCTACCTGAGCTCGAACATAAACATCAGCATCACAGGTCTTACGGGCAGTCTGCTTGAATCTAACCATAGCTGCTAGCTGTAATATCAGGGTAAAGCAAGGAGTGAGCCAAATGCTCAACAAGTGCTAACAGTACGATACAAAACATAAATCGAGATATACATTAAAGAATGACAATGGAAAGACATAACCACTGATAATGAGGGATAAAACTTTGTGTGATGGCATCATTTTATTTGTATCAAAATAATTTCAAAATCATACCGTTTAATCAAAATCATTTTATGACGCTACGGATTACAGCCGGTGATCAGCCGTGAAGTAATCCCGAAGCTCGCTGGGTTCTAAAACATTAATGGGAATCCCTAGGCAACTTTTAAGCCTAATATAAGTGTGGAAAGGACTCGCGTCTCAGTCCAGATCCACTATTCAAAGAAAACATTTATCCCCCTTTGGGACTGAAAAACCCACATTTTATTTATTTCAAAAACTGATGCCGAATTATGACAAAATCTCTTTTTATAGTAAACAACTTTATCAAAGGATTATAGATCAACTCGAAACACGGGGAAATGGTGTTAACTCTCAGAGCCATGAATCACAAAACTAAACTCTGTTAGGGTAACTGAATGGTTTTCATGTATCAAAGTTTGGACAAGGGAATTTAGTGAGGCTATTGGATATCATGAAAGGAAGTGCCAAATTGCGCTTAAAGCAATGGTTTCTCATCAAGGTTCAAGTGCTGGATCAACAAGAATGTAAGCTTCATGAATACTAAGGGTGTTAAGGTTTAAAAAAATGATTTTTAGCTCAAGATATAACAGAATTGACAAGCTTTAGGATAAGAAAGAGGGGTATCAATCAATTAGGGACAACTTTGATAAATATCTGGCTTTCAGGTATCAAGGTAAGGTTCTATATGGGTTCAAGTATCAGAATGAGATATCATTACTTAGGAATCATTAGCATGGTAATCAAGAGGATCAATCGAGTGCTATAATAACTCTTTATTTTATCATGGCATTCGAATTACTTTAATATACTGTCATGATAAGACTTTTGAACTACTTGCAATACGTACTTGAGGGTTCATGGCATTTCTATATGATTCAAAGATAAACGTAAGATACGCTTGATTTAATATATCAAATGACAAGGATAGTTGTAGCAATGTATGAACCATTAGCAGTAAATACGAAGGTCAAGTTGAATCACTTGCCTTGAGAAAGGCTGGTCTGGTCTGACTGGTAGAAGCAACTGGAGCTTCACTCGACCTGTATGGCAAGTTTTCCCTCGTCTCGAGATCCTACATAAATAATAATCCTCATTATAATATATTCTCACTAACTTAACCTATTTACAACCCGAAATTAAACACTGATGGTACTTAGGCCTATATGCACCTAATTTTATATTCACTTTTAAATTTCAAAAGTACACACATAGCCACATAATCACATATCATATATTAATACCAATAACACCATATATACCACAATGTAACACTAGGCTTGGATGATCTCGACTCACAACTTTAGTCACTTGATCGCTAAACTAGACAAGGTCTTCTAATTTTGGCTTCCTAACTTGACGTGCCTTTCCTAAACTATCCAAAACCTATTGACTCTCACTTGTGCCTTTTGCTCTACTGACCTTATACTATCTTACAACTATGGTGGTCGACCTAATACTCACTTCTAAGTGTTTTAAAACTATGCGATAAGTGAAAGTGCTCACTGGTGCAAATTTCAGAATGACAACTATGGTTTCTTGAGTGCATTAGACACTCTTAAACTACAAGTTTTACTTCAAAACTTTTACACAAGACTCTCCTGACCTAAGGACATCTCACAAACTTGATGTGGCTCAAGGGCCTGGCTTGGGCCTTCTTGGGCCTAAGCTAAAAGTCCAAGGTTCCCCTGTTTTTCTGGGCAGAAAACGCCCTGACTTGAATTAACTTGTGACACATGGTTCTAACTCATATCCTATGAACTATGGGTGGAAAAACTTCTCTGACACTCTCTCTAACTAAGGCCCAACAGGGCCTAATGAGGGCCTACCCATGACATGGTCAAATCTCCCTATTTCTAAGTTGCAACAAAACTGTTCCCTGCTGGACATATTTTGTTATTCTACTTGTGCACCTAACCAAATGACATGCAAACCTCCAACCAACACCTAAAACCTTTTATATACTCCCAATACTAACTTCTGGTGGCTTGGGCCTCAAAGTGCACATCAATGACATGGTCTAAACTGATTTTCTGCAGAAACTATAACTCTCCTTTCTCCAAGGTTTTGACTTGACAAACTCAACTACCAACAACCCAATACTCAAACCAAGACTTAAATATGGTAATCTATTGAACTAACTCCCTTATTCTCAAAATAACTTTGGGTGAGATCATCCTTACCTAAGGTATAATTATGGCAAAACAAAAGAGATCACATTCTCAACTCACCAAACATTAAGTTTTTGAAACAACAAGATATGCATTTTTATAAAAGATAACCACGAATTATTACCATGCAACAAGAAGCATAAATCAATATTAACACATTATTCCTACTGAAATTAAGGCTCACTAACAAAATCTTTCCAAATGATCAAAATCTTATAACATTCTAAGAGAAAATCACATGCATGCATGTCTTCGGGTTTTGCAAACCAAAACAACACATTTTCTACATATATTCTATCATAAAATTGACATGTAAGCCTAGCATAAGCTATACCTAGATGATCACTTAGCATTCAAAGAGTTTTATCAAATTTTCACCACAAAATTCAAGTCATTATCACATAAACATGCAAAAATTGATTTAAGCAACAAGAATAGTCTTAAGGACCATTCATTCGGCTCCTATATGGTCATGGCCGAATGAAATAGAAGGGAATGGCCATTTAATCATCAAGAGGTTCCCTCTCAAGACTTGTCACTTCTCCATTCTTTGTAGTCATCTCAAAAACAACCCTAAACTCACAAGAATCAAGGTTGTATTTTGAGTTTCACTAGAACCTTTACATGCAACCTTTAAACTTAAACTTTCTACTCAAAACTCTTTGAAATATGAGTGATCATGGTATGGGAAGTAAAATTTACTTGTGTAAAGAGTGGAAGCTTGGTTGAGGAATGAAGAAAAATGGGGAGGGGGTGGTTCTCGGCTAAACCCGAGAGTGAGAGAGAGAGGGCCGAGAGTGAGGGAGGAGGAGGGAGAGAAGAATGAGTGTGGTGTGGGTGATGAGTGAAAATGATCATGTCTTTGCTTGTTTTATGGTTTTTGTATTGGAAAAAGTGAGTGGAATTAGGAATTGACATGATTACCCTTCCACTTGAACTTGGTTCAATTTGCATGCAAGGGTAAAGAAGGTATTTGGCTACGAAATAAGAGTTAGTGGGGTGGTTATTGACTCTTTAGCCCTTTTGGAATGTATGGAAGGAATTTGCATGCAAGGATAACTATGTAATTTGCTAATTATATTTATAAAGATTTATTTTTATAAAATAAAACACAAGTTCAAAAATTATAAAATTTATACCATAAAATAACTTGGATTTTTAGAGACTTTATAATATCATTTTCAAAATTTGTGAACAAAATACCTTTTAAAAGAAAAATTTTCCAAAGCTTAGAATATTCCTTATAAATCAAAAATAAAGCAATTAAATAAACTCTTGCTTTGAAAAATCATATTCTACATAAAGCAAATTTATAATGCAGAAATTTTCACTCACACAAACATACAATCATTGAATATATTTTCATTCGGCTTTAAGATTATACCAAATCCACAAATAATATTACACGAAAATACCGGTTGTAACATAAAAATTAAAATACTCAATTAATAATATTTTTAAACATCCAAACACATTTAACACTTAACAATTAATTCACAGAATAGATACTGAACACATATATTAATTATTTATTAGCAAAGATAATTACACGATATATCCCGAATATTACAATACAATCAAATCGATTTCGAACACAAGTAAAAATAAACGGATATATTCGATACAATAAACTCTGTTACAATGGAACTGTTCTCTCTCAGTGATGAACAAATTTCATTAGAGCTGCTAGGTTACAGTGTATGATCTTCTCGATAATGATAACACATATAGTGTAAACCTATGTATGTGTTTATATAGTACACAGTTACAAGATAACTTCTAATTGATATGGAATATAATTCTGTCTCCTAAAATATATCAATCAGATATCTTATACAATTCTTTAAGTCCTCTAACTCTTTCCATGCATATCTTGTTTTGTATTAGTCTCGATCTTTTTTCCTGTAAATCAGCTTCCTTCTTTAACTGTTAGTCCTCTCGTACTTAAGTTCTGATATCCATCTTCTGATATTTATCTTCTGATAATCTAAATTCTGATATCCTTAAGTTCTGACTTCCAATAAGTACTGATTCCGGTAAGTACTGATATTTCCTGTTTGTTAAGATCTGAAAACTGAACATGAAACATATTAGACATGACATCTCAAATATATCTAACAGCATCATTTTAAGCTATAAAATGCTATTTTTGGTCTGGTATTGGTGAAATTCGCCGTGTGGCCAGTGTTTGTCACCGGCTTCTTCTCGGTTTGGCCGGCAAAATCAAGTGATGAATCAATCGCGTGATTGGGTATTGTTTCTGGTTGATGTAAATGATCTGGAGTGTTTTTAAGCTAAAAAACCGAACTAAATCATCATGTTTTGGCCGTTATAAGGCTTGGCCGGAAGTTCTGGTCGGCCGGAACTCGGCCGGATTCCGGAGTTTCCAGTTTCCGGTGAGTTTCCCGGCAACCTGTTCTTCCTCTTCTTGGAAAAAGGGGGATTTGATCCTCCTGACTTCAAAAATGATTTCACAAAACAGTTTCTGTGATTTTCTTTTATAAATAATTCAAAAATTCATCATTTAATTCCTAAAATTCATTTTAAATTCCAAAAATCATTATTTGTAATTTCGAAAATTATTTTTAATTCCAAAATAAATCTAAATTATTTAATTAATTAATTTTAGTTGATAATTATTTATTTGATTAGATAATTAATTTAAATATTAATTGATTAATTAATATAATTAGTTATTAATTAATTTTAATTGATTATTTAATTAGATTTAATTATTTCTTTTGATTTAAAAATTCTAAAAAATCATTTCGAGCTTTAAAATATTATTTTAAATTATTTTCAAGGCTCGATAATTATTATAATTTTTTTTAAAGTTAGATTCGGGTGCTCAAACCCTGTTATTTAATTATAAAATGATTCGGAGACCCGTTTTAATTCCGAAAAATGTTCAAAAATTCTTATTAAATACTTGGAAAATCGTTTTAACCCCGAATCTTCTTCAAATAATTATTTTAGTTGAATATCTTACGTGCTACGTGTTATATGTGATTTGATTGATGCATAATATGACCGTATGTGCATTGTTTGACGGTTTTATTTATAACTTTCAATCTGTACGTCGGATTTGGGTGAAACGAAGGGTAGATGAAAACTTATGATGTCTATGTGACAATTAGAATGATATGAGATTGAGTATTGATAGATACTTGTGATGCCTAGCAGTGTAAGCAAGGTATAGGAAAGAAAGGCAGTGATCCGCAAATAGAACAGAAGCGTAGAAAGAGAAGGAATGTGATTGATAAATAGAAGCAATGCATAGAAAGAAAAGAAAAGTGATTGATGAGTAAAATTGTGAGATGAATATAAGTAAAGTTGGAAATCATCTATGATAAGGCAAGTACTTCTGAACCTTCTTCAAGATTTATTGCAAATATTTTTCAAACTTCCTCATAACATGTTGCTAGTATTCAAAATAAATCATGTTTTATATTGCAAGCGCTTTAAACTATTAAACCTTGAACCCTGATTCTTATTGATCTTGAGCCATAAGCCTTATTATTCATAAACCATTGATTGTTAAATTCTCATATACGAGCCAGACACATACGAACTACTCCATAAATACATATCTACCACACACTGATTTCTAATCTCGAATTGCTTGACATACCAACCCTTATTCCTTGTTTAACAGAAGACCAATCCTTGTAACTCTTGATCCCTTTGTCTTCTACTTTCTGATTCTTTCCTTGATTGAAAGCCAATCTTTTTGAAACTTTGTTATACCTTCATGGTATTGCGAATCACCCTATGTTTCAAGATAAATATTGTTAATTATTCAGCTTATTGAATTACATTGGTTATCATATTGAATTGTTTTAGAATTGGATAATTTTATAAATATGGACCAGATTCGTGGTCATAATAGGCCAATGCGTGCCTTGGATCCAGTATATAGAGCAAAGCTGAGAGCCTTGCTCGGGGTTAGTACGTGACTGATCAGCAGCTTGACCTTAGTTTTTAAAATGAAAAGTGAATATCCAATTCTAATCATTGTTTATTCAGAAACTTGATTCTTCTGAATCATTTCAATTGGTTATTGTGTATCCTCAGTTATTACTATTATGACTTGCTGAGCTAGTTAGCTCACCCTTGCAAATCTTTTTATATTTTAAACAGTTGAAAAGGAAATTGTTTGTAACGAGGATTCCCTGTCCAGTGTGCGAGCTAGGGTTCCCGGTTAAGTTGGATTGAGCTAGAAGGAGATTTATATTGTAAATGAGTTATGTAAGATTGTAAGAGCGATATCATTAGCAATTGTAAGTTGAATTAGTTGGGATTTAGTGCGATGTAATAAAAGTCAAGGTTATGGCTTGTTTTCATACTTTAACCTGTTGCGATCCATGGTTGTGTAAAGAAGGGCCAATGCATATAATATTTTATATTCATGTTTATATATTATGGTGTGTGTGTTGTGAGCCCCAAACTTTTGACCCGGGTTTGGAGGGCGTCACACTAAGTCACATTGACAACTCTAAGATTTAGTTGTATAATAGTCTAAATATGTATTTTATATTGTATTACTTAATTCTGTAA
This sequence comes from Apium graveolens, assembly GCF_009905375.1. Classification (NCBI taxonomy): domain Eukaryota; kingdom Viridiplantae; phylum Streptophyta; class Magnoliopsida; order Apiales; family Apiaceae; genus Apium; species Apium graveolens. Next base: position 190,312,586 of record NC_133655.1, on the reverse strand, counting down.
AAATGTTAAAAAATAGACTGGAGTATTGTTTTGTGAACAGTCTCAAGCCTAAGAATAAACTCTGGAAGAAGATAAAAAAGATCATGCCTCAGAGAAAAAATAAAGAATCTTGGAGTTGAATAAATCTGTTTTAGGAAAAATGTTCTAAGTCAAGATATCTACAAGTCACCGATCAAGTAATAAAGAGAATTCATTGGAGAACTCCAAAATGACTTATCAAGAAGTCCAAAATGGCTTATAGAGAAGTCCTGGAGATATCGACAAGTCAAATGAAGATATGAAGATTGGAGATATCGACAAGTCAAATTATCATTAGAGATCTCAGAGATAACTACAAGTCAAAATGTATATAGAGATCTCTAAGATATCGAAAAGTCAACTTTGCATATAGAGAACTCAGAGATATCTACAAATCAAAATGAAGATATGAAGATTGGAGACATCGACAAGTCAATTTCTCATTATAGATCTCAGAGGCCTCGACAAGTCAAAATGCATATAGAGATCTAAGAGATATCGATAAATCAATTCTACATGCAGAGTTTTGGAGACCTCGACAAGCCAAGTTCACTTATAGAGAACTCAGAGACCTCGACAAGCCAAGTTCACTTATAGAGAACTTAGAGACATCGACAAGTCAAGACACTTATAAAGAACTCAGAGATCTCGATAAGCCATTATACTTATCGAGATATCAGTTCTCTATACAACAAACTAGAGATCTCGATATGAACCTTAAGTACAGAATGCAGACAAGTTAAATATTCAAGATTATCAATCAACAAATGATCTAATCACTTAGATTTAAAAGTCTACAAAAGCATCTTCAAGAGTGTAAGATCAAAGGCCAAGATTAACTGACAAAGGAAGGTCATAGATCTACAAGACTTGTAAGGATTTACTAAGCCAGAAATGGAAAGCTTTAGAGATAACTTAAAGTAGGGTTTAGTAAATATTATTGCATGCTTTGTAAACCTGTGTTTACAAATCTATAAAGTAAACACTGATCCTTTGTTTTAGTAGTAACAAACAGAGCTAGATTTTCTTGTAACTCTCTCAAGAAAGAAGTTGAGTTCTTTACATACAAAGAACTCAGGATTGTAAAAAGACATACTTAATTTTAATACAAAGTTAAGTGAGTTTTAAAAATACCGTGTTTACTGTGTGTGCTTTGTTTATTGTGTTAAACACAACATCACTACAAATTAGTCTATTTTGTTCACCATTCCAAATAGATTTAAAAATACTTAGAAATATCCAAAATACATTCACCCCCCCTGTGTTGTATTCAATATCAAACAAGTGGTATCAGAGCAAAATCTTAAAGTAAACAGATAAAGATCTTGGAATAATGAATACACAAAAGATAAGCAGTATAAAGATACCATCATTTGATAAGAATAACTACAAATTATGGAAGAAAAAGATGATGTTGTTTCTAAGGATGGCCAACCCCATGTACATCCAGATTCTGAAGAATGGACCTTTTACTCCTATGGAAAAGATTGAAGAGTCTACAAATGGAGACATGGTCATCCCAGCTCATTATGGTCCTAAAGATCCTTTAAAATACATAGAAACTGAGAAAGAAAAAGTCTCTCTTGATAGTGGTTTACAATGAATTCTAATAGTCATTTGACAATGTTATGTACAATAACATTGTCAACTGTGACACAACCAAGCAAATCTGGGAGAAGATTGAGATACTGAGTAAATGTACAGAGGAAGTTAGTGTTTGGGTTTATAATGAACTATTCGTTTGAAGTATATACTATTATGATAATCATTTGAGAATCTTGAATGCATGTTTTCTCATTGTCTATATATTATATATTATAGAAAATCTAGTATCAAATGGGATAGCAGAAGATTAGATTGTCAAGCTCCTTATATAATATAATAAAGGTTCACAGTCTAAGTGGTGTTAGACAAACCACCGGAAGGGCTAAAGTATTATTTAGAAATAGTATATCTTTACTATTGAATAATGTTTGTATACTTTGTGTATATTGAATGGCATCAAAATAGTAGAATAAATCTTTCTTTTATTCTCTCAATAAAGAAGAACTAAGATTCTATGATATTATTATTGCTTAGGTTCTTATCCGAATATAGTGATTGACACTTGTTTATAATGCATATGCCTTGATTCATACATTAAGTAATTTATTTAAATTGCAAATTTATGTATTGGGCAATGACATTATATACACAGTAGGATATAGACTATAAAAGGAAACCATGTCCGAAAAATATATTTGGGTGATGATGTCCTCTTGAAAGTTCATAAAGATAATTGTGCTTTAGTCCTGCAGGAAGATTTGTTCTTGCACAATTATAAGGTTGAGTGGATGATTAAGGATAAAAGATATTGATTAAATCAATTGTCAGAAATTAATTTAATTAATGGACATGCAATATCTTAAATATGGGAAATTTAATAAGCAAATAATATGGGAGCCAGATTAAATAATTAATTTACGGAATTAGGAAAGGTAGTGCAAATATTAATTTTTTAGTGGATTGAATTAATATTTAATGACATTGGGCATGGCCCAGAATGTCATTGGGAGGCCCGACCTAATTGTCCATGATCCCTACTGTAGCCTATAAATATTCTAATTCTCCTGAAGCTAGAAGAGGTGAGTGGTGAGAACACGAGAACACAAAAATGAAATAAGATCCTAGGGTTTGAGAGAGGCAGCCGTTTTACTCAAGGAGCCAGCTAGGGTTTGGGATTTTTGGAGCTTCAAGGAGAGGAACACCTTGGGAGATCGAATTCCACACTTCATCCAAGGAGAATCAGGCAATACAGTAGAAGACGTGGATTTGAATCGCTTGCACCGTAGCGATTAAAGTTAATGTTTTGTTCGCACTCATTAGAGATATATCATAAAACACATGGCCGAGATCATATTGTTCCAATAATTGGCATCAAAGCTTGGTCCTAGGTTTTGCATTTTATGGTATGAAGTCCATGTCATAATTATATATGCATATATATAATGGTATGCTTGTATTGATTCTGTGATGCAGGTTGATATTTGTCACGCCCCCAACTTAAACAGCAAATTAAATATAGCTAATACAAAATTTTAAAAGAGATAACACAACCAAATCCAAGATCTTACAGTTTAGCGTTTGGAACAGCCCAACACTACCATCTATTACAACTGATTATAAATACCGAGTCCTCACACAAACTACTACCACTTATTCTACCTGAGCTCGAACATAAGCATCAGCATCACAGGTCTTACGGGCAGTCTGCTTGAATCTAACCATAGCTGCTAGCTGTAATATCAAGGTAAAGCAAAGAGTGAGCCAAATGCTCAACAAGTGCTAACAGTACGATACAAAACATAAATCGAGATATACATTAAAGAATGACAATGGAAAGATATAACCACTGATAATGAGGGATAAAACTTTGGGTGATGGCATCATTTTATTTGTATCAAAACAAATTTCAAAATCATACCGTTTAATCAAAATCATTTTATGACGCTACGGATTATAGCCGGTGATCAGCCGCGAAGTAATCCCGAACCTCGCTGGGTTCTAAAACATTAATGGGAATCCTTAGGCAACTTTTAAGCCTAATATAAGTGTGGAAAGGACTCGCGTCTCAGTCCAGATCCACCATTCAAAGAAAACATTTATCCCCCTTGGGACTGAAAAAAACCCACATTTTATTTATTTCAAAAACTGATGCCGAATTATGACAAAATCTCTTTTACAGTAAACAACTTTATCAAAGGATTATAGATCAACTCGAAACACGAGGAAATGGTGCTAACTCTCAGAGCCATGAATCACAAAACTAAACTCTGTTAGGGTAACTGAATGGTTTTCATGTATCAAAGTTTGGACAAGGGAATTTAGTGAGGCTATTGGATATCATGAAAGGAAGTGCCAAATTGGGCTTAAAACAATGGTTTCTCATAAAGGTTCAAGTGTTGGATCATCAAGAATGTAAGCTTCATGAATACTAAGGGTGTTAAGGTATGAAAAAAAGATTTTTAGCTCAGGATATATCAGAATAGACAAGCTTTAGGATAAGAAAGAGGGGTATCAATCAATTAGGGATAACTTTGATAAATACCTGGCTTTTAGGCCTATATGCACTTAATTTTATATTCACTTTTAAATTACAAAAGTACACACATAGCCACATAATCACATATCATATATTAATACCAATAACACCATATATACCATAATGCAACACTAGGCTTGGATGATCTCGACTCACAACTTAAGTCACTTGGTCGCTAAACTAGACAAGGTCTTCTAATTTTGGCTTCCTAACTCGATGGGCCTTTCCTAAACTATCCAAAATCTATTGACCCTCACTTGTGCCTTTTGCTCTACTGACCTTATACCATCTTAAAACTATGGTGGTCGACCTAATACTCACTTCAAAGTGTTCTAAAACTATGCGATAAGTGAAAGTGCTCACTGGTGCAAATTTCAGAATGACAACTATGGTTTCTTGAGTGCATTAGACACTCTTAAACTACAATTTTTCCTTCAAAACTTTTACACAAGACTCTCCTGACCTAAGGGCATCTTACAAACTTGATGTGGCTCAAGGGCCTGGCTTGGGCCTTCTTGGGCCTAAGCTAAAAGTCCAAGGTTCCCCTGTTTTTCTGGGCAGAAAACGCCCTGACTTAAATTAACTTGTGACACATGGTTCTAACTCATATCCCATGAACTATGGGTGGAAAAACTTCTCTGACACTCCCTCTAACTAAGGCCCAACAGGGCCTAATGAGGGCCTACCCATGACATGGTCAAATCTCCCTATTTCTAAGTTGCAACAAAACTGTTGCCTGCTGGACAGATTTTGTTATTCTACTTGTGCACCTAACCAAATGATATGAAAACCTCCAACCAACACCTAAAACCTTTTATATACTCCCAATAATAACTTCTGGTGGCTTGGGCCTCAAAGTGCACATCAATGACATGGTCAAAACTCACTCTAAACCTCAGGGTTCTAAACTGATTTTCTGCAGAAACTATAACTCTCATTTCTCCAATGTTTTGACTTGACAAACTCAACTACCAACAACCCAATACTCAAACCAAGACTTAAACATGGTAATTACTGAACTAACTCCCTTATTCTCAAAATAACCTTGGGTGAGATCATCCTTACCTAAGGTATAATTATGGTAAAACAAAAGAGATCACATTCTCAACTCACCAAACATTAAGTTTTTTAAACAACAAGATATGCATTTTTATAAAAGATAACCACGAATTATTACCATGCAACAAGAAGCATAAATCAATATTAACACATTATTCCTACTGAAATTAAGGCTCACTAACAAAATCTTTCCAAATGACCAAAATCTTATAACATTCTAAGAGAAATCCACATGCATGCATGTCTTCGGGTTTTGCAAACCAAAACAACACATTTTCTACATATATTCTATCATAAAATTGACATGCAAGCCTAGCATAAGCTATACCTAGATGATCACTTAGCATGCAAAGAGTTTTATCAAATTTTCGCCACAAAATTTAAGTCATTATCACATAAACATGCAAAAATTGAGTTAAGCAACAAGAATAGTCTTTAGGACCATTCATTCGGCTCCCATATGGTCATGGCCGAATGAAATGGATGGGAATGGCCATTTAATCATCAAGAGTTTTCCACTCAAGACTTGGCACTTCTCTATTCCTTGTAGTCCTCTCAAAAATAACCCTAAACTCACAAGAATCAAGGTTGTATTTTGAGTTTCACTAGAACCTGTACATGCAACCTTTAAAATTAAACTTTCTACTAAAAACTCTTTGAAATATGAGTGATAATGGTATGGGAAGTAACATTTACTTGTGTAAAGAGTGGAAGCTTGGTTGAGGAATGAAGAAAAATGGGGAGGGGGTGGTTCTCGGCTAAACCCGAGAGTGAGAGAGGGAGGGCCGAGAGTGAGGGAGGAGGAGGGAGAGAAGAATGAGTGTGGTGTGGGTGATGAGTGAAAATGATCATGTCTTTGCTTGTTTTATGGTTTTTGTATTGGCAAAAGTGAGTGGAATTAGGAATTGACATGATTAGCCTTCCACTTGAACTTGGTTCAATTTGCATGCAAGGGTAAAGAAGGTATTTGGCTAGGAAATAAGAGTTAGTGGGGTGGTTATTGACTCTTTAGCCCTTTTGGAATGTATGGAAGGAATTTACATGCAAGGATAACTATATAATTTGCTAATTATATTTATAAAGATTTATTTTTATAAAATAAAACACAAGTTCAAAAATTATAAAATTTATACCATAAAATGACTTGGATTTTTAGAGACTTTATAAAATCATTTTCAAAATTTTTGAACAAAATACCTTTTAAAAGAAACTTTTTTCAAGGCTTAGAATATTCCTTATAAATCAAAAATAAAGCAATTAAATAAACTCTTGCTTTGAAAAATCATATTTTACATAAAGCAAATTTATAATGCAGAAATTTTCACTCACACAAACGTACAATCATTGAATATATTTTCATTCGGCTTTAAAATTATACCAAATCCACAAATAATATTACACAAAAATACCGGTTGTAACATCCTCTCCCCCTTAAGGGATTCTGTCCCCAGAATCTAAGAGAACATATGAGGATACCGGGAACGCATAACAGACTCTAACTCCCAAGTCGATTCTTCGACCTTAGGGTTCCTCCAAAGCACTTTTACTAACTTTACTGACTTATTTCTAAGGCTTTTCTCTTGCCAGTCGAGTATTTTAACCGGTTGCTCCATAAATGACAGGTCTGCCTGAATTTCTACAGGTTCATATTCTATCACATGGCTAGCGTCAGGATTGTACTTCTTAAGCAATGACACATGGAACACATTATGCACATGCTGATACTGAGGTGGTAAGGCCAACTCATAGGCCACCTTTCCCACTTGACTCAATATTTCAAAAGGACCTATGTATCTAGGCGCTAACTTCCCTTTCTTGCCAAATCTCATCAACCCTTTTCTAGGTGATACCTTCAGCAACACAGCTTCACCAATTTGGAATTGAACATCCTTACGCGCTGGATCCGCATACTTCCTCTGTCTATCTTGAGCAGCAAGCAACCTTTTCTGAATTAACTTGACCGATTCATGCAACTGTTGTACCAATTCCGAGCCGAGAATTCTTCCTTCTCCTACTTCATCCCAACTTGTTGCTGATCTACATTTTTGCCCGTACAAAGCTTCGTATGGTGGCATGCCGATACTGGAATGATAGCTGTTGTTGTAAGAGAATTCAATCAACAGAAAATGGTCGTCCCAACTACCTGCAAAATCGATTGCACAACTGCGCAACATGTCTTCGATTGTTTGAATTGTCCTTTCGCTCTGACCATAAGTCTGTGGGTGGTACGCCGTGCTCATATTCAACTTCGTGCCAAGACATTCCTGAAATTGCTTCCAGAATCTCGAGTTAAATCGGGGATCTCTGTCTGAAACTATTGATACGGGTACTCCATGCCTTAGTACGATTTCGCGCACATACAGATGAACCAACTTGTCCAGTGACGACTTCTCGTTTATTGAAAGGAAATGCGCCGACTTCGTAAGATGATCAATTATAACCCATATTGCGTCATGCCCGGATTTCATTCACGGTAGTCCTACTATAAAGTCCATAGCGATATTTTCCCATTTCCATTCTGGAATATTCAGGGGCTGAATTAATCCGCTTGGTCGTTGATGTTCTGCCTTCACTTTCTGACAAGTATAGCACTTCGCAACCCATTCTGCCGCGTCTCGCTTCATATTTGGCCAACAAAAGTTCTTCTTTAAGTCTCGATACATCTTGGTGCTTCCCGGGTGGATTGAAAATTTCGAATTGTGGGCTTCATGAGGATCTCATTCTTTAATTTAGGTACATGAGGAATCCATATTCTGGATGAAAACCTTAGTATCCCTTGCTCATCCCTTTGAGTATTAATCTCCTCTCCAGATAACTGATTCTTCTCTTTCTCCATTACTTCTTCTTGACTCCCTTATCTTTTCAACTAGTGTTGGCTGAATGGTCATTGCATGACAAACTTCCTCGACTTTTCCGCAAGCACAAAGTTCCAATTCCAATCTCTCGATTTCTTCAGATAACTCTTTTGATGTTATCATCATATTCAGTCTCTCCTTCCTACTCAGAGCATCGGCCACTACATTCGCCTTTCCAGGATGGTAATTTATCGAACAGTCATAGTCATTGATCAATTCCAGCCATCTCCTCTGCCTCATATTGAGCTCTTTCTGGGTAAAAATGTACTTTAAACTCTTGTGATCCGTGTAGATTTCACACTTCTCTCCGTAGAGGTAATGTCTTCAAATTTTAAGTGCGAACACTATGGCGGCTAGTTCCAAGTCATGCGTCGGGTACTTTAACTCATGCGGTTTCAATTGTCTTGACGCATATGCGATCACTTTATCGTGTTGCATCAACACACAACCCAAACCCTTATGTGAAGCATCGGTGAATATTACAAAGTTCCCTTGATCATCTGGAAGTACCAACACCGGAGTTGTTACCAACTTCTGCTTCAACTCTTGAAAGCTATCCTCACATTCTGCACTCCATTCAAACTTTTGATTCTTTCTGGTTAACTTGGTCAATGCCGTGGCAATTTTCGAAAAATCCTTGACAAACCTTCTGTAGTATCCGGCCAATCCTAGAAAACTTCGCACTTCTGTAGGAGTCTTTGGCCTCTCCCAACTCATAACTGCCTCAATCTTTGCCGGATCCACTTTAACTCCCTCATTTCCAATGACATGCCCCAAAAATTGAACTTCCTTTAACCAAAACTCACATTTGGTGAACTTGGCATACAACTTCTCTTGACGAAGTATTTCCAATGCTATCCAGAGGTGCTGCTTATGTTCTTCTTCCAACTTAGAATAAATAAGGATGTCATCAATGAATACCACGACAAATTTGTCCAAATACTTCTTAAATACTCGATTCATCAGATCCATAAATACAGCCGGAGCATTGGTCAGTCCAAACGGCATAACTAGGAATTCATAATGCCCATATCTGGTCCTGAATGCGGTCTTGGGAATATCTTCTTCTTTGATCTTTAATTGATGGTATCCCGATCTCAAGTCAATTTTTGAAAAGCATTTTGCTCCATTCAACTGGTCAAAAAGGTCATCTATTCTTGGTAGCGGGTAGCGGTTCTTGATCGTTACCTTATTCAACTCCTGATAGTCTATGCATAGTCGCATACTCCCATCTTTCTTCTTTACAAACAGAACAGGTGCTCCCCATGGCGACGTACTTGGCCGTATCACTCCTTTATCCAACAATTCTTATAGCTGGCTTGCCAACTCTTTCATTTCTACTGGTGTCATCCTATATGGGGCCTTTGAAACTGGTTCCGTACCTGGAGCAAGGTTGATCTCGAACTCGATTTGTTGATCTGGTGGTAAGCCTGGTAGTTCGTCGGGAAACACATCCGGGAACTCGTTAACTACAGGGATATCTTCCATGCTAGGAACGACTCACAACCTTTTCTAAGTAGCTTCTTAGCCTGAACAATTGTAAGAAATAGTTGCTCTTGCCTCTGCCCCTTAAATAGTACCTTCTCTTCACTCTTTGTCTTTAAATACACTTTCTTGGTCTTACAATTATTCTGAGCGCTATTCTCTCCTAACCAATCCATTCCTAAAATTATATCAAACTCTCCCAACTTGAAGAGTATCAAGTCGGCTGAAAACTTATACCCCGAAATATCGATCTCACACTTTGGACAAAATTGATTCACAGGAATCTTCTCTTGGTTCGCCATTACCACATTTACTACCTCACTCATAATCATTTTCTCACATTGAAGCTTATCAACAAAAGATTTTGATATGAAAGATCTTGTTGCTCCCGAATCAATCAATACTTTAGCTTTGACATTATTGAGTAAAAGTGTACCTGCTATCACCTCAGAATTTTGAACAGCATCCTTCATCTTTAGATCAAATGTCCTTGTTGTTGCTTGCGGGGTTGGTGCGGGTCATGGAGGTAATGTCAATACCTCAGCTTGCACGCTTGCACTGGTACTTACCACGTTCATCAGAGCTTTGACTGGTCCGGTTGCCTTGCACTCCCTAGCCATGTGTCCAGTCTTCCCACACTTGTAGCACGTAACTCCTGGCTTCGGCATCTTGCACTCATTTGCAAAATGTCCCTTCTGATTGCACCTATAACAGGTCATGCTCAGCTTATTGCACACTCCGGAGTGCCTTCTTCCACAGTGCTTGCATTCCGGTCTCTGGAACCTGTTTTCTCCAACTTGCCCTTGGCTTGCCTGGTCGTTCCCTTTTGATTCTTGCCTTTTGCCCAAATTTCCCTTCTTTTGAAAATTTCTGCCCTTATGGAATCCGATCCTCTTTACATTCCGATCTTGTGAACTTCCGGCTTCAGACTTTTCTCCATAAAAATGGAACCTTCCTCTTCTTGTTATCCCTCTCTTTCCTTGACTGCATCCCATTATTCTCAATCAGAGCAGCTTTCTGTACTACTCCCACATAAGTTTCAAGCTCAAACATAGCCACTCTATCTCTGATCCAAGGCTCCAATCCTTGCTAAAATTTCTTTGCTTTTTCCTCCTCAGTGCTGGTATACTTTGTCACAAACCTTGACAACTGAGTGAACTTCTTCTCATACTCTAATACAGTCATGTTCCCTTGCTTCAACTCAAGAAATTTTAGCTCCATCTGATTCTGCATGTACTTAGGGTAATACTTGTCCAGAAATAACTTCTTAAATCTCTCCCAAGAAACCTGCTGAGTGACTTCCATAGCTTTTACTGATTCCCACCAATAGATGACTTCTCCCTTCAAGAAGTAAGTAGCATATGGCGTCTTCTGATCGTCTCCTAACTGTACCAACTCAAAAGCCCTTTCCATCCCCTTGATCCATGTGTTAGCTATCACTGGATCAGTGGTATCATGAAATCCAGGTGGATTCACATTCTGAAAAGCCTTGAAAGTGACAATTTGTCTAGGTAGTACTGGTGGTTCAGGTGGTTGGTGTGGTTCACGGTTATCTTGGTTTTCAATTCGTTGTTGAAGAGTTAGTTGTTGTTGAGCTATAGCATTGGTCTGCTGTTGCAAGGTTTCTAGTAGTCGAAGAATGTTTGGGTCTGTGGTGGATGTGGTTGTTGGGTTCTTCTTTTTGGGAGGCATGATCCTGAAATAAGAGTTGTGTCAAAACAGATATGAATGATAAAATGATTCGAGGGTATCGCATGGCATTCTCATTTACATATGGGGTCAAGTTTCCAAATTAAGCAGATATGATGATAAAAACGTAAAATAACAGTTGAGAGCAAATGGAACAATAGCACATAATTATTGAAATTTTAAAGGTCACAATACATAGGATTAGGACAAAGTCTGATTCTAGGATCAACAGGCTTATTTAAAGGAAACAACGGAAACAACTGGGGATTCCACAGAGTCTGATAGTACAACAACATGAAAGGTAAATGGAAAGAACTAAAGCTCCACTCCATCTGAATGGGGCTTGGTAGTCTTTTCCTCTCGAAGCGTCTTCACAATGCTCTGACCTCATCCACCACCATCTGAATGACATACTGGCTGGTGCGGTCCCGGTGCGCTGGCATCTCCTCAAGCTTAGTGTTGACGTACTGAACCAAGGTCTCAAGTCTCGCAGTCATCTGCTCCTTGGGCTTCCCTTCGTAGTTTCGGCTGTCTGGGTACACGTTCTTCAGTCGGTCTATCAATCGGTCGTACTTTTCTTGAAGCATGTCGAACTCGCGCCTCAACTCAGCATACACCGTGAAAGCAATAGTGTCGTCCGACCCAGAGGATGACGAGGAATGCACCCTTTGCTGACAACCAATAAGAGGAGTATTAATAATAAATTTACTTATCCTACTCTCTCGCATATTATCTATAACCTACACACATATCCTATAACCTATTTGGGCTGTCCAGGGACTCTAAACCGCAGCTCTGATACCAAAACCTGTCACGCCCCCAACTTAAACAGCAAATTAAATATAGCTATTACAAAATTTTAAAAGAGATAACACAACCAAATCCAAGATCTTACAGTTTAGGGTTTGGAACAGCCTAACACTACCATCTATTACAACTGATTATAAATACCGAGTCCTCACACAAACTACTACCACTTATTCTACCTGAGCTCGAACATAAGCATCAGCATCATAGGTCTTACGGGAAGTCTGCTTGAATCTAACCATAGCTGTAATATCCGAGATATATCGTGTAATTATTTTTGCTATTATATAATTATTATGTGTGTTCAGTATCTATTCTGTAAGTTAATTGTTAAGTGTTATCTGTACTTGAATATTCAAAAATAATATTAATTGAGTATTTTAATTTTTATATGTCCAAAATAAAATATAGATAATTGTCATATCTTCCTAATTATTTTTATGTTGGTTTATGGATTTATAAGAATCATATGAAATTTCTAAAATCTTTTTCCGGGTAATTAAAATCTATTTTATAAAAACGGGAACCAACCGACGTCAACCGACGTCAACCGTTGTTTGTTACGTTTTTGGAACCCGAAACTCTTTCGAGAACTCCTTCCTAACCCAATTGTAATATTCCGAGCATATTCCATGTTTCGACTTTTTCGATCCGGCGTACGGTTTGTCCTGCGCGGGTCCCGGCGCAACATTTTCGATACAATATTCATTTCGGTAAATCAATAAAACCCGTCTTTTCGATAAACGGGAGCTTTTTATTAAACTATCACAATTATCACTTCGTAATACGTGTAACCAGGCGCTGAGACCAAGACCGCAGTACAAATTGTACTGATTTGGATAATTATCCCGAAAACCGATACCGTTTAGATCAGTTTTTACAAATAAACGTGCCGTTTTATATCCGGAATGATCCAACGGGATACTAATTTTCCGTAATTATAAATAGCCTTTTACCGTATTTTATTTCGTATCAAAATCAATTGCAGACAGATAATTATATAATTTTCAGAGAAAAGCCCTAATTACATAAACTGTTCTAAGAATCAAACCGCAAAACGAAGGCGTTACCGATCTCTGTTTTCAAAGCTTGAGTAACCAAAATGAAGGATTTGAGGTGTTCTATCAGATTCTGAGCTTTGTTTCACTGCAGAAATCAAGGTTATTTTTCTAAAAATTTATTTATTTTTGAATTTATTTTATTAAAAATATGAATTTTTGTTCGGATGATTGTTTGTATGATGTGATGATTGCATGTTGTAGAGCTTATTTTCCTGATGATTTTCATATGTCATACGTCTGATTTGGAGTTCAATAACATGCTCAAAAGTGGGTTTAATTTTCGAATTTCAAAATTAGGGTTTATAACCCGTATGAATGTTCTTAATTGAAATTTGGGGGTTTCTTATTCTGTGATAGATTGATGTTGTGTTATAGTGGGTTGTGTTCTCTGTGAAATTTGCAATCTAGTCGTATAAGTTTCATGAACCAACGAGGTCTGTAGAGAAGGGAGTTGTGTTTTGAAGTTTTCCGATGTTCGCCGGAAACTGGAAAACTTCACGGCCAAATTCCGGCCAACTCAGGGATTGTTAGGTTGTTTTGATTGCATGATTGTATTCCTGGTAATTTGTAGATGTGATCTGGAGCTTGTGGTAAGGTGAGGAGGTCGGAATCGTGTTCTCCGGCGAACCCGACTGTTTTCCGGCGACGGGGTGTAAAATTGCAGTTTGGTCCCTGGACTTTTGGGGACGATACAGTTAGGTCCTTGAAGTTTCCAGACTTTGCAAATTTAGGATTCCTGTTTATAAAATGTTTAAAAATCATATTTCCTATTTATTTTTATTATAAAAATTCGTTTTTAATTTTTGAAAATTTTGAAAATTATTTTTAATTCACAAATAAATTTAAATTAATTAGTTAATTAATTTCAGTTAATTTATAATTGATTAATTGGTCAATTAATTCGAAAATTAATTGATTAATTGATTTAATTAATTATTAATTGATTTTAATTAGTTATTTAATTAGATTTAATTATTTAAAAATGATTTAAAAATTCTGAAAAATAGTTTCGAGCTTTAAAATATTATTCTAAATTATTTCCAAGGCTCGATAATTATTCTAAAATTATTTCGGAGCCAGAATGGGTCAACCGAACCCTGTTTATTAACCCGAAATTGATTCAACGGCCCGTTTTAATTCTGAAAAATGTTTTAAAAATCATTTTAAATACCAGAAAGCCTATTTATGACCCGAGACTTCTTTATAAATAATATATCATTGATTACGTGATGTATTATGTGCTATATGTGACTTGTTAATTGACTATCGGTCTATATATTCGGTGTTTACTTGATTATTACATAACTTTCAATCCGTTAATCGGATTTGGGTAAAACGAAGGGTAGATAGAAGTATGTGTTGAATAGAATTCCATGAGTAAATTATTGATAGATGTTTATGATATGTGAGCAGAAGAGGCAAGACGTAGGAAAGGGAAACAGGTAGTTGAGGAGTAAAACGGTTGTGATTGGAAGTGAGTGCAGTGTAGTAAGCTAATACCAGGCAAGTGTTCTGAACTTTCTCGAGATATTGTAGTACTTGATAATCCTGTGATATTACAAGTGCTTTGAAGCACAGAAACCTAAATCCTGATTTCAGTTATTGTCCTTGAGCATGAATCATATTCTTTCTAATCCATTGATTATTGTATACCCAAACAAGAACCACAAATCTACGATACTACTCTACAAATACATGCAAACAAAATCCCAAACACTAAACTGAATTACTTGTACATTCACTCATTGTATCCTATGCTTTGAAAGCCTAAATCTTTGAAACCCTGAAATGTTGATTCCTTTGTTATCCAATTCTTTCATTACCCAGCATCCAAGCTTTTAAATTGCCTTATTGATCCTTACAAGGATTGAAACCCTTTCATTGTTAAACATTTATTGTTGTTAATAATTTCAGTTATTGTTTATTATTGCATATTCTGTTATTATGTTAGAATTGGATTGTTTTTATAAAATTGTGGACCAGATTCGTGGTCAGACCATATAATGGTCAAGTTAGGCCAATGTGTGCCTTGGATCCAGTAGTTAGAGCAATGCTGTGTACCTTGCTCGGGGTTAGTGCGTGACTGATCAGCAGCCTAACCTTGGTTTTTAAATTAAAAGTATAATATCCAATTCTAAATCATAATCCATTGTTCACTTGATATCATAACCATATTCACCTGATGATCATTATTCTCAGTTTTGTCATTGTGACTTGCTGAGGTAGTTAGCTCATTTATGCGATGTTGTTTATATTCTTTCCAGTTAAAAAGGAACCAGTTGGTAAAGAGGATCTCCAGTCCAGCGCGAGAACTAGGGGTTCAGATTGAGAAAGCTGAGCTAGTAGGCTTCTTTTAGAATAATTTAAGTTTGTAAAAGTTTGTAATAATGTTTAATACTCAGTTTGAGTTTGAAATAGTTGGGATTTGAACGGTTTGTAATATATTAGTATGTTTGGCTTGTGTGCATACTTTAACCTGTTGCGGTCCGTGGTGGTTGGTAAGTAGGGTCATTGCATATATTATTATTATCTTTATTATTGTTATAAGCAGGTTATAATTAAGGTGTGTGTGTGGACCCCAAACTTCTGACCCGGGTTTGGAGGGTGCCACAGGTTTGGTATCAGAGCTACAGGTTATAAGTCACTGACACAAGCCTAGGTTGACGGGAATGGGTAGAGGGATAGGATTAGAAGTAAGGTATAGGATGATAGAACGTCGAGAGGTTGAGTCTTATGGTATAACCGGTATTAGTATAGTTTGTGTCGTGGTATGAGATTCTTATATTACGATATGATTTCAGATAGCAGAGATGGCCGACTCTTTTATTCCCGTATCAGCTGATCACTCAGAGCCTTCAGTTGGAGCACCAGCATCGGATCCACGTCCTGTGATTCCACCAGCATTGGCTATTCTACCTCCACCGGTGTTGCAGCCCGTACCATTGCAGGCTATTCCACCTCCAGGCATGAGGCCACCTGTTAGAGGACCCCAACCTGCTGATTCAGGCTTTACTAGTCATTCAGTCACAGGAGTACCTTTCCAATTCTCTTCCTATCCTGTTCCATATCATCAGTTTGAGGCTTTCCTTATGGAGCAGCGATTCCTATAGGGTCAGATCCAGGAGTTATTGCATATCATGCGTACCAGAGAGATGGGGAGTGGTGAGAGGCTGAGCAGTGTTGTTATGGTTATGTAGTATGGAGAGTAGTGTGTAGTGTGTATCAGAAGACTTTTGAGTTATATTTATAGACTAGCGATGCTGACTAGTGAGTAGGTTGTTGTACCCTTTTTGCTTTTACTTTCGAAGCGTCTTTACGCTTGTACTACCTAAAACTTTTGATCTATATATCAGTACCTTTTCCTTTCCAACACTGTCATTTACTTTATCGCACCTGTTATACTTTACCTTATTTATGGCACCAGTATACCCTGTGATACCATGTACCCTGTTTTCCATAACTGTTTATATTCTGTAAAGAAGCATGCAATTTACTTAGTTACAACTGTTTTCAAAAAGAGATATTTCTATTTCACAAAACTTTTCTTTTATACAAAGATTTGATTCAAAAGCTAAATAAATTGATTGATTCTTTACAGAAAATGCCTCCCAGAAGAAATACCCGCACCAACACCCAGAATGAAGAAACCAACAATAATACCCAAGATGATACAAACCAGAATGTGAACCCAGGACCCATGGACCCAGCAATAGCCTAGATTCTTCAAATCTTGGCCCAACAAACAGTTCACCTGGCACAACAACAGCAGAGACAGACCAATCCCCAGGTAACTTTCAAATCTTTTCAGGCAGTAAACCCACCAGAATTCAAGGGTTCCTTAGAGCCAATTGAAGCAAATGTGTGGTTAAAGGAAATAGAGAAGGCTTTTGCCTTGGTAAAAGTGAAAGAGGAGCAGAAGGTTGAATTTGCAAGTTACTATCTGAAGAATGAGGCCACCTATTGGTGGGAGATGGTGAAGACATTGGAAAAGCACAGATGTTATTACTTGGGAAAGGTTTAAGGAATTGTTTTTAGAAAAGTATTTTCCTTAGTTTGTTCAGGATCAAATGGAGCTGAAGTTTTTAGAATTGAAGCAAGGGAACATGTCGGTAACAGATTATGAGGGGAAGTTTGAGGAATTGTCAAGGTATGTGCCGTCGTATGTTGATACTGATAGAAAGAAAGCTAAGAGATTCCAGCAAGGCTTGAAGTCATGGATCAGAGGGAAGGTAGCTATTTTTGAATTGGATACCTATGCCGGGGTTGTACAGAAAGCTATGATCGCAGATACAGAGAGTGAGATGTTCCAGAAAGAAAAGGAAAGCAAGAAAAGGAAAGTTGAGGGAAGTGAGGGTCAGTCACAAACAGGGAAGTTTCCAAATTTTAAGAAGGGCAAGTTTCAGCCAGGGAGAAATTTTAATTTCAGGAGACAAAATACAGGAGACGGAGGCCAGGGCAATCGTTCAGCTAATGTGAATCAGCCAAATCAGTTGAGATTAACTTTTCCGGATTGTCAAGTTTGTGGAAAGAAGCATGGTGGAGTTTGTAATAAGTTGAATGTGGTATGTTTTAAATGCAACCAGAAAGGGCACTACTCGAGGGAGTGCCGAAATCAGCCAGCAAGAGAGCCAGCAAATAAGGATCAGCCTATCCGGAATCCAGTAGTGAAAGTTCCAGTCATTGGATTTACATGCTTTAAATGTGGGAAGCCAGGACATATGGCCAGGGATTGCAAGACACCAACCCCAGTCAGTAATGCATTAAGGATTATGGGATCTACCCCAACAGTGAATGAGACTCCGAGGGCTAGAGTTTTTGACATGTCGGTGAAGGATGCGATCCAGGATATGGATGTCGTGGCAGGTACGCTTAATGTGAATTCTTTATATGCCAAAGTGTTAATAGATTCGGGAGCAACTCGATCGTTTGTTTCACAAGATTTTGTTAGTAAGTTAAATTGTCCAGTTGGGTATTTAAATGAAATAATGACTGTGGAATTAGCAAATCAAGAACGTGTAACTGTTGACCAAGTTTGAGGAAATTGTGAGATTGAGATTTCCGGTAGTAAGTTTTGTGTAGATTTGATACCGTTTAAGTTAGGAGAATTTGACGTTATATTAGGAATGGATTGGTTATCTAAGCATGATGCTCAGATAGATTGTCGAAATAAGAAAGTAATGGTGAAAACACCAGACGAAAGAATAGTAACGTTCAAGGGACAGAAGCAGGTAAACAAGTTCTTAATGATGATTCAAGCCAAGAAGTTACTACGACAAGGATGTGAGCATTTCGTAGCATATGTGATCGACAGAAGTCAGGAGCCTGCAAAACTTGAAGATATTCCAGTTGTAAATGAATTTCCAGATGTATTTCCCGACGAGTTACCAGGACTTCCTCCAGATAGAGAAATTGAATTTGCAATCGACTTAGCACCTGGAACCGAACCAGTATCCAAGGCCCCGTATAGAATGGCGCCCGTTGAGATGAAAGAGTTAGCAAAGCAATTGCAAGAGCTGTTAGAGAAAGGAGTAATTAGACCTAGCGTATCCCCGTGGGGTGCACCGGTATTATTTGTCAAGAAGAAGGATGGAAGCATGAGACTGTGCATCGACTATAGGGAGCTCAACAAGTTGACGATCAAGAATAAGTATCCGTTACCCAAAATTGATGATTTGTTTGACCAATTGAAGGGAGCCAAGTATTTCTCCAAAATCGATTTAAGATCGGGATATCATCAACTGAAGATCAAACCAGAAGATATACCAAAGACAGCTTTCAGAACAAGGTATGGGCATTATGAATTTTTAGTGATGTCTTTTGGATTGACCAACGCCCCAGCAGCGTTTATGGACCTGATGAACAGAATTTTTAAGGAATATTTGGACAAGTTCGTTATAGTATTTATAGACGATATTTTGATCTATTCAAAGACGGAAGAGGATCATACGGAACATTTAAGGACAACTTTGGAGATTTTAAGGAAAAAGAAGTTATATGCTAAATTGTCGAAGTGTGAGTTTTGGCTACAGGAAGTTCAGTTCTTAGGACACATAGTCAGTAATGAAGGGATCAAAGTGGACCCGGCAAAGATCGAGGCAATTACGAATTAAGAAAGACCGAGAACACCCACTGAGGTAAGAAGTTTCTTGGGATTGGCAGGATATTATCGACAATTCGTTCAGAATTTCTCAAGAATTGCAACACCATTGACAAAGCTTACACGAAAGAATGAAAAGTTTATATGGAATGACAAGTGCGAAGAAAGTTTTCAGGAATTAAAGCGGAGATTAATCACGGCACCTGTTTTGTCACTTCCAGACGATCAAGGGAATTTCGTAATTTATAGCGATGCTTCCTACAAAGGATTAGGATGTGTTCTTATGCAGCACGACAAGGTGATTGCGTATGCGTCAAGGCAATTGAAACCACACGAACAGAAGTACCCTACTCATGATTTGGAGTTAGCAGCTATAGTTTTCACTTTGAAGATTTGGAGACATTATTTTGTATGGAGAAAAGTGTGAGATTTTCACGGATCACAAAAGTTTGAAATATATATTTACCCAAAAGGAACTTAATATGAGACAAAGGAGATGGTTAGCATTGATCAAAGATTATGATTGCTCGATTAATTATCATCCCGGTAAGGCGAACGTTGTAGCAGATGCGTTAAGTCGGAAGGAAAAGTTAAATGTGTTATCCGTACCTAAAGAGATATATAACGAATTTCAAAAATTGGAATTGGAGATTAAAATTTGCAAGCCTGAGGAAGCAAAAGTGTACGGTATGATTTTTCAACCGGAGTTATTGGAGAAAATAAATAAATGCCAGAAAGAGGTAATGGATCAAGATATAAATAGTTTGGTAGGTGAGGAATTATGCACGGAACAAGATGATCAAGGTATTCTTAGGTTTTCTTCAAGAATTTGGATTCCACCAGTAACGGAGCTGAAAAATGAAATTTTACAAGAGGCACATAATTCAAGATATTCCATCCATCCAGGGAGTACCAAAATGTACAGAGATTTAAAAAAGAATTATTGGTGGCCAAATATGAAGAGGGAAATTGCGGAATGGGTTAGCAAATGCTATACCTGTCAGAAAGTTAAAGCGGAGCATCAGAGACCAAGTGGATTGCTACAGCCATTGGAGATTCCAGAGTGGAAGTGGGAACATATTGCCATGGATTTCATAGTTGGATTACCAAGGATAAGGGCTAATCATGATGCCATTTGGGTTATAGTAGATAGACTTACCAAGTCAGCTCATTTTCTGCCTATAAATGAAAGATTTTCGCTCGACAAGTTAGTTCATATGTACTTGAAAGAGATCGTAGTTCGTCATGGAGTTCCAGTGTCTATTGTATCTGATCGAGATCCAAGATTTAATTCAAGATTTTGGAAGAGTTTTCAAGAATGTTTGGGAACAAGATTGAATATGAGTACGGCTTATCACCCCCAAACGGATGGCCAAAGTGAAAGAACGATCCAGACAATCGAGGACATGCTACGTGTTTGTGCTATTGATTTCAAAGGAAGTTGGGACGAGCATTTACCCCTAGTAGAGTTTGCTTATAACAACAGTTATCACGCCAGTATTGGGATGCCACCTTATGAAGCCCTTTATGGACGTAAATGTAGATCTCCAGTATATTGGGATGAAGCAGGAGAACGCAAAATACTCGGACCCGAATTGGTGCAGCAGATAAAGGAAGTTATTGAAATTATCCAGAAAAGATTAATAGTCGCACAAGATCGTCAAAGGAAATATGCAGACCAATCAAGAAAAGACATGGAATTTAAAGAAGGAAGCTTGGTACTATTGAAAGTATCACCATGGAAAGGACTAACGAGGTTTGGGAAGAAAGGGAAGCTAAACCCAAGATATGTCGGACCTTTTAAAATCCTAAAGCGTATTGGCAAAGTAGCTTACGAGTTGGCGTTACCTCCGCACATGGAGCACATTCACAATGTTTTTCACATATCAATGCTTAAGAAATATAATCCAGACTCCAGGCATGTAATAGAATATGAGCCAATAGAACTTCAAGCAGATTTATCATATGTAGAGAGTCCGATAGAGATTCTAGAGGAAAGAGAGAAAGTATTGAGAAATAAAGTGGTAAAGTTAGTAAGAGTATTGTGGAGAAACCCAAAGGTTGAAGAGTCAACCTGGGAGTTAGAAAGTGATATGAGAGAAAAGTACCCTCATTTGTTTTCTTAGAGATTCTGAGGACAGAATCCTTTTAAGGGGGGAAGGATATAATATCCGGGATATATCGTGTAATTATTTTTGCTATTATATAATTATTATGTGTGTTCAGTATCTATTCTGTGAGTTAATTGTTAAGTGTTATCTGTACTTGAATATTCAAAAATAATATTAATTGAGTATTTTAATTTTTATATGTCCAAAATAAAATATAGATAATTGTCATATCTTCCTAATTATTTTTATGTTGGTTTATGGATTTATAAGAATCATATGAAATTTCTAAAATCTTTTTCCGGGTAATTAAAATCTATTTTATAAAAACGGGAACCAACCGACGTCAACCGTTGTTACGTTTTTGGAACCCGAAACTCTTTCGAGAACTCCTTCCTAACCTAATTGTAATATTCCGAGCATATTCCATGTTTCGACTTTTTCGATCCGGCGTACGGTTTGTCCTGCGCGGGTCCCGGCGCAACATTTTCGATACAATATTCGTTTCGGTAATCAATAAAACCCGTATTTTCGATAAACGGGAGCTTTTTATTAAACTATCACAATTATCACTTCGTAA
This sequence comes from Apium graveolens, assembly GCF_009905375.1. Taxonomy (NCBI): domain Eukaryota; kingdom Viridiplantae; phylum Streptophyta; class Magnoliopsida; order Apiales; family Apiaceae; genus Apium; species Apium graveolens. Next base: position 190,290,746 of record NC_133655.1, on the reverse strand, counting down.
TACGTGTAACCATGCGCTGAGACCAAGACCGCAGTACAAATTGTACTGATTTGGATAATTATCCCGAAAACCGATACCGTTTGGATCAGTTTTTACAAATAAACGTACCGTTTTATATCCGGAATGATCTAACGGGATACTAATTTTCCGTAATTATAAATAGCCTTTTACCGTATTTTATTTCGTATCAAAATCATTTGCAGACAGATAATTATATAATTTTCAGAGAAAAGCCCTAATTACATAAACTGTTCTAAGAATCAAACATCAAAACGAAGGCGTTACCGATCTCTGTTTTCAAAGCTTGAGTAACCAAAACGAAGGATTTGAGGTGTTCTATCAGATTCTGAGCTTTGTTTCACTGCAGAAATCAAGGTTATTTTTCTAAAAATTTATTTATTTTCGAATTTATTTTATTAAAAATATGAATTTTTGTTCGGATGATTGTTTGTATGATGTGATGATGGCATGTTGTAGAGCTTGCTTTCCTGATGATTTTCATATGTCATACGTCTGATTTGGAGTTCAATAACATGCTCAAAAGTGGGTTTAATTTTTGAATTTCAAAATTAGGGTTTATAACCCGTATGAATGTTCTTAATTGAAATTTGGGGGTTTCTTATTCTGTGATAGATTGATGTTGTGTTATAGTGGGTTGTGTTCTCTGTGAAATTTGCAATCTAGTCGTATAAGTTTCATGAACCAACGAGGTCTGTAGAGAAGGGAGTTGTGTTTTGAAGTTTTCCGATGTTCGCCGGAAACTGGAAAACTTCACGGCCAAATTCCGGCCAACTCAGGGATTGTTAGGTTGTTTTGATTGCATGATTGTATTCCTGGTAATTTGTAGATGTGATCTGGAGCTTGTGGTAAGGTGAGGAGGTCGGAATCGTGTTCTCCGGCGAACCCGACTATTTTCCGGCGACGGGGTGTAAAATTGCAGTTTGGTCCCTGGACTTTTGGGGACGATACAGTTATGTCCCTGAAGTTTCCAGACTTTACAAATTTAGGATTCCTGTTTATAAAATATTTAAAAATTATATTTCCTATTTATTTTTATTATAAAAATTCGTTTTTAATTTTTGAAAATTCTAAAAATTATTATTTTAATTCTGAAAATTATTTTTAATTCACAAATAAATCTAAATTAATTAGTTAATTAATTTCAGTTAATTTATAATTGATTAACTGGTCAATTAATTCAAAAATTAATTGATTTAATTAATTATTAATTGATTTTAATTAGTTATTTAATTAGATTTAATTATTTAAAAATGATTTAAAAATTCTGAAAAATAGTTTCGAGCTTTAAAATATTATTCTAAATTATTTCCAAGGCTCGATAATTATTCTAAAATTATTTCGGAGCCAGAATGGGTCAACCGAACCCTGTTTATTAACCCGAAATTGATTCAACGACCCGTTTTAATTCCGAAAAATGTTTTAAAAATCATTTTAAATACCAGAAAGCCTATTTATGACCCGAGACTTCTTTATAAATAATATATCATTGATTACGTGATGTATTATGTGCTATATGTGACTTGTTAATTGACTATCGGTCTATATATTCGGTGTTTACTTGATTATTGCATAACTTTCAATCCGTTAATCGGATTTGGGTAAAACGAAGGGTAGATAGAAGTATGTGTTGAATAGAATTCCATGAGTAAATTATTGATATATGTTTATGATATGTGAGCAGAAGAGGCAAGACGTAGGAAAGGGAAACAGGTAGTTGAGGAGTAAAACGGTTGTGATTGGAAGCGAGTGCAGTGTAGTAAGCTAATACCAGGCAAGTGTTCTGAACTTTCTCGAGATATTGTAGTACTTGATAATCCTGTGATATTACAAGTGCTTTGAAGCACAGAAACCTAAATCCTGATTTCAGTTATTGTCCTTGAGCCATGAATCATATTCTTTCTAATCCATTGATTATTGTATACCCAAACAAGAACCACAAATCTACGATACTACTCTACAAATACATGCAAACAAAATCCCAAACATTGAACTGAATTACTTGTACATTCACTCATTGTATCCTTTGCTTTGAAAGCCTAAATCTTTGAAACCCTGAAATGTTGATTCCTTTGTTATCCAATTCTTTCATTACCCAGCATCCAAACTTTTATATTGCCTTATTGATCCTTACAATGATTGAAACCCTTTCATTGTTAAACATTTATTGTTGTTAATGATTTCGGTTATTGTTTATTATTGCATATTCTATTATTATGTTAGAATTGGATTGTTTTTATAAAATTGTTGACCAGATTCGTGGTCAGACCATATAATGGTCAAGTTAGGCCAATGTGTGCCTTGGATCCAGTAGTTAGAGCAATGCTGTGTACCTTGCTCGAGGTTAGTGCGTGACTGATCAGCAGCCTAACCTTGGTTTTTAAATTAAAAGTATAATATCAAATTCTAAATCATAATCCGTTGTTCACTTGATATCATAACCATATTCACCTGATGATCATTATTCTCAGTTTTGTCATTGTGACTTGCTGAGCTAGTTAGCTCATTTGTGCGATGTTGTTTATATTCTTTCCAGTTAAAAAGGAACCAGTTGGTAAAGAGGATCCCCAGTCCAACGCGAGAGCTAGGGGTTAAGATTGAGAAAGCTTAGCTAGTAGGCTTCTTTTGGAATAATTTAAGTTTGTAAAAGTTTGTAATAATGTTTAATACTCAATTTGAGTTTGAAATAGTTGGGATTTGAACGGTTTGTAATATATTAGTGTGTTTGGCTTATGTGCATACTTTAACCTGTTGCGGTCCGTGGTGGTTGGTAAGTAGGGTCATTGCATATATTATTATTATCTTTATTATTGTTATAAGCAGGTTATAATTAAGGTGTGTGTGTGGACCCCAAACTTCTGACTCGGGTTTGGAGGGCGCCACAATAGCTGCTAGCTGTAATATCAGGGTAAAGCAAGGAGTGAGTCAAATGCTCAACAAGTGCTAACAGTACGATACAAAACATAAATCGAGATATACATTAAAGAATGACAATGGAAAGACATAACCACTGATAATGAGGGATAAAACTTTGGGTGATGGCATCATTTTGTTTGTATCAAAACAAATTTCAAAATCATACCGTTTAATCAAAATCATTTTATGACGCTACGGATTACAGCCGGTGATCAGCCGCGAAGTAATCCCGAACCTTGCTGGGTTCTAAAACATTAATGGGAATCCCTAGGCAACTTTTAAGCCTAATATAAGTATGGAAATGACTCGTGTCTCAGTCCAGATCCACCATTCAAAGAAAACATTTATCCCCCTTTGGGACAGAAAAAAACCCATATTTTATTTATTTCAAAAACTGAAGCCGAATTATGACAAAATCTCTTTTTACAGTAAACAACTTTATCAAAGGATTATAGATCAACTCGAAACACGGGGAAATGGTGCTAACTCTCAGAGCCATGAATCACAAAACTAAACTCTGTCAGGGTAACTGAATGGTTTTCATGTATCAAAGTTTGGAAAAGGGAATTTAGTGAGGCTATTGGATATCATGAAAGGAAGTGCCAAATTGGGCTTAAAGCAATTGTTTCTCATCAAGGTTTAAGTGCTGGATCATAAAGAATGTAAGCTTCATGAATACTAAGGGTGTTAAGGTATGAAGAAATGATTTTTAGCTCAGGATATATCATAATAGACAAGCTTTAGGATAAGAAAGAGGGGTATCAATCAATTAGGGACAACTTTGATAAATATCTGGCTTTCAGGTATCAAGGTAAGGTTCTATATGGGTTCAAGTATCAGGATGAGATATCATTACTTAGGAATTATCAGCATGTTAATCAAGAGAATCAACTAAGAGTGGTAACTACCCTTTCCTTTATCATGGCATTCAAATTAGTTTAGTATACTATCATGAATAAGACTTTTGAACTACTTGCAATACGTACTCGAGGGTTCATGGCATTTCTATATGATTCAAAGATAAACGTAAGATACGCTTGATTTAATATATCAAATGACAAGGATAGTTGTAGCAATGTATGAACCATTAGCAGTAAATACGAAGGTCAAGTTGAATCACTTGCCTTGAGAGAGGCTCGTCTGGTCTGACTGGTAGGAGCAACTGGAGCTTCACTCGACCTTTATGGCAAGTTTTCCCTCGTCTCGAGATCCTACATAAATAATAATCCTCATTATAATATATTCTCACTAACTTAACCTATTTATAACCCAAAATTAAACACGGATGACACTTAGGCCTATATGTACTTAATTTTATATTCACTTTTAAATTACAAAAGTACACACATAGCCACATAATCACATATCATATACTAATACCAATAACACCATATATACCATAATGCAACACTAGGCTTGGATGATCTCGACTCACAACTTAAGTCACTTGGTCGCTAAACTAGACAAGGTCTTCTAATTTTGGCTTCCTAACTCGATGTGCCTTTCCTAAACTATCCAAAAACTATTGACCCTCACTTGTGCCTTTTGCTCTAATGACCTTATAACATCTTACAACTATGGTGGTCGACCTAATACTCACTTCTAAGTGTTCTAAAACTATGCGATAAGTGAAAGTTCTCACTGGTGCAAATTTCAGAATGACAACTATGGTTTCTTGAGTGCATTAGACACTCTTAAACTACAATTTTTCCTTCAAAACTTTTACACAAGACTCTGCTGACCTAAGGGCATCTCACAAACTTGATGTGGCTCAAGGGCCTGGCTTGGGCCTTCTTGGGCCTAAGCTAAAAGTCCAAGGTTCCCCTATTTTTCTGGGTAGAAAACGCCCTGACTAAAATTAACTTGTGACACATGGTTCTAACTCATATCCTATGAAACATGGGTGGAAAAACTTCTCTGACACTCCCTCTAACTAAGGCCCAACGGGGCCTAATGAGGGCCTACCCATGACATGGTCAAATCTCCCTATTTCTAAGTTGCAACAAAACTGTTTCCTGCTGGACAGATTTTGTTATTCTACTTGTGCACCTAACCAAATGACATGCAAACCTCCAACCAACACCTAAAACCTTTTATATACTCCCAATACTAACTTCTGGTGGCTTGGGCCTCAAAGTGCACATCAATGACATGGTCAAAACTCACTCTAAACCTCAGGGTTCTAAACTGATTTTTTGCAGAAACTATAACCTTCATTTCTCCAAGGTTTTGACTTGACAAACTCAACTACCAACAACCCAATACTCAAACCAAGACTTAAACATGATAATCTACTGAACTAACTCCCTTATTCTCAAAATAACCTTGGGTGAGATCATCTTTACCTAAGGTATAATTATGGCAAAACAAAAGAGATCACATTCTCAACTCACCAAACATTAAGTTTTTGAAACAACAAGATATGCATTTTTATAAAAGATAACCACGAATTATTACCATGCAACAAGAAGCATAAATCAATATTAACACATTATTCCCACTGAAATTAAGGCTCACTAACAAAATCTTTCCAAATGATCAAAATCTTATAACATTCTAAGAGAAATCCACATGCATGCATGTCTTCGGGTTTTGCAAACCAAAACAACACATTTTCTACATATATTCTATCATAAAATTGACATGCAAGCCTAGCATAAGCTATACCTAGATGATCACTTAGCATGAAAAGAGTTTTATCAAATTTTCACCACAAAATTCAAGTCATTATCACATAAACATGCAAAAATTGAGTTAAGCAACAAGAATAGTCTTAAGGACCATTCATTCGGCTCCCATATGGTCATGGCCGAATGAAATGGATGTGAATGGCCATTTAATCATCAAGAGTTTCCCTCTCAAGACTTGGAACTTCTCCATTCCTTGTAGTCCTCTCAAAAACAACCCTAAACTCACAAGAATCAAGGTTGTATTTTGAGTTTCACTAGAACCTTTACATGCAACCTTTAAACTTAAACTTTCTACTCAAAACTCTTTAAAATATGAGTGATCATGGTATGGGAAGTAACATTTACTTGTGTAAAGAGTGGAAGCTTGGTTGAGGAATGAAGAAAAATGGGGAGGGGGTGTTTCTCGGCTAAACCCGAGAGTGAGAGAGGGAGGGCCGAGAGTGAGGGAGGAGGAGGGAGAGAAGAATCAGTGTGGTGTGGGTGATGAGTGAAAATGATCATGTCTTTGCTTGTTTTATGGTTTTTGTATTGGAAAAAGTGAGTGGAATTAGGAATTGACATGATTAGCCTTCCACTTGAACTTGGTTCAATTTGCATGCAAGGGTAAAAAAGGTATTTGGCTAGGAAATAAGAGTTATTGGGGTGGTTATTGACTCTTTAGCCCTTTTGGAATGTATGGAAGGAATTTGCATGCAAGGATAACTATGTAATTTGCTAATTATATTTATAAAGATTTATTTTTATAAAATAAAACACAAGTTCAAAAATTATAAAATTTATACCATAAAATAACTTGGATTTTTAGAGACTTTATAAAATCATTTTCAAAATTTGTGAACAAAATACCTTTTAAAAGAAAATTTTTCCAAGGCTTAGAATATTCCTTATAAATCAAAAATAAAGCAATTAAATAAACTCTTGCTTTGAAAAATCATATTCTACATAAAGCAAATTTATAATGCAGAAATTTTCACTCACACAAACGTACAATCATTGAATATATTTTCATTCGGCTTTAAAAATTATACCAAATCCGGTTGTAACAATATTCACTATTATAGCCATGTTTTAATAATGTGTTTGGATCCCGCGTGGTTTAATCGTGGTTATTTTTTATGATTAAGATCCCACGTGGTTTATCGTGGTTTTGTTGTAAATCACGAGGGTTGATCGTGATAGTTTTTCTAATTCTGGTTTTTCTGATTTAATAAGAATAGGCTTGTTCAGCTGTATTAAGTTGTATGTAATTGTTTGAGCGATTAAGGTGCAAGAGACAAAGATTTTCCACTACTGCATTTTATTTTCGGGGAGCTTCGTTGTTGTGGCTGCAGAATTTGCATACTATGTCCGATTGATGGTCAAGACATCCGTTGATCAAGTCATCCATTGATGATCAAAGACATCCGTTGATCAAGTCATCAATTAATGATCAAAGACATCCGTTGATCAGCTTATATGGGGCCGTAATAGTGAATGTGCTTTATTATGTTTTACATAATTTCTGCTGATCTTGATTATTGCTACTATGTGTTTCTTGTATGTGTTATTATTCCATGTGATACTAACCTTTAGCATGCTAGAATGACATGGACATAGGAATGTATTAACTAATGCTTTAATCATGAGAGTATGCTGCTATGTTATGTGTTCTTTTTTGTTGACATAATACATGTGGAATTCGAAGAAATAACATAGGACGATGCATCTAGATTAAAATCCTCAAAGTAAATACTAAGTGGGAGAGGGAATTAATATGAAATTAAACCATGGTCTCCATTATTGTTTGTATTTAATTTAACATAAAGACAAATATAAATTATATATATGTCACCCATCGTGGCATATAATTTATGGTGTCTAGATTGTTAAAGAAATTTATAGAACAAACTTCTCAAATTAATAACGAATATTGGAAGGTATACATGTCACCCATCGTGACAAACCAAGTTTCATAGATTTCGGATAATTATAAGATATCTTTTGATGGCATCAAGTATAATTATATTTAATTTAAGATTCAATAATGGTATACACTTAGCTATGAAAAATAATATAGACCACCTAAACGTGGCGTATTGTTTGATAATAGGACCAAAGTAACATTTAAATAAATTTTGGTGGTATACATGTCATACATCGTGGCGTACCAGAAACTTATGGTGCTTAAATGTAAGTGCATTAATTTTAATAATTGTTAGAGGAACAAATAGGTCTTAATATTTAATGCACCCTTTATGTGTTATGTGATGTTTTTATGTATGATTCTCAGGATACAATGGGCTTTAATCCACTGTTCACCATACTTAAGGATAACAAACTTACCGAACCTAACTGTATTGAATGGAAACGAAATTTGGACATTGTGTTGACTGTTTAGGAGTACAAGTTTTGCACTTATGAACCCAAGCCAGATCAGCCTGTTGCCGATGCTCTTAAAGATGAGAAAGAGTATAATAAGCGGTCGATAAAGGCTGATAAGATGTCGCGATGTTATACTCTGACAGCAATTTCGGGTGTTTTGCAGCATCAGCATCAGTCTATGGCCACTGCTGCAGATATGCTCTTTAATCTTAAGGAACTTTTGGAGATCAAAATAGGGCTGCTAGGCAAGTACCCATGAAGGCTTTAATGAACACTGAGATGGTTAAAGGAATGACTATAAGGAATCATGTTCTCAATATTATGTTGCATCTGAATGAGATAGAGATCCTTGGTGCTAAACTTGACGGGGAACCCAGATTGATATTATCCTTATGAGCTTGTCCAAGACTTTTGAGCAGTTTCTCTTGAATTACAATATGAACAAGAGGTTGTATATTCTTGCGAAACTCCTGACAGAACTTCAGGAAGCTGAAGGATTATTTCGGTAAAGTGTTCAAGTGAATTTGGCTGAAAAGGTTCTTCCTCTAAGCCGAAAGGTATGAAGAAGAGGAAAAAGGCTCAGACACAGAAAGCTGTGAAGGCAGTGGGAGCTCAAGGTGGTGTGAAAAAGCCTAAGGGAAAGTGCTTCAGGTGCAAACAGTCCGGTCACTGGAAATATGATTGTCCTCTTCCTAGGAAGACAATCAATACTGGTATGCCTCTTTCTCTAATTACAGAAACATATCTATGAGCACTTGGTGTGTAGATACAGAGCCACTGATCATATTTGTAAATCAATGTAGGGATTCTAGCTATCCAGAATGCTTGGAGATGGTGAGATATACGTGTTCATGGGAGATTCTACGAAAGTAGCAATAGTTATAGTAGGAGTTATTCATTTATCTTTTGGTTCTGATAGGATTTTGGTTTTGAACAATTGTCTTTATGTACCTTCTTTTAGAAAAAATCTGATTTCAGTTTTTAAGCTTTCTATGGATGGTTATAATGTTTTTTGGATCGTAATGTTTCTATTATGATGAATAAATGAATTATATGTTCTGGTACATTGCAAGACACTTTGTACATAATTAATCCTAGTCAACCTGTACTGCAACTACAATATAGGGAATTGAACAACACGTCTTCTACGTGTACTAAAAGAAAGGAACCTTCTAGTTTGAACAAAACATATCTTTGGAACTTGAGATTAGGTCATATTAACTTGAGGAGGATTTAAAGACTGGTAGCAGACGGGCCTTTAAGCTCATTGGCAATGGAGCCATTTCCAGTTTGTGAATCCTGATTGGAAGGTAAAATGACTAATTGGCAATTTAAGGCAAGGGGGAATAGAGCCAAAGAAGTGTTAGAATTGGTTCACACTGATTTATGTGGACCCATAAATATCCAAGCAAGAGGTGGTTATGGGTATTTCATCATATTCATCGATGATTATTCTAGATATGGGTACGTTTATTTGTTGCACCGTAAGTTTGAGTGCATTGAAAAGTTCAAAGAGTACAAAGCTAAAACGGAGAAGCGACTTAATAAAAGTATCAAGTCACTACGATCAGATCGTGGTGGCGAATACTTGCTTGGAGAATTTAGGGAATATTTATCAGAGAATGAGATAGAATCCCAATTAACTACACCAGGAACACCCCAGCAGAACGGTGTAGCAGAGAGAAGGAACCAGACTCTTTTAGAGAGTGTTAGATCGATGATGAGTTATTCAGATTTACCCAAGTCATTTTGGGGACATGCCTTAGAAACAACAGCTTATCTTCTGAATCTAGTCCCTTCTAAATCGGTTCTTAAAACCCCCTTAAAATTGTGGACCGGGGACAAACTAAGTCTAAGACACATACGAATATGGGGTTGTCCAGCACATGTGGTGAATAAGAATGCAACTAAGTAAGAATCTCGTATAGAAGTAAGGCTGTTTGTAGGCTACCCCATGAGAACGAAAGGTTATTTATTTTATAGTCGGAATGATCGGGATGTCATTATTAGCATCGATGCTAGATTCTTAAAGCAAGACTATATAATGAATCACAAACCCACGAGTAGTATCATTTTAGAAGAACTAGTTGGAGCGACAGATAATACCCGGAAACCTGTAGTACAAGTAGAACAACCACAACAAAATGCACAACCTATCACTAATACCGCACCAGTGCCTCGTCATAGTGGGAGGGTTGTTCGGCATCCCGATAGATTCATGTTTTTGGGAGATTCTTCAGACTTGGTCTCTGGTGAACATGATGATGATCCCCTGACATACGAAGATGCACTGTAAGACAAAGATGCAGATCTTTGGCAAAAGACAATGGAATCTGAGATGGAATCGATGTATTCTAATCAGGTCAGGGAGCTTGTGGAACCACCCAAATGTATAAAACCTATTAGATGTAAGTCGATCTACAAGAAAAATAGGGGATCAGATAAAAAGATCAAAGCCTGGAAAGCAAGACTTGTTGCGAAAGGGTATACTCAGAAAGAAGGTATCAATTATGAGGAAACCTTTTTGCCAGTGGTCATGCTTGAGTCAATGTGTATTCTTTTATCTATAGCAGCTCATTTGGATTATGAGATTTAGCAAATGGATTTCAAGACAGCTTTTCTTAATGGAAGTCTTGAAGAAACCATCTATATGTAGTAACCAGAAGGATTCATTAAGGAAAGCCAAAAGCATCTTGTATGTAAGCTTAAGAGGTCTATTTATGGACTTAAACAAGCTTCTAGGTATTGGAACATTTGTTATGATCAGGAAGTCCAGTCGTATGAATTTGATCAAAGTCCAAGCGAAGCATGCATGTATAAGAGATGTGAGGGAAATGCAGTAGTTTTTCTAGTGCTATATGTTGATAACATTTTATTCATTGGAAATAATGTTAAGATGTTGTCTTTAATAAAGCCATGGTTGTTCAAACAGTTTGAAATGAAGGACTTAGGTGAAGCAGCATGCATCCTTGGGATCAAAGTTATAAGGGATCGTAAGAAAAGGATGTTGGCTTTATCTCAGGAGCCCTACATAGATGACATATTAGCTCATTTTAACATGCAGAACTCCAAGAAGGGTAATTTATCTTTTAGACATGGAGTTTCTCTATCAAAGAGTCAGTACCCTTGGATACCTAAGAAGATAGAGAACATGAATGCAGTTCCTTATACTTCGGCATGTGGAAGCCTAATGCATGATATTTTATGTACGAGACCTGATATCTATTTTGTGGTAGGCATGGTTAGCCGATACCAGTCAAACCCAGGACAGGAACATTGGAGTGCAGTAAAAACAATACTCAAGTACTTGCGCAGAACTAAGGAGTATATTTTAGTTTACAAGTCCTCGGATTTGTTGCTTCTGGGATATACCGATTCAGATTTCCAGACATATAAGGATAAGAGAAAGTCCACCTCGAGATGTGTTTTTACTTTGGGAGGTGGAGTCGTAATATGGAGGAGTGTGAAGCAGAAATGCATTTCAGACTCAAACATGGAAGCCGAGTATGTGGCAGCCTCTGAGACAGCCAAAGAAGCTATATGGTTCCGAAAGTTCCTGCTGGATTTGGATGTAGTTCCTAATTTACCACGACAAATCATGATTTATTGTGATAATATTGGTGCTGTGGAAAATACCAAGGAACCACGGGCCCATAAGGCTGTAAAACACATAGAGCGTAAGTATCACCTCAGATGATAGTTCGTTAAGCGAGGATATATTATTGTGGCTGATATAACATCAAAGGATAACCGAGCAGATCCTTCACGAAGAGCTTACCGGCTAAGGCTTTTTAGGAGAACCTGGAAGCGATAGGAACCAGGCACTTGGTCACATAGTTATATAGTTGGTATTGGATTGATTGTAATAAACACTAATATACTCAAAGAATAGATTGCATATAAGTGGGAGATTGTTAGGGTTTATACTGAACTATTCGTTTAAAATATATACTATTATAATAATCATTTGAGAATCTTGAATGCATGTTTTCATATTGTCTATATATTATATATTGTAGACAATCTAGTATCAAATTGGATAGCAGATGATTAGATTGTCATGCTTCTTATATAATATAATAAAAGTTCATAGTCTAAGTGGCGTTAGAAAAACCACTGCAAGGGCTGAAGTATTATTTAGAAATAGTATATCCATACTATTGAATAATGCTTGTATACTTTGTGTATATTTACGGGATCAAAATAGTAGAATAATTCTTTCTTTTATTCTGACAATAAAGAAGAACTACGATTCTATGATATTATTATTACATAGGTTCTTAATCCGGATATAGTGATTGACACTTGTATATAATGCACATGCCTTTATTCATACATTAAGTAATTTATTTTAAATTATGAATTTATGTATTGGGAAATTACATTATATACAGAGTGGGATATTGACTATAAAAGGAAACCGTGTCAGAAAAATATATCCGGGTGATGATGTCCTTTTGAAAGCTCATAAAGATAATGGTGCTTTAGTCCTGCAGGCAGATTTGTTCTTGCACAATTATAAGGTTGAGTGGATGATCAAGAATAAATGATATTGATTAAATTAATTGTCAGAAATTAATTTAATTAATGGACATACGATATCTTAAACATGGGGAATTTAATAAGCAAATAATATGGGAGCCAGATTAAATAATTAATTTACGGAATTAGGAAAGGTAGTGCAAATATTAATTCTTTAGTGGATTGAATTAATATTTAATGACATTGGGCATGGCCCAGAATGTCATTGGGAAGCCCGACCTAATTGTCCATGATCCCTACTATAGCCTATAAATATTCTAATTCTCCTGAAGCTAGAAGAGGTGAGTGGTGAGAACACTAGAACATAAAAATAAAATAAGATCCTAGGGTTTGAGAGAGGCAGCCATTTTTCTCAAGGAGCCAACTAGGGTTTTGGATTTTCGGAGCTTCAGGGAGAAGTACACCTTCGGAGATCGAAGCCCACACTTCGTCCAAGGAGAATCAGGGAATACAGTAGAAGACGTGGATTTGAATCGCTTGCGCCGTAGCGATTAAGGTTAATTTTTTGTTCGCACTCATTAGAGATATATCATAAAATGTAGGGCTGAGATCATATTGTTCCAACAGTTAGGTCAAATCAAAGGAGAATACTAGTATCTCAGTATGAGGGTTTCATGGCTAAACCAAAGAAAAGTATAACTGATGTTTTTAAAAGATTCAATAAGCTGATAAATGTCTTGCAGCTTCATGACAAGTATTATGAAGCTAAGGAGGTTAACTTGAAATTTTTGCTCACCTATCATGACCATCTTGAACAGAAATTCTCAGCTATAACAGAAGGAATAGACTTGATCAGAATAATATTGGAGGTTTTATATGGTATTTTAAAAACCTATGAACTGGAAATGATTCAAAGAGAATCCTTAAGAACTAGTCAAGGGCACATTGTTGATGGATCAAGTGCACTAGTTATTAATGATTGTAATTCATCTGATGATGAACAAGAAATCCAGACTCCAACTGCCTCAAGTGTTGAGCAAAAGAACAAGGATCCACAGAAGCAAGTTATTCTGGAACTTGAAGAAGATGAATTATATACCTTGGATGAACTGGATGAGTTAGATCAATACATGGCTTACTTAGAAAGAAAATTCTCTAACATTAATGTAAAGAAGACAAAGTTCTTCAAAATCAAGGGACAGACATCCAACAAGGACAGCAGCTGGAAGGAAAGAGCTCAGTACAACTCTGGCAGTAAAAGTGACTACAAAACAAGATCTGTTGACAGGTCAAAGATCATGTGTTTAATTGTGATGATTTGGGCCACTTTGCAACAGAATGCAGAAAGCCAAAGAAAGTGAAAAAAGACAAGGCATATTTGTAGTTGGAAGCTAAGTATGAAGCTCTTTTGAAGAAATATTCTGGAAAAGCCTATATTGTAGAAGGAAAGAGTTGAGATGATTCTGATAATGATGAAGATGATGAGTTTGAAAAATATGCACTCGTGGCCTTGGAGCAAGGAGAGTCATCTTCATCAAAAACAAAGGTACCAACTCTTACTACTATTGATTTAAATGCTAGTCAATATAAGGAGACTGTTAAAAAGATGAGTGTAGAGATGTTTCACTTATACATAAGCATGGTCGCAGCTACTGAGGAAATGAGTAGGCTGTCAAAAATAAATAAGAAGCTTGAGATTAAGAAATAAGATCTGGAACTGCAGCTTGTTGAGCTTGAAACTGTCAAGCAAGAAAATGAATATCTAAAGAACAAGCTAAAGTGTGCTACTGAGATAGAAGCTGTATTGAGGGAGAAGCTAGAGAATAATGAGGTGAAATTGAAATCATTCAGAAATGCATCCCACGTAGTTGTTCAGTACTATGAGAAGAACAAGCCATGTGCTAACATAACTGTTGGTTTGAATTATGATGCATTGAATAGCAATAGGAAAGTTGAAGGTGACAGAGGAAAAACAATTGTAAATGAAGATGTCCCAGATATACTGAGGAAAGTGGATGCACCTCTGTTCAAGGCGTGTGAAGCCAATTTTAGTGAAGTTTAGTTGGTGATAAAGGAAGAACTTGTTGATGAGGACAATGAGAAGAAATGCACAGAAACAACTCCAACTCCTAAAATTGAGAAGAAGCCCATGGTGGATCAAATCCCCAGGAATCCCATCAAGGAGATTAATACTGAGAATACAGGAAAGAAAAAGAAAAATAGAAATAGGAAGATTGGGATAAATAAGAGCAATACTTTGCATTTGCTACAGATGCTCCTAGGAAATAGTGTCAGAAATGTGGCTCTACAAATCGTCTAACTCACCTTTGTAAAAAGGTTGTTAGTGCGTCAAAATTAGGAGCATGCAAATATAATGAAGCAAAGACTGAAGATCCCTACTCCTTCTGTGATAAGTTTGATTACATTTCTTGCAACCTGAAAGTGATGACAAGTTGCCACAAGCTGAGAGTAGACCTTAAAGAAGTTAATATTGGGTCTGCAGCTAAAAGGGAATATGCAAATCAATCAATGAACACCATTCTTTCTGAATGAACTCATTCTAATTCTGCAAATTCTGTTAACAAGAAGAAAGTACCCAACACTGCTTGGGTGGCTAAACACACTTAATCCTCATTGTGTGCCGGGAAAAATGAAGAAAGTCATATGAATCATAGATAATGGATGCTCAAGACATATGACAGGTGATAAGGCCTTGATATCACAGTTTGAGGAGATGGATGGCCCATTAGTGACTTTTAGAGATAACAGCAAAGGTTTCATAATGGGATATGGCAAGTTAATTTCTGGAAATATTGTCATTGAAGATGTAGCACTGGTTGTTGCTTTGGAAGTGAATCTCCTAAGTGCCAGTCAATTCACAGATAGAGGATTCAATGTTACATTTGACAAAGGAGAATGCTTTATCATCAGCAAAAAGACTAGTGAAGGTGCTCTGAAAGGAGTAAGAAAGGGAAGCCTATTTGTTGCAGATTTATACTAAGCAAATAAGGAATGAATTGGTTGCTTCTACACTACGGCATCTGTAGAGCAAAGCAAGGTATGGCACAAAAAGCTCTCTCACCTGAATTACAAGGCAATCAACACCCTGGTGAAAGAGGAGTTAATGAGAGACATGCCAAATCTGGAGTTTGCTCAAAATGAAGTTTATAAGGCTTGTCAAAAAGGCAAAATGAATAAGTCAAGTCACAAGAGTAAAACTGTGAATTCCATAAGTGCACCTTTGCAACTTATTCACATGGGCTTATTTGGACTAGTTAATGTCTTATCAATTTCAAGGAAGAAATATGCACTAGTTAATGTCTTATCAATTTCAAGAAAGAAATATGCAACTGTAAGGTTTTTGAAGCAATTTTTCTGGGATATTCATTGGAGAAAACTGCCTATAAAGTCTATGTACCTGAACAAAAGAAAATTATGGAAAGCACAGATGTGACTTTTGATGATAAGTATCCAGGCTTAGAATGCCTTGATGAAAATGAAGTCGAGGCCCTTAGATTTGAAAATCTCAATATTAATAGTGATTCTGAAGATGAAGCTGAATTCAACACAAGGAATAGAATGGATGAAGAGTCAACTGAACAAGTGAATCATAAGAATGGAAGCTCATCTCAAATACCTGAATTTGGTAGCACAAACTCAGGGGGTGAAAGAGGAGAAAATTCTGCAAGTCGTGCCAATGGTGAAGAACATGCAGAGAATTCAAGTCAACAAACTCACACCATAAAATGGGACAGAAGTCACACAAGAGAAGAAATTATTGGTGATCTGAATGCTAGACCGAGGACTAGAAGTGCAACTGCAAATGAATGTCTAAATGTATGCTTTCTGTCATAAGTTGAGCCCAAGAAATTTAGGAAGCCCTACTTGATCCTGATTGGATATCTGCTATGCACCAGGAGATAAATCAGTTTGAAAGGAACAAAGTTTGGAAGTTGGTTCCTGCACCAAAGAACAGAAGTATAACTGGAACAAAGTGGGTGTACAAGAACAAAATGGATGAAAATGGGATTGTGACAAGAAATAAAGCAAGGTTAAGTGGAAAAGGATACTCACAGGAAGAAGGAATTGATTGATGAAACTTTTGTTCCAGTTGCAAGACTTGAAATAATAAGAATCTTTCTTGCATTTGCTGCACATTCAAACTTTAAGGTGTGTTAAATGGATGTAAATAGTGCATTCCTAAATGGTGAGTTGAAAGAAGAAGTTTATGTGTAATAGCTACCTGGCTTTGAAGATCCTGAATTTCAGATTTTGTCTACCAACTTCTAAAGGCTCTCTATGGACTAAAGGAAGCACCTAGAGCACGGTATGACACACTGTCAGAATTTTTAATTAAACATGGATTCACTGGAAGAACAATTGAAAAGACTCTTTTCTACAAGTAACATGGTGGTGATATGATCCTAGTTATGATCTATGTGGATGATGTCATTTTTGGCTTTACTAATGAAAAGCTATATCAACGATTCTCAAAACTCATGAATCGTGAATATAAAATGAGTATGATGGGAGAGTTGAGTTACTTTCTAGGACTTCAAGTTAGTCAAAGAGGTGATGAAATCTTCATCAGCCAAACCAAGTATGTTAAAGATTTATTAAGTTTGGTATCGTTGATTGTTCACCTACAACAACACCTATTTCTACAGCTACAAAACTGAATGAAGATAAGAAAGGAAAAAGTGTAAACATTTTATGTTATAGAGGAATGATTGGATCTTTGATGTATTTAACTGCTAGTAGACCAGACATTATGTTGGTAACATGTCTGTGTGCAAGATTTAAGCCAATCCAAAAAAATCACATTTAATGGCTGTAAAGAGAATTTTGACATACTTAAAAGGGACTCAAAACTTGGGATTATGGTATCCTAAGGGAATAGGATTTGAAGCTGTTGGATACACAAATGCAAATTTTGCTGGATGCAGGATTGACAGAAAGAGCACTAGTGGAAGATGTCAATTTATTGGAGAAAGACTTGTATCCTGGTATAGTAAGAAACAACATCTGTGTCAACTTCCATAGCTGAGGCTGAATATATAGCTGCTGGAAGTTGTTGTGCTAAAGTGCTTTGGATTAGAAATCAGCTAATGGATTATGGCCTAGTGTTACACAAAATTCCAATTATGTGTGACAAAACTAGTGCTATATCTATTGCGGCTAATCCAGTTAATCATTCTATAACAAAGCACATTGATGTAAGGTACCATTTTATTAGAGAACATACTGCAAATGGTACCATTGAGCTCATTTTTGTTCCTACAGAAAAACAATTAGCTGGAATTTTTACTAAACTTTTGGATGAAGCAACTTTCAATAGACTTTTAGGTGAAATTGGAATGCTAAATTCTTCATCCTAAAGGCAAGAACTCAGCTAATATTTTGCAGCATATCGATTTGTAATAAATTAAAATTAATTCGAATTAATTAGAAATTAACTAAAATATGAGTTGTAAATATTTCAGAAATCTCTATATATTTATTTTTCAAAATTCAAAATTTAGCTTGGAATTTTTCAATTCTGAGAAAACTGTCTAAATATTAATTTACATTTTTTAATATGTGAAATTAGCACAAGACAGAATCAAAATGAACAAAAGTATATAGAGAATTGAGGTCTCGATAAGTCTAATTGACTTCTCGACAAGTCATTTTGAGACTTCTCGAGTGAGTTCTCGATAAGTCATTTTTCTCACTTCTCGAAGTACTTCTTGACAAGCTTTATTATGACTTCTCGATAAGTCATTGTAGAGATCTCGATAAGTGATAATTAATAATAGTTCTCTAAAAGTATACATTTTTGACTTATCAACAACTTAGAACTAAGAAAATTTAATTTAATAAATTATCTTGGTAAAATATTTTTGATAAAATCCTACCGATTTTATTTTGATTTATTCAAATAAAAATTGGAAAAATTCAGTCCATTTAGGACAAACTAGGTATTCATTTGACATCTCGATAAGCCATTTTCTAGTTCTCGATAAGAGTCAGGAAAGTGACATATCGATATGTATCTATTCTCACAATATGACTTCTCGATAAGCAAATACCAAACATTTATTTTGAGTTCTTGATAAGTCATTTACCTTTTACTATAAATACCCAGACATCTCGACATACACCTCTTTACGCCTTCGAGATCTCTAAGTGACCTAATTTCTCTACATCCAAACCATTTTCTCTCCTTTCAAGCTCTTTCTCTCCAATTTTTCTTACCCACTCAAATTCAAACACTTCAAATGGCATCAAACACAGTTACACCTTTTATCCCAAAGGTAGGAACCAACTATCTTGCATTTACAGATGCAAATCAAGCTCTTGATAGCTTCAAGAGTTTTGTGAAGTGTCTGTCTGAGATTTACTTTGCAGGTGCTCTAACTGCAAATCCAGTACTGTACTTGGATGTTCTTAGAGATTTCTGGAACTCACCTGTGATAAGAACAATGGTGCATGAGAACCTAGCTACTTCCATTGTGGTTAACTTCTCTATTCAAGGCCAACATGTGGAGTTTTCTGAAAATGATGTTAGGCTTTGGGCATCCCTACTGACAATTTGGTGGAGGTGCCAATACAAGATGAGCTAGCTGAGTTCATGGACTTCATAAACTACACTGAAAGAATCAACTTGGCAAGCCTGAACAAGAAGTACTTAAGGAAGGAATGATATTTCCTTTTTGATTCAATTGTGAGGGCATTCACCTGCAAGAAGACAGGGTATGACAATATTTCAAGTGTTGTTCAGAAATTGGTGTTCTCCGTGGCTCACAACAAACACCTAAATGTAGGACATCTGATAATGGAGGAGCTTAGCACCAGGCTCACAATTCCTTTGGTATCAAGAGGTAAGAAAATTTTTCTTTCTAGATTTATAATATCTTCTTTAAATCATAAAGTGCATGGCATTCATTTAATTAATGGTATAGATTGAACTAAAATATGCAACTATAAACAAGTGTCCAAAATTCTATTTGGCTCACTCATTACAAAGAACAAGGTACCTGTAAGTCTTAGAATCACTCCATTTATAACTGAGAGATTCAGGACTCACCCTTACCCTATGCCTGATATGAGGTCTATAATTATATCTAGTGCAGTAATGGATCCTGTTCATGTGGAAGAATAAACACAGGAACACCAACAAGGTTCTTCCCAAACTGAGACCCTTTCTTCTTTACCATTAGAAGCTAGGAACCACTTCCTCCTCTCAAAAGGGTAAAGTGAATAAAAAGTAGAGAAAGTAGACACCTTTGACTGTAATAAATGAGAGTGGTTGTTATAGCCGGTATTTCATGTAATAGTCAATTGAATATTCTATCATTATGATTTAGTCATTTATAAAAATTTGGTGGATATGTGTTTGTGTTATTGGATTGATTCATAATAATTGTGTTAAATTATTTAAGAATTTTGAAAGCAAGAAATGTATTATTTGCTCTTAAATGTGATTTATTGAGTGTATTCTTTATTTTGAGAAAAATCGTTTTAAAAATATTTTTATCAATAAATTTTAAAAGTGATCTTATAAATTTCTAAAAATTCTAAGCTATTTTATGACACCACTCTTGTAATTTTTGAAATTATATTTTATAAAATTTATTCTCTGTAATTAATTTGATACGCATGCATGCATCTTACTCCCAATACAAAGACAAGGGTACCATTGGAATTTCAAACCCCACTAACTATTCTACACTACCCAAATTACCTAGTTAACCTTCCATGCAAATTTGGTATATTTGTGGAAGAGCGGTAAATTGGTAAAAGCTTTATCAACTCACTTTTGCATGTGAATATAAAAGCCAAAACGGGATGATCAACTACCAATTCTACACTCCACCCCCACCACACCACTCCACTCCACTCCATTTTTCTCTCTTCTTCCTCCTCCTCCCTCGCCCTCTCGGCTGAACACCCCATCCCCCATTCCCTTCTATTTTTCATCAATCTCTCACCTTTTTTTAGTGTAATTTTACTTCCTATGATTAGTTTACTCACTTCCCGAAAATTCTTATGCTTAAAAGTTGATGATTTATGGTTGCATGTTGTGTTTTTGTTTACACTCAAAGAGAAAAACTTTGATTCTTGTGAATCCAAGGCTTCTCCATGAGATACATTACTTATGTGCTAGTGTTATGTATTTTTGTAAAAGAAACTTGATAAAACTCTTTGCATGTTAGTGATCATTCATTTTATGGCCATTTCTAGTCTTGCATGTTAGTTTTAAGATGTGATTTTGATGGAAAACCATGATACTTTTGCTACTATATTCGAAAACATGCATGCATGATTAAACTCTTGAAATTCTAATTTTTTTGTGCATAATAAAAATTGTTGCCATGTTATTTTGCTAAAATTAGTTAAGGTAAGATACTGTGCATAATTACTGTTATAAAAGACATGCCTGTACTTTAACAAGACTGACAACTTGTCAACCCTCAGTAAGTTGTATTGTTATCTAAATTTGTATTTTGTACTTGTAATACTTAAAGTCTGTAAAAATGCAAAGGAGCAGACTGGAGTCTTTTTCCTAAAACAGTATCAAGCCTAAGGATTCTATCTGGAAGAAGATCAAGAAGATCATGCCTCAGAAGAATTTTGAAGAAGCTTGGAGTTGAATAAATCTGTTTGGAGAAAAATGTTCTAAGTCAAGATCTCTACAAGTCACAGATTGAATATTATAGAGAAGTCATTCGAGAACTCCAGAATGACTTATCGAGAAATCATTCAAACTCCAGAGAGTACCGACGGATAAGCAACATCTACTTGACGGATGAGCTGTATATCCACTCGATAAATTAATAACATCTACTCGACGGATGAGCAATATCTACTCGACGGATAAGCTATACATCTACTCGACGGATGAGCAATATCTACTCAAAGGATAAGCAATATCCACCGGGAGTAGAGAAGTCAGGAACTCGACGGATGAGCAATATCTACTCAAAGGATAAGCAATATCCACCGGGAGTAGAGAAGTCAGGAAAGCTACTCGAGAACTCGAAAAGATATCGACAAGTCATTCCTTCACTAGAGAACTCAGAGTTATCGACAAGTCTATATCCATTCGAGAACTCAGAGATATCTACAAGTTAAGTGAAGTTATGAAGACTAGAGATATCGATGAGCTGAAGACCTCTACAAGCCAAACTCATCATGGAGTACTAGAGATCTCGATACGCCTTTGTACTTATCGACATATCAAGTGTTCAAATGAATCAAACTGGAGATCTCGAAGTATAGTCTCAAAGTACAGAATTGCAGATCAGTTTAATATCCAAGATAAACAATCAACAAACAATCCAACAGCTGGATTGACAAGTCTACAAAAAGCAGCTTGAAGTGTGTGCAAGATCAATGGCAAAGATTAACTGACAGAGGAGGATTAAAGTAAACACGGGATGCTAAAGATATGCTAAGCCGGAAATGGAAGATTTGTTTTTCTATAAATAGAAATGACAAGTGACTGTTTAGAAAAGCTAATAGCATGTTTATTATCCATTGTGTAAACCAGCAGCTAACTGAGCTATAAAGTTAACACTGGTCCTCTAGTTAGAAGTAACAATTTAGATAAATATTCTTGTAACGCTCTCGAGAAAAAGATGAGCTCTTTAACTTCGAAGAGCTTAGAAATTTTGTAGCAAAGCATCTTAATTTTTAATACAAAAAATAAGTGAGTTTTGAAGATCCGTGTTCTTTATTTTATGCAGGTTTAATTTCTGCACGAACACGTTTATATACAAGATTTAATTTACTTTGTTCAACCATTATCTTTCAAGAAAAGCCTAAAATCAGAAAAACACATTCACCCCCCCTGTGTGTGATTCATTACCTAACAAGTGGTATCAGAAAAAAATCTGAAAGCAAACAGATTCAAGATCTTGGAAGAATGAATACACAGAAAATCAGTAGCATCAAAATTCCTACCTTTGACAAAGCTAACTACACTCTTTGGAAAAAGAAAATGATGTTGTTTATTAGGATGGAAAATCCATTCTAAATTCAGATCCTCAAGAATGGACCTTTCATTCCTATGGTAAGAGTTGAGGAATATACATATGGAAACATTGTCATACCAGCTCATTATGCTCCAAAATATCGTTCTGAGTATACAGATCCTGAAAAGGAGAAAGTTTCCCTGGATAGCAGCTTGCAAATGATATTGATTGAGTCACTTGACAATATGATGTACAACAATATTATCAACTGTGATACTGCCAAGCAGATATGGGAAAAGATTGAGAAACTGTGTGAAGGAACTGAGGAGATTAGATCAAATGAAAGAAGGATACTAATTTCATAATATGAGGGTTTCACGGCTAAGCCTAAGGAAAGTATTACTGATGTGTTTGAAAGATTCAACAAGCTGATAAATGACTTGCAGCTTCATGACAAATACTATAAAGCTGAAGAAGTGAATCTAAAGTTCTTGCTTACTCTCCCTGACCATTTGGAACAAAAGATCTCAGCAATCAGGGAAGGAAGACACTTGAGTAGAATAACTCTGGAAGTTCTGTATGGGATTCTTAAAACATATGAACTAGAGATGATTCAAAGGCAATCGCTGAAGTCTGGTCAAGGACATGTGGTGGATGGCTCAAGTGCTTTAATTGTTAATGAAAGCCACTCATTCAATAATGAACTAAGATACCAAACTTTAAATGCCTTATCAAGTGAGCAGAGAACAAATGATTCACAGGAGCAAGTCATCTTAGAGTTGGAAAAGGATGAGTTTTACACTCTTGAAGAACTGGATGAGCGAGATCAGTCTATGGCTTATCTAGCTAGAAAATTCTCTAACATTAGAGTAAAGAAGCCAAGGTACTTTGGGAATAAAGGAAAATCCTTCAACAAAGATAACAACTGGAAAGAGAAAAGGAAGTATAATTCTGATAGCAAGAGTGGTTACAAAACTGGATCTGTTGACAGATCTAATATAAGGTGCTTCAATTGTGATGAACTAGGCCACTTTGCTACAGAATGCAGGAAACCAAAAAAGGCAAAGAAAGACAAGGCTTATCTTGAACTGGAAGCAAAGTATGAAGCTCTTCTGAAAAAGAAACAGAGCAAAGCTTACATTGCAGAGGGAAAGAGTTGGGATGATTCAGATAATGATGAAGATGAGGAAGTTGGAAACTATGCTCTAATGGCCTTGGAGCAAGGTGAATCATCCTCATCAAAAGGACAAACACCAATTCTTACCACTATTGATCTGAATGTAAATCAATACAAGGAAACTGTTTAAAAGATGAGCATAGAAATGTTTCACATTCACACAAGCATGGTTGTTGCTAATGAAGAAGTTAGCAGATTAACAAAGATAAATAAGAAGCTTGAGAGTGAGAAGCAAGAAACTCAATTGTTGATGGTTGAGCTTGAAGCTTTAAAACAAGAAAATGCCTATCTCAAGAACAAGCTCAAGTGTGTAAATGAAATTGAAGCAGTGTTAAGGGAGAAAATAGAAAAGAATGAAGTAATGATGAAATCTTTTATAAATGCATCTGAACTGGTTGAACAGTATCATGAGAACAATAATCCATGTGCAAATATTGCTATTGGCCTCGACTATGAAGACATGAGTGACAAAAAGATGATTGTAGGTGACAAAGGGAAAGCCAAGAAGACTGAGAATGCTCTAACCTTTTTGAAAGATGTTAATGAACCTACATTCAAAGCATGTGTAGTCAACTTCAGTGAAGAAGAATTGATAATCAAGCAAGAAATTGTTGATGTAGATAAAGAAAAGAAAATTGAAAAATCAGTTCAGACTTCAAAAACTGAAGAGAAGCTCATGAACAAACACAGTCCTAAGACTCATGTTCAAAAAACCAAAGTTGTAGATGCAATAAAGAGAAAGAGAAATAGAAATGGAAAAATAGGGATAAACAAAACCAATAATTTTGCCTATATTGCAAATGCTCCTAGAAAGAAGTGTGAAAAAATGTGGCTCTTCAAATCATCTAACTCACCTTTGTAAAAAGGTTGTTAGCAAGCCAACTGAAGGAGCTTGTAAATACAATGAAGCTAATGCTAATGATCCCAATTCATTATGTGACAAGTTTGACTGCATTCCTTGCAACATGAAGGTAATGAAGAGTTGCCATAAACTGATAGTAGATCTTAAAGAATCAAGAAATGAGTCTACATCAGAAGGAAAACATGCACAACAATCACTGGATTCTGTTTCTTCTAAAATTACTCATTCTACTTCTCCTAAAAAAGTTACCAAGAAGAATCTACCCAACACTGCTTGGGTTTCCAAACACACTTAATACTCATTGTGTGCAGGGCAAGTGAAGAAAGTCATCTGGATCATAGACAGTGGATGTTTCAGGCATATGACTGGTGATAAAGACCTGCTATCACAATTTGAGGAGAAAGCTGGCCCATTTGTGACCTTTGAAGACAACAGCAAAGGATTCAAAATGGGATATGGCAAGAATGTTTTGAAAATGTAGTCTTTGTTTAATGTAGCACTGGTAGCTGATCTTGAAGTGAGTCTTTTCAGAATTAGCATATTGTAGATAATGGTCTCAAGTCTTATTCTACAAGGAGAATGCACTGTTATCAGCAAGAAAACTGATAAAGTTGCTCTTAAGGGATCAAGGAAAGGAAGCTTGTTTGTTGAAGATTTTGACTCAACAAATAAGAATGGTACTTGTTGCTTCCACACCAATGTATCAGGAGAAAGAAATAAGCTTGCTCAAGTTGAAGTTTGTAAAGTTTGTCAGACTAAGGAAATGAAGAAACTACCCAACAAGAGAATTATGGAAAATAGAAGCTCATCTCATACACCTGAGTTTGATTGTACAGCCTCAGGGGGAGAAAGAGGATCTTCAAATAATAGAAGGAAGCTCAACTTGGAATTATGACATTCCAAGGGAATCATTTATGGAGCTGTTGGTTTCATAGATACAAATTTTGTCTTTCTAAGACCTGTATCCTGATTTAGCATTAAAACTTCTTGCAACAACAGAAAAACAACTAGCTGACATTTTTACTAAACTTTGGATAAAGAAACTTTCACTAGACTTGTAAGTGAAATTGGTTTGCTCAATTCTTCATCCTAAGGCAAAAACTCAGCTAATGTTGTGCAGCAGATTAATCTCCAGTAAATTAAAATTAATTTGATTAAATTGGAAATTAACTGAAATATGAATTATAAATATTTCATAAATCTCTGTATATTTGTCTTTCAAATTCATTTAACTTGGAATTTTTCAAATTCTGAGTAAACTGCTTAGGTGTTAATTTACATCCTTAATATGTAAAATTAACTCAAGGTAGAATTACAATAACCAAAAGTATCTAGAGAAATGAGTTCTCGATAATTATAAAGTAACTTCTTGACAAGTCATTTTAGGACTTCTCGAGTGAGTCTTCGATAAGTCAACTTACTGACTTCTCGAGTGACTTCTCGATAGGTTCAAAATGACTAATCGATAAGTCCTTATAGAGTTCTCTAGTACTATTCATTCACAGAGTTCCCTATGAGTACAAGCTTTAACTCATCAATAACTCAGAACTGAGATAATTGAAATTGATAAATTATTTTAGTAAAATACTTTTGGAAAATGCATACTAATTTTATTTTGAATTTATTCAAGTAAAAGTTAGAATTAATTCAGTCCACTTTTTGGACAAACTGGGTATTTATTTGACATTTCGATAAGTCAAGTTTGAGTTCTCTATAAGAGTAATTTAAAATGACTTCTCGACATGTACTTCACTTTTTTAAATGACTTCTCGATAAACAACTACAAATATCTATTTTGGAGTTCTCGACAAGTCATCTTCTTTTATTATAAATACCCAGACTTCTCGATACATACTTACTTACAGCTTTCGAGATCTAAAGTGACCTAGCTTTCAATCCATAACCGTTTTTTCTCTCGTTTTTCACTCTTTCTCAGAAATCTTTCCTACCCATTCATTCTCATCAATCAACTGTGGCTCAAAATATTGTTAGGGCATCTATCCCGGAGAAAGGAACTAATTATCTTGCTTTAACTGATGCAAACCAAGCTCCTGATAGTTTCAAGGGGTTTGTAAAACTACTCTCTGAATCTTATCTTGCAGGTGCCTTGACTGCAAATCCAGTACTGTATCTAGATGTGCTGCATGATTTCTGGACTAAGCTGTAGTGAGGACTGATGTTAACAACAATTCTCTCGCTCTGGTGGTGACATGCACAATTGGAGGCCAACAAATATAATTCGATGATCAAGATGTGAATAGAGCTTTGGGGCTGCCAACTGAGAATCTGGTGGAGGTGCCAACTCCTGATGAGCTGACTGAGTTTATGGACTTCATCAATTATGGTGGGAGAATCAACCTGTCAAGCTTAAACAGAACCAATCTAAGGAAGGAGTGGTCATTCATCTTTGACTCTGTAGTAAGGGCCTTTACTTGCAGAAAAACTGGATATGACAATATCTCAAGTGTTGTGCAAAAGCTGGTGTATTCAATTACCCACAACAGACACCTGAATGTTGGTCTACTGATCCTGGAAGAACTTGCAATCAGGATGATTATACCCCTAACAGCAGACACCTGAATGTTGGTCTACTGATCCTGACATGAGATCAAATGCACAATCTAGTACAGCTATGATTCCTGAACCTATGGAAGTAGAAACACAGGATCACCAACAGGGATCTTCCCAAACTACAACCATTCTTTTACAACCTTTAGAAGCTAGGAAACTAACTACCTCATCTTCTTAAAAAGGTGAGGTCAGTAAAAAGAAGAGGAAGGGGATAAACCTAGCTGTGCTAAATGAGAGTGGTGAGGAGAAAGCTGAAAGAGTACCACCTCTGGTCAAAAGATCCAAAAGAAGTAAACAAACTGAGCTGACCACTCTATCTTCCTCTACATCCTCCCAATAGGATGCAGTTGTAAAAATAACCAAGAGTGAGTCTGCACAGCCTGCACAAGAAGCAATTCAAGAGTATGGTAGGAGAAACAAGGAAGGCACTCACTGTGAGAGCACATCTCTTGAAGCTCCATCATCTATTCAGGGGGAGCTGCCAACACTCACAACTGAGCAACAATTTCTTCTATCTAATATTTCTTCTATTTCAACTCCACTTGACTCCATTTCTCAAGCGCACCAAAAATCATGTGACTTAGCTCAAGAAGCTTTGCTCACCACCCAGACACCTCATTCAAATGGTGAGAGGCTACATGCTGGGGTAGACCTTGATGACACCATCACAAACATGGGAGGTCCATCAGTCTTTACTGAAGACCCCATGGATATCTCTAATGCACCTTCATGTGCAAAACAGTCCTCACAGACTGAAAGGTTTGAGGGTAGTACTCCTAAGGGGGAGCTATCTAAATCCTCTCTAATTCAATTGGAGGTTCCTTATGAAGGAACAACTCCCCTCATAACCCTAGTAAAAATTGCCTCTGCAGTTGAAGCTAGGAGTACAATTGCCCGTGATCCTATCATAGGGGAGGCAAGCTTAGCACATTCAAGTGCCAGTGTGTTGCAAGACACACAAGGGTTTGAGGCTGGTGCACATGGAAATAACCCAGTCAAATCCCCTCCAATTCAATTAGAGGTTCCCACTACAAGTGGAGGACAACCTACTGTCATAACCATAGAGAAATCTATGAGTCAAACCGTATTTCAGTCGCATGAGTTTTTGATGAACCATCAAGCACTCAATCTCAACAGCCTTACATACTCTCTCAGTGGCTACAAGAATCTGCCTCTTAACCAACTCTTGTAGATGATCTACTGGTAGAGCAGATCTCTGGATTGGCTAACATCTCACAGCATCTTTTAACTTCAAACATGAGCAACCAAGATAATCAAGCCATTATGCGTGCTTATAACGAAGAAGTTGAGGAGCAAAAAGAGAAAATTGTCAATGATGTTGAGCCAGATGGGATTGTGGATGCATGGCTGTCTGAGGACTTTTCCTTGGAGATGAATCAAGTTTTGGCCAAATTTAGAGAAGAGTATGTTACTATTCTGGGGAGCAATGCAAAAGACTTGAGTCCAGGAGCTGTCTATGATGCCATTACAGATGTATACAAAGCTCTGCTCAAAGCATTTCATCTGTTTGGTAAGGCTCTTGAAATCAAGCTCACTGGTCATGCAGACAGAATCAGAAAACTGGTAAATGAGAAAATGGACAAGATCATACCATCTCCAGAGCAGATCTCTTCGAAATTCAAGCATTTTTCTGAGTAAATGGCTAGGATGGATCTTGCCTCTATTGAGAAGGAAGTCAAAAATCTCAAACTATCCTTCACAAATCTCCATACAGTGATCCAGCAACAAATTACTCACTTAAATGAGACCAAAGTCTAGCTGGATTAACTTCACCAGAGCAGATATAAGCCTTCAGCATTGCTGATGGAAGGGATCAAAGAGGCTGTAGAAGAACACTTTGGCACCTCTAGCAGCTCTTATCAGCCTGGATCCATCTCAACAAATCTGCACATTCAGTCTCTACAGGATCAAGTCACAGCATTGCAAGACTCCAACTCCTTTCTCACTGCACAAGTTCAGGCTTTGACATCTCTTATCAAGAGCCAACAAACAGACATCCAAACTCTGGTGGACTCCCATAAGCATCTTCAAATGCAAAATTCCATAGCTTTAGGAGCCATCATGGGTAAACTCAACATACCACTACCTTCTTTGCCTGAACAAGTAAGACCTGAAATCCCTACTCCTCTTCTCATGCATGTCAACAAGATTAAGGGGGAGATAGAGGCTAGGTTGGCACAGTCAAGGTCCTCTCAACAAGTCCAAAGTGCTGAAGAGAGTTTAAATTGAAAAATTGATATTGGAATGGAGAGACTTTTAAAGCAGCTGAGGGTCCCAGTCAAAGCAGAGAATTTGATGAACTGCTTAAGGCACTCAGAGTTTCTCTCAATAACAATTTCTTCACCTACAAGAAAGCATTGGACAGGATAATAAACTCAATAAGAGTGTGTTAGGTCCCGAATTATCGTAGAAGGGGGGGTTGAATACGATAATCACTAGATTAAAAATTTTTTTGAATCTTTAGCGGATAAAATATTTAGTGCTCGGTTAGTGGTTTCGTGTTCTTGAGAGGAATAGTGTTTGGTACGATAAAAATGTGGAACACAAGATATTCGGGGAAATATATATTCGTATATAAATCCTCGAGGGGTGTTGCTACACTCCAGTAAATAAATTAACCGGCTACAATCTAAGAACAATAAAGTTCCTAGCTACTACAAAGATTTACAAACCAAATCCTAGAAGTTCCTAGCTACTACAAAGATTTACAAACCAAATCCTATACAATAATCTAGCTTTTGTTTGTACTAGGATTTAATTACCGGGTAACGATTATAATGCCTCTAAGAATATACAAGAATTAAAACGGGCATTATAACATTACTCCGGTGAGAAGTTAAACGGATATTTAAGGTGCCGGAGCTTCTCTGTAAATCTATGCTTCTTGTATTATCAGCTCTCTTTTTGTTGGAGAAGAAGATAAACAGAACTCTCTTAGATCTGCTGCAAAGTGTAGTCTTTATACACAATAAAATTGTGTGGCTGAGGTTGAGAGAACTCTGTGTGGCGACAACCTTTCTCTGGCAACCAAGTAGTTCTGTGGCTACAGGAGATTGCTCTATGGCGACAGAGGGTACAAGTACATTAGTTGTAAAACTAAACTAATAATCTAACTTCCTTGTGGCGACCACATGGGCTATTAGTATATGTAAATATACTTAACCAAAAACAACCTACCACTTGTGTGGCGACCTGTCACCCCTGGTTACTTTTGTTTTATTTTACTTTTCCTTTTTTTTTCTTTTTCTTTTTTTGTTATCTTTTCTTTTTGTTATTCTTTTCTCTTTTTCTTTTGTTTTCTTTTTCCTTTTTTTTTGTTTTCTTTGTTTTGTTTTGTTTTTCTTTTTTTTAAGTTTAAATTATAATTAAATTAATTTATAAAATAAACTTTAAATATAACTTATATAAATAAACTAATTTAGATTTATAAAATAAACTTATTTAAAGTTTATAAAATAAATCATTTTAAGTTTATCAAATAAATTATATTAAAGTTCACTAAATAAATTTATTTAATTTATCAATTAAACTTTGAGCTTCGCCAATCCCCTGAGTTGTTTAGCTGTATACCCCACACACCTCTTCTCGTACTTTAACAGATAAACGTTCAATCCAAGTATGTTCCTCAACTTAACAATTCTTCTATAAATAATACACAGATTCCTTTAATGAGCTGTTGACGCCTAGTACAACTAGTCTGGTTCACAGACGTCTAACCCCGATTCAGGTGTTCGTATTATAGCCTTGATTACATTGTTAACCTTGCCTCAACTTTATTGCTTCGAACACTGACTGTCAACAATCAATGCCAATACACTAAAATCTTTCGGTAGCACTTGTACACTGAATCTTCAACATTTCTGAAACCCTGAAAGTCTTTAACCTTTGTTCTTTCTTGAGGCATGATCATATTAATGAACTTCTTTCAGTGACCTGTAGATAGACTTCAGGCTTTCTTCTAATCTTCTGATTCTTTGTATTTTCCTTGTCTTCATTCTTCCTGATTTCTTGTGTAGACGTAGTATTATTAACCTGTCCTGTTCTAGTGTTGTTATCGTGTTGAGTTATCACGTAACTGTTCATACAGCTACTCAGTCTCATCAACAATCTCCCCCTATTTGATTGTTAAACTTAACAAACAAATTAAATAGAGAGGATAACTCAACTAACAACTAGAAAAAGTATTGTACCAGGACTTGTAAATAATGCTACTGGTTTTCTGGATCAAATACTGCATTTCCAGATTTCTTGAGTAACTGAAATGAAAGATGCTTGTTCCTCTATCACTGAACTGATCTTCAAGTAGTTTCATCTTCATTTCCTTGGTTCTTCAAATCTCTCCAAGATAATACTTCTCAGTCTTGAAGTAATCATCAGCAGCTTCTCTTGTACAACCATATTTCCTATTGAGAAACGCATATCTATCTTGCTTCTCCCCCTATGAGAATCAACTGCTTAAAGGAGATCACCTTCGTCTACCACCTCTCCCGTACAATAGGATCCGCAGATAAGAACTAATGGTACTCCCCTTTTGGAAAACAGCTTTTCCCCTTATGAAGAATAGTGATGAACCAAACCACTTCTTCTGATCACTAGGAAATCACCTCTCCCGTACAACAGGATATGTAGTTAAAAACAACAATGGTGTGGTGCAGTGTACATGTGCTTTACTTTTTTCCTCATGCCTGCTATTTCTCCCCCTTCGTTGAGTAATCCTCCAAACTATTATATAAGCTTTTATCTCCCCCTTAGAGAAGGAATGTATGCTGTCGTGTGAATGAGTTCTTATATTTTACTTGGTTAGAAAAGAAATAACAAGTCAGAGTCTGATCAACCATGTCCCGTTAAATGCTGGAAGAATGACTTCACTGTTTATCATCATGTTCACCAATCTTCCCAACTCCTTATACCTCCCAAATCTGAGATCACCAATTGTTACCAATTGTTAGCTCCCAACTTGTTAGGTCCCGAAATATTCTAATCCAATCTGTAAATGTTAGGTCCCTAAGAGTTAGGTTCCAATCATAAACAGATTCGAGACCCGAAGTATCAAGAACCATGTTTAGGGATAGGAAATGGGATATGGTTTTTGTCTTTCTTCCTCACTGTAAGTGTGTGATTCTGTTTCGTGTACCTCACAAGTGTTCCACTCTTCTCTCCACTCATGTTTACACTCATTCTCACAAGTGTATCACTCCTCTCATAGCTCCAAAATCCAGCTGTACCTGCAAGGAAAATCACCTCAGCCATCCTTAAGGAGGTCACATGTGGTACAATCGGAGTTCGCAAATCCCCATCCTTATTAGACTCGTCAGATGAATCTGAGTCATAATCTACAAGTTGCTAGTTTCCCTTTTAGGGTTCCAGATTTGAACTCTGGGAAGGTAAACAATGATCCAAAGAATTTAGCATAAAGATCAAAGTTTCCTTCTAATGTATGTGAAGACATTTCCTTGTGACTCATCAGGTAATATCTGAATCATTGTCAACAAGTTGCCGATCTGCACCTATGTCAGATCCACTATCCGCAGATGCATCCAGGGGATTTAAGCCTAGGGAGGTATACTCTCCTAACACCTGTAAAGGCAATTAGTCCATTAAAGAACCTTGAACAATCGAATCTGACCTTAAAATGGTCAAAACTCTTGTTTCCGTCAACTCATCCTTTGTGTGTGTAACCTTTCCTTGTGCATCAAGATTTGTTTATGTTTGACGTTGTGACACTACATCGAATACCCTGGCCGACAGGCGAATTTCAATAGACGCACCCTGTTGAGAGGATGAACCTAGTAACTGTGTTAGATATATTTGTGATGCCATGTCTAATATGATTTGTGTTTAGTTTTCAGATCTTACTTAACAGGACAAATCAGTACTTAACTGGAAATCAGTACTTAACTGGAAATCAGTACTTATACTGGAGTCAAGACTTAAGATATCAGAACTTAAGTTATCAGAACTTAAGTTATCAGGAGATATTTATCAGGAGATAATATCAGGACTTAAGGAGGCGTTCAGATAAGGAAGGCGGTTGATTGAAAGGAAAGAAGATCAAGACAAACATAAGAAGAGATATGCATGGAGAAGAATTCTATAAGGAATAGAATACTTGGAAGAAAAGATAACTGATTGATATATATTAGGAAGCAGAATTATATTCGATATCAATTATAAGATTATCTTGTAACTGTGTGTCTATATAAACACAACATAGGGTTTACACTATATGTGTTATCTTAATTGAGTTTATTATTCATTGTAACCCTAGCAGCTCTCGTGATAATTTGTTCATCACTGAGAGAGAACAGTTCTTTGTAACAGAGTTTATTGTGTTGAATAAAATCTGTGTTTTGTTACTTGAGTTCTTATATTCGATTTGATTGTAGTAAACACTATATTCAACCCCCATCTATAGTGTGTGTGACCTAACAAGTGGTATCAGAGCAATCTATTAAAATACATACAATAAAGATCCAAAAACAATCATGTCCGAAGAAGCACAAACTCCAACCAAGCCCACCAAAACTGAAGAAACTCCAAAGACTCAAATCCATAATCGATATGAGACTATTAGGGTTCCCATACTGAAACCTTCTGAGTATCCCATATGGAAGGTGAGGATGTCTATGTTTCTGGAAGCTACAGATCCAGAATACCTTGACAGAATTAATGAAGGTCCATATAAGCCAACCAAACTCTCTGTTATAGTTGCAGATCAGCCAGTACAGACTGTACCAAAGGAGAAAAGTGAATATACAGCTGAAGATATCTCATCTATTGCAAAGGATATAAAGGTAAGACATTTGCTGCACCGTGTCATTGATAATGTAATGTCAAACAAGGTAATTAAATACAAGACTGCAAAGGAGATATGGGATGCCTTGGAGACAAGATGCCAAGGAACTGATTTAATTAAGAAGAACAGGAGGACTATACTCACTCAAGAGTATGAGCACTTTGACTCAAAACTTGATGAGTCGTTAACTGGTTTATATAATAGATTTGTCAAACTCTTGAATGATCTGTCACTGGTGGATAAGGAATATGATCTTGAAGATACTAATCTTAAATTCCTTTTAGCTCTTCCTGAAAGTTGGGATTTGTAGGCCACAACTATAAGAGACAACTATGCTCTTGATGAAACTACTCTTGATGAAATTTATGGTATGCTCAAGACTCATGAACTTGAGATGGATCAAAGAAGCAAGAGGCATGGGAGAAAGTCAAGGACAGTTGCTCTTAAGGCTGAGGAGGAATCCCCTAAAGTGGCTGTCTCAAAGAAAGGCAAAGGAAAGGCTCTTATCACAAAGTCTGATACTGAGTCATCAAGTCCTGATAGTGATGAGGATTCAGAAACTGAAAGTCTATCTGAGATGGACCCTGATGAAGAGATGATGAAGCTGTGTGCTCTTATGGTGAAAGGTATCACAACAATTGCATACAGGAAATTCAGAAGGGAAAAGAAGTTTTCCAGGAAAGGGGCAAGTTCTGATAAGAAAGGTTTCAGAAAATCTGAAGGCAAAGGAGGAAAGCCTGATAGAGGAGATTACTCAAATGTCAAATGCAATAACTGTGATGAAAAAGGCCACATATCTCCTGATTGCAAGAAAGGAAAAAGTGACAAAGGCAAGGCTCTTGTCACAAAGAAGAAAAACTGGATAGACACTTCAGATTCTGAAAGTGAGGTGAACTATGCCTTGATGGCAAATGCTTATAGCAGTTCTGAAGATGCTGAGTTAAAGGTACTTCAAACAACTTATGCTTTTCATACTGATGATATTACTGAGTTAAGAAGATATCTTAAAACCATCTTCATTAGTTATAGAGATCAAACTTTAACATGTGAAAGATTAACTTCTGAAAATCTTGCTTATAAAAAGAGGAATGATTATTTAGAAAAAGAGTTAGTTATGTTCCATCAAACTCAGAAAGATAGAGATGATGCTTTCTATGTTAGAGATGAAGTGCTTAAAATGAATGAATCTCTAAAAAATGAGTTAGAAAAGGAAAGAGAGATTATCAGGACTTGGACTAACTCTGGCAGAAGAACTCAGAATTTGTTGAGTAGTGGAAACTGGAAAGGGGGCTTAGGTTATGGAGATGATAAGAATAATGAAGGAACTGTAGAAATTGAGCCTTTAGTTGTTAAACAAAAGCCAAAGGTAAATCATGTTAAGTTTGTACCTGTAAAGTCTGATATTGATAAATCAGAAGTTAAAGAGAAATTAACTTCTGACAAACCAAAACAGGATAAGCCAACTGAAGTTAACATAGGCTTAATGACAAAGAAGCAGCTTAAGTATAAGCTGAAAGATGTTAAAAATATAAACAAGGTAAAGCCACCTAGGAAAAATAGGAATGGAAAGGTAGGTGTGAATAAAAGCAATGATTATAAGCCTGTTCCTAATGATCCTAGAAAGAAATATTATAACTGTGGAAATTCTAACCATCTGGCTTCTTTTTACAGGAAGAATAAGAACATAAACTCCTTACCTTCAAAATCAGGAGTTAAGAGCCAGTCTGTTAGATATAGGCGACAAAATCCTTATTTTCATTGTGGTAGTTTATGGCATTCCATCTATACTTGTAAGGAATATCATAGTTTGTACTATGATTATTATCAAATAAAACCTTCTTTAAAGAAAATTAGCATTATTCCTTCTAGTGTAAGTTCTGATGCAAAGTCTGATATTGCAAATTCTAATAAGAAAACTGTTAACATAAACTCTGATGCTAAATCCGCTGCAAATGTTAACAAACTTAATAAGGCCAAAGGATCCAAGCAAGTCTGGGTCCTTAAAACTGATCATTAGTGATCTTTGTGATTGCAGGGCAATAGGAAAAATATCCTAGTTCTGGACAGTGGATGTTCAGGACATATGACTGAAAATAAAGCCCTGCTATCAGACTTTGTGGAGAAAGCTGGCCCAGGTGTTTCTTATGGAAATGGCAACATGGGAAAAACTCTGGGATATGGAAATATCAATCTTGGGAATGTCATCATTGAAAAAGTAGCTCTAGTCTCAGGACTTAAACATAATTTGCTGAGTGTTAGTCAAATCTGTGACAAAGGTTATCATGTGGATTTATTTGAAGAACACTGTGAAGTTGTAAGCAAATCTATAGGCAAAGTTGTTCTGAAAGGATACAGGCATGGTAACATTTATGAAGCCAAGCTTTCAACAAGTTTTGATGGTTTTGCAATCTGTCTGTTAAGTAGAGCATCAATTGAAGAAAGCTGGGATTGGCACAAGAAACTCTCTCATTTATATTTTAACAATATAAATGAACTTGTTAAGAAAGATCTTGTGAGAGGACTTCCAAAATCAGTATTTGCTCCTGATGGCCTTTGTGATTCATGTCAAAAGGCAAAACAAAGAAAATCTTCATTCAAGAGAAAGACTGAATCTTCAGTTCTTGAGCCTTATCATCTACTACATGTTGATTTATTTGGTCCAGTGAATGTCATGTCTATTGAAAAGAAGAAATATGTTATGGTCATAGTGGATTAGTTCACCAGATACACATGGGTGTATTTCTTGCACACAAAAAGTGAAACTGCATCTATCTTGATTGATCATGTCAAACAACTGGATAAATTGGTTAAAGACTCTGTGAAAATCATAAGAAGTGATAATGGCACTGAGTTCAAGAATTTGATTATGGAAGAGTTCTACAAAGACCATGGAATAAAGCAGGAATTCTCTGCTCCTGGAACTCCACAGTAAAATGGAGTTGTTGAAAGAAAGAATAGAACTCTTATTGAAGCTGCACGAACTATGCTTGATGAAGCAAAGTTACCATACTATTTTTGGGCTGAAGCTGTGCAGACTGCTTGTTTTACATGAGATGGTTCCGAAAAAGAAGCCAAATCTGAAGTATTTTCATGTATTTGGATGCAAGGTTTTGTTTTTAAGACTTATCCTGAATAGCTATCCAAATTTGATCTAAAAGCTAATGAAGGAATTTTTGTTGAATATCCACTTTCCATAAAAGCCTTCAGAGTCTACAATTTAAGAACAAGGGTTGTCATGGAATCTATCAATGTCTCTTTTGATGATAAGAAGATTACTGGACTTGAAGATTTCAATGATCATGATCAGCTGAGATTTGAGAATGAAGTTTTAAATTCTGATTATGTAAATCCTGACAGTCTAAATCCTGACAGTCTAAATCCTGATACTGCAAACTCTGATGGGTTAAACTCTGATGTTATTGAAACTGTGGTAACTACACAAAAGGAAAATGGACCTGTGCAGGGGGAGCATATTGAAGATACAACCACATCTCAAGAAGCATCAGAATCTAGAACAGGCTCTTCAAGTTCTGATTCATCAAGTTCTGATGGGCCAAGTTCTGATAATTCTGGAAACCCAAACACTGATAATTCTAGAAACTCAAATTCTGAAGGATCCAACTCAGAGAGCATAATTTCAGGGGGAGCATCAGAAAATGTTGATGGAGACAGCATAGATCATGGGGGTGCAGCATCCAGTTCTAGAGATAACCTTCCATCTGCAAGGAAGTGGACTAAAGCACATACATCTGACTTGATTATTGGAGATCCTGAAGCAGGTATTAGAACTAGAACAACAACATCAAATGAATGTCTCTATCACTCTTTTCTTTCTCAGACTGAACCAAAGAAAGTGGAAGAAGCTCTTCAAGATGCTGATTGGGTGCAAGCAATGCAGGAAGAGTTAAATGAATTTGAAAGAAATAAAGTCTGGACCCTAGTGCCAAGACCAAAGAACAGATTTGTTGTTGGTACAAAGTGGGTGTTCAGAAATAAAACTGATAGCGATGGCATAATTAAAAGGAATAAAGCAAGGCTGGTTGTAAAAGGATACTCTCAACAAGAGGGAATTGATTATGATGAAACATTTGCACCAGTTGCTTGATTGGAAGCCATACGGATATTTTTGGCTTATGCTGCTCACAAAAAGTTTACAGTCTTTCAAATGGATGTAAAAAGTGCTTTTCTTAATGGAGAATTAGAAGAAGAAGTATATGTTGAACAACCTCTAGGTTTTGTAGATTCAAAATTTCCTCATCATGTCTACAGACTTGATAAAGCACTTTATGGCCTTAAGCAAGCTCCAAGAGCATGGTATGAGACATTAGCTCAGTTTCTTCTAGAAAGTGGATTTAACAGAGGGACCATTGATAAAATATTATTTTATCTCAACCATGGAAAAGAGTTACTTTTGGTGCAGATATATGTTGGTGATATCATTTTTGGTTCTACAAATGACAGACTTTGTAAAAGGTTTGCCAAACTAATGCAGTCAAGATAACAAATGAGTATGAGGGGAGAACTTAGCTATTTTTTGGGCCTTCAAGTCAAGCGGAATGAAGAAGGAACTTTTATTTGTCAATCTAAGTACACCAGAAATTTGTTGAAGAAATTTGGAATGCAAGACTGTTCAAGTGCATCCACTCCTATGGCCACTGCAACAAAATTAGATAAGGATACTGGTACATCAGTAGATATTACTGATTACAGAGGTATGATTGGCTCACTACTCTATCTAACTACAAGTAGACCTGATATCATGTATGCTACCTGTCTTTGTGCAAGATTTCAAGTAGATCCAAGAGAACCTCACTTAACAGCTGTGAAAAGAATCTTTAAGTATCTTAAAGGAACAGCTGATCTGGGATTGTGGTATCCTAGAGAATCAGATTTTAAACTAATAGGTTACTCAGATGCAGATTTTGCAGGTTGCAAAATTGACAGGAAAAGCACAAGTGGAAGCTGCCAATTTCTTGGAGGCAGATTGTTTTCTTGGTTTAGCAAGAAACAGAAGTCAATTTCCACATCAACTGCAGAAGCAGAACACATTTCTTAGTTAATTCTATAGTAGGCTTTAGACTAATGACAGATTTTAAGCAAATTTCTTAGTTATGCCTTATTTCTAAGATGTACTGAAGTGAATCAGACTTTACTCTTTGTCTGATATTTACCTTATTGCACACACTTACACTCCATATGAATGATGAAAATTACTGTGGTGATAAATATTGTTTTAGATGAACAGTCTAAGTGTCAGTTGCATAAATTCTTTTCTTATGATAAATGGGGTTTAAAAAAATTTGGTAGTAATTTGGCTTAAGATATTTTTTGGTCTGTAATAATAAAGATGTTAAATGTTGTTCAAACTCATTCCTGTGTATTCGGGGATTGTGGTTAAGGGTTGTAGCTTTAATATTCTATCTTTTGTAGTACTTTACTATTTAATTAATATTATGCATATTTCTGATAGTTAGTAGTGTGGGTCCGTCATAGTAAAGGCTATTCTGGATATGAAACCAACACGTTCCATAAAGGACGTTCAGAAACTCAGTGGAAGAGTTGCAGCTCTAGGACGTTTCATCTCCAAATCCGGAGACAAGTGCTTGCCATTCTTTAAATCCCTGAAGAAAGTTAAAGAATGGACTGAGGAAAACAAGGAGGCATTTGATGGACTGAAGAAATATATGGTTCAAGCCCTGTTGTTGGCCAAGCCAACTCTGAATGAAACTTTGTACTTATACTTGGCGGTTTCAGAAAATACACTCTGAGTGATGTATTGGTTAAGGAGGAACTTAAAATCGAGAAACCCATATACAGTCTTTTCTTATTCTCTCTCACATTTTCTGACGGTTTTCTTTACAGACATTTTCTCAAACACCTTACAGGCACTCTAACTGTTATTCCCAGTGGACTAACAATGAGATTTACAGAAGGGGGTTAAATGTAAATCTCAAAACTTTTTCAAGTTTTGAGCAGTTTCTAAGGCTAAGTGTTTTAATGAGCACATGTGTGTGAATTGCTTGAAGCTAATGCAGACAGATATATATTTAAACACAAATGTAAAGAACACAGAGAACTTAAAAACTCTTCTGGTGGATTTGTTGTTCCACCAGAGATGTGTTGTTTCAGAAAATCTGTGATTCAAAGAATTAAATCACAGCTGCTTCCTAGTACAAACTAGATGATTTTCTCTCTGGATTTTTCTAAACAACTCTTGAAAATTCACATCTAATTACTAGCTGCTACTTGGTTTATATATCACCAAGTTTACAAGTGAAGACAAAACTATAAAATACAATTAAAAGGCTCGTCACATGTTTCTTCTTCATTTCCCTATCCAATGCAATTTAGGTTTAGCTGTTAATCTTTGAATACTCCCTTGTTTGCACCAGAATGGAAATGCTGCATTTTCTTGATTCCTCCTAGAGGCTGCCACATTCCAGTTTGTCTCTGTCAACCCATGTGCCTCTGTCAGCTTATGAATTGTCACTATCAACTGCTGTTGAACTAAGCATCCGTTGAAGCTTTCATCCGTTGATGCCTTATCCGTTGAGGCTTTATCCGTTGAAGCTTTATCCGTTGATGCATTAGCAGTTGAGGTCTTTATCCATTGAAGCACTTATCCATTGATGGATATTATCCGTTGAAGCTTTAGAGACATCCGTTGAAGCTTTGTTTCTTATCCGTTGAAGGTCTTCAATATCAGTTGATACTTCTTCACTTATACAAAATTACAAGGCATGAAATATTTACAATTAGCCCTCCTATTTGCATATCCACTAGTAGTCAACATGACTGATAATTTCCTATAACATTTAAGAATTACAACTTGAATCCAGAGAATGAAATGTGCTACAATACTAAACTTATTGCTAAGTAAAGCTACTCCTTCAACGGATAGCCAAGATGATCTTATCCGTTGAGGCTACAAATACTGGATTTCTACTTAAGTGTTTTGTTTAACTTATCATCAAACTAATACACATATTCCTAACAATCTCCCCCTATTTATGTCTACTAGAACTGTAGGCATAAATTTGGGTTTAGCTTGATGATAACAAAACACTTGACAAACATATTAACTGTAACAAAGCAGAAATTCTAAAGTGCTGCAAAAATGTGTATACTGAGATGGAATTGAAGAATTACATTATTTCCAAGGGTGCTCCTTTAGCCTGAGCAGATTAATTTCTTTTCCTTTGATCCCTTATTTTCTTTCCTAGCCTCCTGTCATTCTCCTCTATTTGAAGTTGAAGTTGTCTGTAGAACTCAGCTTCATCTTCTTCATTGATGTCCAACTTAGATTGCATATCCTTGAGAGTTTCATTACTGGCAATCTTGAGCTGATCTTCAAGTCTGAAAAATCTTCCGACTTCTTTGTTGTCTCTGAACTCCATCAACCAATGAGGTGATTTGTGAACTGTAATTCCGCTTTCTTGAATGAGTAATGTTCTAGGCAAGGCATTGGGCTCCCACCAAGTCTTCCTTATGTTGGCAATCTTGTTGAGAATCTCAGTCTTGGTAGTCCTGATAAAGCCAGAATCCCTTTTTATGGCTGAGTAGACTCTAACCAAGGTAAAGTAGCCTTCATTCAGAATCCTGTAGAGAGGCCAAGTTCTTTCCCCACTTCCTTTGTATTTGAACACTAGTCTTTCTGGTAGCTGTCTGTAGGCATCTATTCCCCTCACTTCCTCCAGCTCATCCAGATAGAGTTCAATGTACGAAAATTCTTTTATGTCACAAATGTGAACATAATCATCCTTAGAGGCTTGTGGCTTAGGCTTAGGCTTCTGAGTGAATTTGATTGAGGTTGGAGGAGGTGTTGATTTGATTTTCCTTTTCTGTTTCTTTGGTGGAGAAGTGGTTAAGAAGGTGGGCAATTTGATGGTGTCCCAATCAATTGGTTCCTTCTTAGGAGTGATTGTTTCACCATGGATATTTATGAAGGGGTTAGGCACAATGGGTTCAGGAATAGAAGGTAGTGGTTTGGATTTTGATTGGTTTTCTTCAGTCTCATCTACCATCTTTCTTTTTGCATTGGCCTTCTTTCTGTTCCCTTTATGTCATTCCTCTCTTTCCTTACTTCTTTCTCCCTCATCATCACTAAACATGTCCCCCATAACTACATCTTCACTCTTGTCTTCAATTTCTTTCTTTTCTTCAGCTTGACTTGACTTTAGTTGTTTTTCAAGCTTTGCTTGTGCTCTCCTGTCAGCCTTTAGCTTTTTGGCTTCTTCCTTCAACCTTCTGGCTTCTTCCCTCTTGGCTATTGAGAATTTGGGATGTCCTTGCATCACACAAATGCTCTTTCCCTCTCTAAAGATAATAGCCATGTTCATCCTTTCAACCACATCCATGGTCTCTTTGTGCTTTATGATACTTCCACCCAAAACCTTGTCTTCATCAGGCTTTGGAAGAGGAAAATCCACTTCTTTCATCTGAGCAAGGCATAGAGGATTCTTTGTAGAGTCCTTATTGGATCTGTTATTGGGCTTGAGAACCATAGGTTTCATATTCTTGGAAGAAGTTTCTCCAACCTTATTCCTCCTAACTGGCTTGAGCTCCAAAATGATTGATTCCACCTTTGTGCTATGTTTCACAGATTGTGATTTA
Organism: Apium graveolens; assembly: GCF_009905375.1. Classification (NCBI taxonomy): domain Eukaryota; kingdom Viridiplantae; phylum Streptophyta; class Magnoliopsida; order Apiales; family Apiaceae; genus Apium; species Apium graveolens. Next base: position 190,248,280 of record NC_133655.1, on the reverse strand, counting down.
GCAGCTGTAGAACCAAAAATTTGTTGCACCTTTTCATCAATTTTCCTCCTTTGCTCTTTGACTTGCAATTCAGCTGCTGCTATCTGGATTAGATCAATTCCATCAAGCTTTCCTTTGATTTGAATAGTTGGAGAAGTGGTGATGGCAGGAACTAGCACTTGAGATATTTGAACAGTTGTTGATGGCTCTCCTTCCCCTTCCCTTTTATTCTCCCCCTTTTTGTTATCATCAAGGGTAGGGGTCAAGCCTTGTGCTTTTGCCAGCTGTATTAGTAGATTTGTCTGAGTTTGTTGATTCTGAAGAATAGTTACCATAGAGTCTTCAATGATCTGAACTCTGTTTTCCAATCTGGCCAGCCTCTTGTTCGCATCAGATTCTTGCCTCAGTCTCCCCAACAAATCTTGCATAGTACCATAAGGCATGACTGAATCCAACTTCTCAGCATTGTAGGATTTCAGATCAGCAATGTCCTGCTTGAGTTCATCCACACTTAGATTCTGTTTGAAATGCTGCAACTGTAAGAGATGCAGAGAGTCCAGATGAGCTTGAAGAATTGCCTTGGTACCAGCATCTGTAGTCTCCTGAAGGGCCTTCTGAATAGTCATTACTTGCCTGACCAAAGTTATACCAAATTCTCCTGGTGTAGATGCCTTTGCCCATGCCCAATCAGGTAGATCTGGAACAGAACTTGGGTCTGCTACTCCCCCTAAGTTCATGCTCTCATCCAAAGAATTAGAGTCATCATCATTAAAATTTACTCCAAATTCTTCAGATGGCTCACCAGCTTGAGAAGGCAGCCTGTTAACAGCAGCTTTGTCTCTGAGAAGAGATTCAGAAGTGTGTACAATGTTCAAAGTCTGTTCTGCCTCCACATTGCCCTGAGCAGCCAACAATTGATAGGCTAGAACAGGGTGAGTAAAAGTGTCAGCATCCAAGGAAATGTTATCAATTACAGCTTTGTAATGTTGCTGAAATTGTCTTCCCTTTTCTGCATCATCCACTATCATTGACTCACTAGCAATGGCTGGATCCACCCTTATAGCTTCTGTACCTGCCTTTCTCTCATTTTCTCTATTTTCTTGCATCAGGGGCTCCCCCTGGCTCACACACACCCTCACACCCTCACCCTCACCTTCTAAGGTGGCACTCCCCCCACTCACTTTTGCCATGCTGGAAGAAATAGCATGCATATGGTGACTCTCAACCTCTCCTTTTTCCTGGGAGCAACCCGGCCTCTCACTCAAATTATCACTCCCTTCCCTCAAACCTAAAAGTGATTGTACAGTAACCATGTCCTCTACAGTTGGAATTGTTTCTGTTATTTGAGTAGAGACCATCAACGGATAGGGAGTATCCGTTGAAGTGGAAACTAATGATATCAACGGATAACTGCTGTTAAGCTTATCCGTCGAAGAACAACCACTTGTCAACGGATGAGAGATATCCGTTGAAGAAGGAAAAGATGTAGATATTGAAAGTGACATAATTGTTGAATCTGTGTGAATTGATTTTAAGTGAGGTGACACAGATTCTTTAACTATATCTGAAAGAATTGGCTGATGATCCAACAAATCATCTAAAAGATGATGATCATCAGGTTTTGAGTGGGGATCTTCCCTGAGTTTTAAGGAGGGAGAATCAGGAATTGATGTGAATATCATATCCACATCCAGAGAGGGTGATGGAGAGTTTGATGATTGATGTGTTTCTATTATGAGAGAATGGGGCTGTGACTCCATATTTGCTGGAGTCACATCAAGCTGAATTTGAGAAGGCAAAGATACAGGTGGATGTATATGTGCTGTGTGTGCTCCCTGTGTGGAAACTAGGGTCTTGGCCTTCTTCTTCCTTGAAAAGGCTTTGATTGGTGAATGTGTGGCTCCAGTGTCCCTCCCTCTCTTGTTCTGTGTCCCTGGTTGGGGACTATTTTCAATAGCTGCATCCTTTTAGGAGGATGCAACTAGGGATATGTTTGACTCCTTTTGAACCACCACAGTCTTTTGAGAGACTGTAGCTTGGCTGGCTGGGGTACCACTCACCTCTCCCACCTTATCCTGGGGGGTTTCTTGATGTTCACCCCTCCCCTCACCACTCACACCCTGTTCACTCCCTTCAGGGTTTATGGTAGTTGTTGCAACTGTTGTCTTTTGAGAAATAACAGAGGTGGTTTTCTTTGACTTGTGTTTTGAAATTTTAGTTTTGGTGGCTTTGGTAGGAACCTGTTTGGACAGAGACACAGATTCCATTGCCACACTAGAAGGCAAAGAAACAGTGGGGTTGGAAATAGTAGGAGTTATTGAAGTGTTTACCTCACTTACCTGTGGTGCATTCATGATTGGCAAATATACCAATGGCACCTGGCTGTTGAGGTTGATTCTCAAAAGGTCTGCAAGGACCCTTTTCTCTTGTGCCCAGCATTTGAGTTTATTGCTCTCATTAGATATAACCAGTCCTTCAGTAACATGGTTAGCCAATAACATAAAGAATCTAGCATAGTAGATGTTATGTGGTCTATTAGCTTTGTTACCTAACCTGGAACCTAATTCTAGCATGACATAGATGCTAAAATTAAAGTACCTATTAGAAACTAGCATATAGAGCATATTAACAAGAGATGAAGTTATGGCATCAAAATTGCTAATCTTTCCAGAGAAAACCTTGATAAAGGCATCTCCAAGAAAACTCCATTCTATCCTAAGGCCCTTCCTTCTAATACTACCTAAACTAGCAGAATCAAAAGCATAGCCTATGGAATCTAACATAGCAGATACATCTTTATCAGTGTGTGGTGTCATGGCATTATTCTCAGGCAACTTAAAACAAGACTGTATATCATCACAGTTAATGCAATAATCCTTACCTTTGAGAGAGAAGGCAATAGTCATATCTGTGGAGTTGAACTCTGCAGTTGTCCAAATCTCCTCAATTACCTCACAGTAAATGGTTGGGGCTTCCAGCATTGCATAGCTTAGTTTGCAGTTTTTGATGAAGTCCATCATCTTGTGATAGTCAGTATGGGCTTCATTCTTTTCAACCAAGGATACGAAATTGTTCTTTTCATAAACAAATCCAGACTGAGACATAATTTTGACTACTAGTGCCATTGTTGTGAGTAGAGGTTGCAGAGAAAAACTTGAGAGTTTTGGGAGAGAATGAGAATAAAGATTGCAAGAAAGCGTAAAGTGAAAATAAAAATTCAAAGGGCTTTTATACTTTCTTTAATTAAAACGTAAATAAAATGATTAAATGATACTTTTAAATAAATTACAACCATTTAAGAATAAAGAAAACTGTAGAAATTCTAAAAACTGCCTTTAATACAAATATATACAACAGTGTATATCTGTATCAACGGTTGAGTAAAAGAATCAACGGCTGTGACTCACTTAAAGTAACTGATGTGACACTTCAACGGATAAGGTAAATAATTATCCGTTGATGATCACCACTATTTTATTCATTGAAGGATAAAATTACCAGAAATGTATTTGTCTTTCAACGGATAATGAACATCCGTTGATAGAGCAATTTTGTCTTTCAACGGATAGGGAATATCCATTGATAGAATAATTTTTACTTAAAGCCAACTTTGTTCTTGTAGCAAATTCATTTCAGGCTTCAGGACAGATTATTAAGAGGACATAAATTTATGAATAATTAAGCATACCTAGCTCACTTACTAATCTTGTGAATGTTGATTCATCAAGTGGCTTGGTAAATATGTCTGCAATCTGCTTTTCACTTGGAACAAAATGAAGTTCCACTGTACCTTTCATCACATGCTCCCTAATGAAGTGGTACTTGATGTCAATGTGCTTGGTTCTAGAGTGCTGCACTGGATTTTCAGTAATGGCAATGGCACCTGTGTTGTCATAAAATATAGGAATTTTGTCAACAGTTAGTCCATAGTCAAATAGTTGATTCCTCATCCATAGCATTTGTGCACAACAACTACCAGCAGCAATGTACTCAGCTTCAGCTGTTGGTGTAGAAACATAATTTTGCTTCTTGCTGAACCATGACACAAGCTTGTTCCCTAGAAATTGACAGGTGCCAGTTGTGCTTTTCCTGTCTATTTTGCAGCCTGCATAATCTGCATCTGAGTAGCCAATTAGATCAAAACCAGAATCTCTAGGGTACTAGATTCCTAGATTTGGAGTCCTTTTGAGATATCTGAAGATTCTTTTAATAGCCACTAAGTGAGACTCTTTAGGGTCAGCTTGAAATCTAGCACAGAGACATGTAGAAAACATTATATCAGGTCTACTAGCAGTTAAATATAAAAGTGAGCCAACCATGCCTCTATAACTTGAAATGTCCACAGACTTTTCAGCCTTGTTTAGTTCAAGCTTGGTGGCAGTGGCCATGGGAGTTTTTGCAGGTGAACAGTCCATTAAGTCAAACTTCTTTAAAAGATCATAAATGTATTTAGTTTGACTAATGAAAATTCCACCACTAACTTGTTTAACTTGTAAACCAAGAAAATAAGTTAGCTCTCCCATCATGCTCATTTCATATTTACTTTGCATTAACTTAGCAAACTTTTTACAAAGCTTATCATTTGTAGATCCAAATATAATATCATCTACATAAATTTGAACAAGTATTTTAGAGCCATTAACATTTCTAAAGAAAAGAGTTTTGTCAACAGTACCTCTTGTGAAGTGATTATCTAGAAGAAATTTTGACAAAGTCTCATCCATGCTCTAGGTGCTTGCTTTAGTCCATAGAGTGCTTTCAACAGATAATACACATAGTCTGGAAAGTTTGGATCTTCAAATCCTGGAGGTTGGCTTACATAAACTTCTTCCTCCAATTCCCCATTTAGAAATGCACTCTTGACATCCATTTGATAGACTTTGAAATTGGCATGGGCTGCATAGGCTAGAAAAATTCTGATGGCTTCAAGTCTGGCAACTGGAGCAAATGTTTCATCAAAATCTATTTCCCCTTATTGAGAATAGCCTTTAGCAACCAATCTGGCTTTATTCCTTATGACAATGCCATTTTCATCCATCTTGTTTCTGAATACCCATTTTATGTCAATAGAACTTTTGTTCTTTGGCTTGGTTACCAGCTTCCATACTTTGTTCCTCTCAAATTGGTTTAGCTCCTCTTGCATTGCTAAAATCCAATCTGGGTCCAATAGGGCTTCTTTTACTCTCTTAGGTTCCTCCTGTGATAGAAAGCTACTATACAGACATTCATTCTTGAGTAGCCCTTCTAGTTTGCACTTTAGATGTAGCATCACCAATGATCAGTTCAAAAGGGTGATTCTTGGTCCATTTCCTTTGAGGTGGTAGATTAGCTCTAGATGAGGTTGCCTCAGTATTGTCGTGATGTGTGATAGAATGTTGATTGGTTGAAACTCCCCCTGAGTTGCTGATCCTTTGAAAGGAATTGGGAGCTCTATCAACTGATGAAGTGAATTGATTATCCGTTGATAGACTGTGATCTACGGATGCTTCATTATGAACTTCAACGGATGATGCACTTTTTCTTTCAACGGATGCTGCATTGCTTCTTTCAACGGAAGCTGAATTATGACTTTCAACGGATGCAGCATTCTGAGCATTATCCAAAGGCATATTTTGAATTCTTCTTGAGATGCCTTCTTCATCATTCTCATCTTCACTATCATCACAATATATCTCAATATTGTCAAATTTGAGTCCTTCATGATGTCCCTCATCCGTTAGTCCATCAATCTTTTTATCATCAAACACAACATGTACAGATTCCATGACAATGTTGGTTATTAGGTTGTAGACCCTATTAGGTCACACACACACTGTAGAGGGGGTGAATACAGTGTATAGTACACTCAAATCGAACTTTAAGATCTTAAGTAACAGAAAACAAACTTTATTGAAACAATAAACTCTGTTACAGTATGGAACTGTTACCTCTCAGTGATGAACAAATATCACGAGAGCTGCTAGGGTTATATAGAATAATAACTTCGATAATGATAACACTTATAGTGTAAACCCTATGCCTATGTTTATATACTACACAGTTACAAGATAATCGCTAATTGATATGGAATATAATTCTGCTTCCTAAAATATATCAATCAGATATCTTTTCTTCCAAGTATTCCATTCTTCATGGAATTCCTTCTTCATGCATATCTCTTCTTATGTTTATCTCGATCTTCTTTCCTTTAATCAGCTACTGTCCTTATCTGATTGTCCTTCAGCACTTAAGTTCTGATATCTATCTTCTGATGATTATCTCCTGATAATATAAGTACTGATATCCTTAAGTCCTGACTTCCAGTATAAGTACTGATCAACAGTTAAGTACTGATTTATCCTGTTCACGTAAGATCTGAAAGCTAAACATAAAACATATTAGCCATGACATTATCAAATATATCTAACAATCTCCCCCAACTTGTAAATTAACAAAATATACAAGTTTAACAGATATTTGATGATGTCAAAAATATTAAGTACAAATGCATGAGAAATAGACTAGATAACTACAACTTACAGTCCTTAAAGTTTTTACCAATTTCAACTTCTAATAACAACTTCAATCTGTATAAATATCATAATTTAAGCAGTTGTAGATCTTCGACTTGGCTTCTTCATTTTCTGATCTCTCTGATGTCAGGAGTTGTTCTGAGATAGTTCTTCAACAAACATTTCTCAACATATCTTAGTTCATCAATCATTCTCCTTGTAACACCTTTAAACTCTGCAGTATCTTCACCAGTTTGAAAGATTGTAGCTCTGAGATCATTAATCTTTGCTTTTCTTAACTCCTGATCTAGTCTTATGACATAAGCTTTGTCAGATTCAAGATTGAATTCAAGTCCCTTAATACCAAGATACGTTCTGATCTGTGCAGTATTAGGCTTCATATCAACAATATCACCATTGTGATCTCTGTACTTTGGAACATATATGCTGTCAGACTTAACAGAATAAAGCCTTTTCTGTCTCTGAATCTGTTCTTTTAAGTAGTTTGTAGCAGTCTCTGTTATTCTGTCATCCACTTGAAGTAAGAAAAGTACATGCTCCAATTCTTCAAAATACTTCAAAGGAATGGCATTTTGTCTTATATGATAAACCCTACCATCTGTCATGAAATATAACATGATGTATTCTTTCAAGTATGTATGGTAAACCATCTGTACAGATTCCAGTTGATTCAATCTCTCAGGAGTTGCTCCAATACCTGGTTCACTCAAGGAAGTTGGATCATTGGTAGTGTTGTGTACTCTTCTTTCATCAGCACTTCCCAATCCAGTTTTATCTCTAGCTTCCTTTCCAGTAACTACTCTTGCTTCAAAACCACTTACAGTAGTCTTCAAAGATTGAGTCTGTTTTGCTTTAGTGAACCCTGGTAGGAGTGTTTTAGTTCTATTTTCTGATATCAAGTTAACTTGAGCACTGTCAGAGGTTACTTGCTTCTTCTGAATATCAGAACTTACAATTTCTTGACTCTGAACAACTTGAGCCATGTCAGAGGTTGTTTTAAGAACTTTTCTTGTAGTCAGAGCAAGATCATCTTTTCCATCAGTAATTTCTTCTTCCTCAGGAGGTACATAAGGCTTGATAGGTTCACCAACCTTTTCTTTACCCTTGGATCTTGGATCTATCTGTGGTTGTGATCTAGCCAAAGTTGCTTCAGTATGTATCCTTTCTTTGATCACAATGCCTTTAGGTTTTGGAAGTAACTTTTTACCAGAAGCTTCAGATTTAGATGTGACTTTCTCTGATTTAAGTCTGGCTTCTTCTTCCTTTAAACTTTCCAAGCCCATCCCTGGATTTTCTTGAAGAAATAACTGTCTTGACATTTCCTCATCAAGATCTAGAAGTTCATCAGAACTTATCCTTTTACCAGCAGCAGAACTTATTCTTTTCCCAGTATCAGAACTTGTTCTGTGACTAGCTTGTCTTGATGTAAACCTTCTACCTTGACTATGACCACTACCCATTCCAGAGGTTCCTTGGTCATCTTTTCCATCATCCTTTCCTTGCAGTGTCTTGTTGGTTTTGCATTTGGACTTAATTACCTTCTCCCCCTTTTTGGCATTAGCAGGTAATAAAAGAGAGATAAGTAGTTCCACTGAAGTCTGGATTTCAGTAAGTTGCGATTGCTGAGAAGCTTGATTTGTCAGAATTTGATCAATCTGAGCTTGTTGCTTCTCTTGAGTTTTCTCAATATAAGCAACCCTGTCAATGGTAGGTTGGAAGAACTTTTTCTTATCAATTTTCCAAACTTGTTCCTGTTTGATAAAGTTCTCCTGAATCTTGTGTAGCTCTGCATGAGTATTGGAATGAAGACCTTGTAGATGTTTAGTACTCAATGCAGTGACTCTAAGCTGGGTTTTAAAATCATCAGAATTTAACATTTCATCAGCTTTAGTCAAGTGCTCAGCAAGATGTAAAGCATTTGGAACACATGAAACTGAGTTCCATTCCTTAGTCCACTCCTGACCTGCAGGAGTTTCACTCCAAGGTACTGGTGCATCCCTGATAACAAACTCCTTTACCAGTTCAGACTTAGGAAGAGTCGGTGGAGGAGTATGTCCTGAAGGACCTACTTCATCAGCATCTATAGTTGTAGCAGCTTCACCAGTATCTCCAACATTTGCAGCATCAGAACTTAAAGAATCAGTATCTTCTGATAAGACAACAGTGTGAGTAGCAATGGAGGCTTCAGCATCCGCTAATTGCTGATCTGATACTAAGTTCTGATCAACAGCCATATCCTAATGCTCACCTAAAATCTGATCATCAGCATCTTGATGCAGAGAAGGTGTTGTTGATAACTCTGGAGTTTGAACAGCATCAATAACAGGTGTTGTAGAAGTATTATTTGCTGTTGGAGCTTCTAAGAAAAGTATTTCAGGCACAACCAGGTTCTGAATATCAATTTCAGCACTTGTGACTGGATCAACAAGAGACACAGATGGTGAGTTAGCCTTGTCAGATATAGCTTCCTGAGATGGAGTTGATGGAGAAGAAGTGACTGGAGCAAATTCCTTGTCTTGTGAGAACAGAGATTCCTGATCCCCTTCCTTAGCTGCTTCCTCCTCATCATCTGAAACTGGCCTTTGTGCCCTCTGTTTCTTGTACTTCCTTGTTGATTTGGATTCCTTGGGAGTTTCAGGAACTATCATGCGTCTAAGCCTCTTGAGAAGCCTAGAACCCCCAATTGCAGAATCCTTCTGAGAAGTTGTGTTCTCAGCTTCAACCACAACAGGTTCTGAAGAAGAAATCTGTTCCTCAAAATCTGATTCATCTCTCAAAGTAAATCTCCTCCTCTTTTGAGGTGTTTGAGGAACAGTCTTTGTTCTCTTTGGCTTAGAGGATGTAGGCTTCACAGTAGGTGCTGAAGAAGAAGGTTGAGCAGTCTGTGAAGTGGAGAGATAGGATTTGAGATAAGTTCTGAGGGTAGGTTGAGTAAAATGAGAGGTAGGTACTGAGGTTGATGGATTTTGGTTATGGTGAGTTGGTTGAACATTTGAGTAAACAGATTTGTAAATAGCAGGATCAGCATTTACCAGAATCTGTTTCACAGACTGAGGAATCTGTAATTGTCTCACCATTGATTTCTTTGTGTCAGCATTTATCAGGTCGTTAAAGTACCTTTTTGCAACCTTAAAAGGTGGGGTTTGAGTGCTGACTAACTGGGGTTCAGCAGTACAATACGTATAAATAAGTTGACAGAATCTAGCAAAATAAACAACATCTCGATCCTCTGTCATCCTATCCCCAATAAAACTAATTATTCCAGTTGCAAAGTCAAAATGAGTTTGATGGATAATAGCATACCCTATGTGCTGACTCAGAATTGGGATAGCATCAAAATTTGAACATTTGTTCCCAAAAGCTTTGGTGATGCAATCAAAGAAGAAACTCCATTCTCTTCTGATATTAGCCCGTTTCAACTGTCCAAGTTTCGTCAGACTCTTTCATATCCCAATTCAGCCATTAACTCCCGAAGGGCTGAGTCCTCTGGAACTGAGAAAGTACAATCCTCGGGAAGATGTAAAGCCCTGCGTACTGTACCAGGAGTGACTACAAAAGATGAATCACCCACTTGGAAGATAATACTGGGAGTTCCACGGTTACCACCATCATCAAAAATGCCAGTCCTCTAGAACCTCAGAACTTGTTGACTTGAAAATAATTCAGGCTGAGTTAAGGCGTACCCAACCTCACTATGTGCAAGAAGATCTTGCACAAAGTGCAATTCAGATGGAGCTTCAGCATGATCAAGAATTGTAGCATAGTTGTTTGGAACAAACTTTGCTCCATCAATGATTAAATCCTTTGGTGCCATGAAAAAATTGAGAATTAAGAATGCCTGATAGTTGTTTGATATAATGTCCAGTTGCAGTGACTATTAATCTTCCACTTCAACATATTCGAGTACAAACTGAGACTGTTATCAAATTTTATTCAAAGATAAGCCAAGTAAAGGATTAGACTGAGAAATCAGAACTTAGACCTATACCAGAACTTAACAGTCATCAGAACATAATTTCTTAACTCGAAAAAGGAATGCCTATCTTAGTAAATACTCATACAAGTTCTGAGTTTATGGACGTCAGTACTTAATCATCAGAACGTGTAACTTAGAACTTGTCCTCAGAATTTGTGCAATAATGACACATTGACTGTTTTATATAAAATAACATAGACCACCACATAAATTTTCATCATTCAGATGGAGTGATTAGTGTGTGCATTAAGCTAAAAACAGATAAAGAGTAAAGTCTGATTCACTGCAGTACATCTTAGAAATAAGGCATAACTAAAATTTTGCTAAAGATCTGTCATTGTCCTGAAACCGACTGAAGAATGAGTTTATGCTTGAGTCCACCTCAACTATTTTGTGCTAATTTTATGCATCTTTTGAAATTCTATTTTACAGTGGCTTCTCAGTGTAAGTGAGTCACGACTGTTTATCAGAATTTATGCTATTTTCAGAGTATTTCTCCAGTAATCATAGAGTGTAAAAAGTCACCAAGAAAATATTTTGCTTTTCTGATGCATATTTACTTAATACCAGCAATGCACTTGGGTCGTCCCTTCCACATTTTTACTCTAGATCTCAAAGGAGTACATGATTTAAATCTTTGATCTTTTTGCTTTTGCTTTTGATAAGAGAGGTCTATCAGCACTTAGTACATTCAGCAGTTTTACTAGTATCAGAACTTAACAGATGGGTAGCATTATTCTAATTTGTGACTTAGTAATAAGATATACAAAGTGAACTTAACTAAGCTCAATTATCAGAATTTGCTAGTGTCATAAGTTTTCCACTGAAATAATTACTTCTTCCATGGAATCATTTGTTTATTGAAGACTACTAGGTCAGTATCTAGCACAGCTATCCTCATAGGATAGAATAGGTACTAGAACATACATATCACTTATCAGAGTTTAGAAACATATATCAGACAACAGTCAGTACTTAAAGACATTTATCAATTAAGCACATAATACACAATGAGATGAATTTTGTAAATACTGAGCATAAAGTCTGATAACACAGAACAAGTCTAAGCAGATTTAGAGAAGGAACCTGAAACCATTCCAAGTTCATTTACCAATCTTGTAAAAGTAGCTTCACATAATGGTTTTGTGAAGATATCTGCCAACTGTTGATCTGTGGGAACAAAATGCAATTCCACTGTACCTTCATCCACATGTTCCCTGATGAAGTGGTACCTGATGTTGATGTGCTTTGTCATTGAGTGTTGAACTGGATTACCTGTCATAGCAATAGCACTTTGATTATCACAGTAAATAGGGATTTTGAAATATGTTAACCCATAATCCAGTAACTGATTCTTCATCCAAAGAATCTGTGCACAACAGCTTCCTGCAGCAATATACTCTGCTTCTGCAGTTGATGTGGAAATTGACTTTTGTTTCTTGCTGTACCAAGAAACCAATCTGCCTACAAGAAATTGGCAGCTTCCAATTATCAAATCAGGTGTATGTGATTTTGTCCACTTCCTTGCAGATGGAAGGTTTTCTCTAGAACTGGATGCTCCCCCATGATCCATGCTATCTTCATTTTCATTTTCTGATGCTCCCCCTGAAACTATGCTTTCTGAGTTGGATTCTTCAGTATTTAGATTTTCAGTACTATCAGAACTTGGCTTATCAGAACTTGACGAATCAGAACTTGAAGAGCCAGATGCATGTTCGAATGTTTCTTGAGATGTGGTAGGATTTTGAGTATGCTCCCCCTACATAGGAACATCTTCATTTAACGTAGTCACCACAGTTTCAATAACATCAGAGTTTAATCCATCAGAGTTTGCAGTATCAGGACTTAGACTGTCAGGATTTTCAGTATCAGAATATGAGTCTTCATATTCAAATCTCAGCTGATCATGGTCAACGAAATCTTTAAGACCAGTGATCTTCTTGTCATCAAAAGAGACATTGATAGATTCCATGACCACTTTTGTTCTCAAATTATAGACTCTGAAGGCTTTTGTAGAAAGTGGATATCCAACAAAGATTCCTTCATCAGCTTTTAGATCAAACTTTGATAGCTGTTCAGGATGAGTCTTGGGAACAAAACACTTGCATCCAAATACATGAAAATATTTCAGATTTGGCTTCTTTTTCTTCACCATCTCATATGGTGTTTTTCCATGCTTGTTAATGAGTGTTGCATTTTGAGTAAAACAAGCAGTCTGCACAGCTTCAGCCCAGAAATAGGTTGGAAGCTTTGCTTCTTCAAGCATTGTACGTGCAGCTTCAACGAGAGTTCTATTCTTCCTTTCAACAACTCCATTTTGCTGTGGAGTTCCAGGAGCAGAAAATTCCTGCTTTATTTCATGGCTTTTGCAGAACTCATCCATTATCAAATTCTTGAACTCAGTGCCATTATCACTCCTTAAAATTTTCACAGAATCTTTGACCATTTTATCCAGCTGTTTGACATGATCAATCAAGATAGATGCAGTTTCACTTTTTGTGTGCAAGAAATACACCCATGTGTATCTGGTGAACTCATCCACTATGACCAACACATACTTCTTCTTTGCAATAGACATGACATTTACTGGACCAAATAGATCAACATATATAAGATGATAAGGCTCAAGAATTGATGATTCAGTCTTGCTCTTGAATGAAGATTTTCTTTATTTGGCTTTCTGACATGAATCACAAAGACCATCAGGAGCAAATACTGTGTTTGGCAATCCTCTCACAAGATCTTTCTTGACAAGTTCATTTATATTGTTGAAATTTAAATGAGAGAGTTTCTTATGCCAATTCCAGCTTTCTTCAATTGATGCTCTACTTAACAGATGGATTGCAGAGCCATCAGTACTTGTTGAAAGCTTAGCTTCATAAATGTTACCACGTCTGTATCCTTTCAGAACAACTTTGCCTTTAAATTTACTCACAACTTCACAGTGTTCTTCAAAGAAATCAACATGATAACCTCTGTCACAGATTTGACTTATACTCAGTAGGTTGTGTTTAAGTCCTGAGACCAGAGCTACTTCTTTAATGATGATATTCCCAAGATTGATATTGCCATATCCCAATGTTTTTCCAATGTTGCCATCTCCATAAGAAACACTTGGGCCAGCTTTCTCCACAAAGTCTGATAGCAGGGCCTTATTTCCAGTCATATGACCAGAACATCCACTGTCCAGAACTAGAATATTTTTCCTGTTGCCCTGCAATCACAAAGACCACTAATTATTAGTTTTAAGGACCCAGACTTGCTTGGATCCTTTGGCCTTATTAAGTTTGTTAACATTTGCAGCGGATTTAGCATCAGAGTTTATGTTAACATTTTTCTTATCAGAATTTACATTATCAGACTTTGAATCAGAATTTACACTAGAAGGAACAATGGAAACTTTCTTCAAAGAAGGTTTTATTTGATAATAATCATAGTACAAACTATGATATTCCTTACAAGTATAAATGGAATGCCATAAACTACCACAATGAAAACAAGGATTTTGTGGTTTGTATCTAACTGACTGACTCTTAACTCCTGATTTTGAAGGTAAGGAGTTAATATTCTTATTTTTCCTGCAAAAAGAAGCCAGATGGTTAGAACTTCCACAGTTATGACATGTTTTCTTAGGAGCATCAGGAACAGGTTTATAATCATTGCTTTTATTCACACCTTCCTTTCCATTCCTATTTTTCCTAGGTGATTTTACCTTGTTTGCATTCTTGACATCTTTCAGCTTATGCTTAAGCTGCTTCTTTGTCATTAAGCCTATGTTTACTTCAGCTGTCTTTTCCTGTTTTAGTTTGTCAGAAGTTAATTCCTTTTTAACTTCTGATTTCTCATTATCAGACTTTACAGTTACAAACTTAACAGGTTTTAAGTTTGTCTTTTGCTTAACAACAGGCTTAATTTCTTCAGTTCCTTTGTCATTCTTATTCTCTCCATAACCTAAGCCCTTTTTCCAATTTTCACTACTTAGCAAATTCTGAGTTGTTCTGCCAGAGTTAGTCCAAGTCCTGATTATCTCTCTTTCCTTTTCTAACTCAGTTTTTAGAGATTTATTCATTTTTAGCACTTCATCCCTCACATAAAAAGCATCATCTCTATCCTTCTGAGTTTGATGGAATATAACTAACTCTTTTTCTAAGAAATCATTTCTTTTCTTAAAAGAAAGATTTTCAGAAGTTAATCTTTCACATGTTAAGGTTTGATCTCTATAACTAACAAACATGGTTTTAAGATATCTTCTCAACTCATTAATATCATCAGTATGAAAAGCATAAGTAGTCTGAGGTACCTTTGTTTCAGCAGCTTCAGAACTGCTCTCAGCACTTTCTTTATCAGCATTTACCATCAATGCATAGTTCTCCTCACTTTCAGAGTCTGAAGTGTCTGTCCAACTTTACCTTCTTGCAGTCAGGAGATATGTGGCCTTTCTCACCACAGTTATAGCATTTAACATTGGTGTAATCTCCTCTGTCAGACTTTCCTCCTCTGCCTTCAGATCTTCTGAAATTCTTCTTATCAGAACTTATGCTTTTTCTGGAAAACTTCTTTCCCTTCCTGAACTTCCTGTATGCAATCTTGGTGATTCCTTTCACCATAAGAGCACACAGCTTCATCATCTCCTCATCAGCATCGGTCTCAGGCAAGCTTTCAGAATCTGAGTCATCATCACTCTCAGAACTTGATGACTCAGTATCAGACTTTATGAAAAGAGCTTTACCCTTGTCTTTCTTTGAGGAAGCTGCCTTGGGGAATTCTTCTTCAGCCTTAAGAGCGACTGTCCTTGACTTTCCTCCTTTCCTCTTGCTTCTTTGTTCCATCTCCAGCTCATGAGTCTTGAGCATTCCATAGATTTCGTCAAGAGTTGTTTCATCAAGATTATAGTTGTCTCTTATTGTCGTTGCCTTCAAATCCCAGCATTCAGGAAAAGCTAACAGGAACTTAAGGTTTGAATCTTCAAGATCATACTCTTTATCAACCAATGACAAATCATTCAAAAGTTTGACAAACCTATCATATAAATCATTCAATGACTCATTAGTCTTTGAGTCAAAGTGTTCATACTCTTGAGTGAGTATTGTCTTCCTGTTCTTCTTAATTATGTCAGTTCCCTGAAACCTTGTTTCCAGAGCATCCCATATCTCCTTAGCAGTCTTGCAGTTGATTACCCTGTTTGACATTACATTATCAATGGCACTATGCAGTAAGTGTCGTACCTTAGCATCCTTAGCAATTGATGCTATGTCTTCAGCGGTATAATCACTCTTCTCCTTTGGTACGGTCATTGCTGCTTCACCTGCAACTGCAACAGCGAGTTTGGTTGGTTTGTGAGGACCTTCCTTGATTCTATCCAGGTATTCTGGATCTGTTACTTCCAGGAACATGGTCATCCTTACCTTCCATATGGGATATTCAGATGGTCTCAGTATGGGGACTCTGATGGTCTCATACCGACTCTGAATTAGTGTCTTTGGTGGTTCCTCAGTTGTGGTAGGCTTAGTTGGAGTTTCTGTGTCCGACATGATTGTGTTTGGATCTTTAACTGTATGTAAGTTAACAGATAGGCTCTGATACCAATTGTTAGGTCACACACACACTGTAGAGGGGGTGAATACAGTGTATAGTACACTCAAATCGAACTTTAAGATCTTAAGTAACAGAAAACAAACTTTATTGAAACAATAAACTTTGTTACAGTATGGAACTGTTACCTCTCAGTGATGAACAAATATCACGAGAGCTGCTAGGGTTATATAGAATAATAACTTCGATAATGATAACACTTATAGTGTAAACCCTATGCCTGTGTTTATATACTACACAGTTATAAGATAATCGCTAATTGATATGGAATATAATTCTGCTTCCTAAAATATATCAATCAGATATCATTTCTTCCAAGTATTCCATTCTTCATGGAATTCCTTCTTCATGCATATCTCTTCTTATGTTTATCTCGATCTTCTTTCCTTTAATCAGCTACTGTCCTTATCTGATTGTCCTTCAGCACTTAAGTTCTGATATCTATCTTCTGATGATTATCTCCTGATAATATAAGTACTGATATCCTTAAGTCCTGACTTCTAGTATAAGTACTGATCAACAGTTAAGTACTGATTTATCCTGTTCACATAAGATCTGAAAGCTAAACATAAAACATATTAGCCATGACATTATCAAATATATCTAACAGACCCTATATGATTTTCCAGCAGAGTAACCAATAAATATTCCTTCATCAGCCTTTGCATCAAACTTCCCTTTGTGATCAGGTTGATTCCTTAAGATGTAGCATTTGCAACCAAAGACATGCAAACAGTTTAAAGTTGGTTTTCTTCTCTTGAATAATTGATAGGGAGTCATGCCTTTTGCCTGATTGATTAGAGAAATATTTCGAGTGTAACATGCACAGTTAACAGCCTCAGCCCAAAAATAAGTTGGGAGTTTTGACTCTTCAAGCATTGTCCTTGCAGCTTCAATTAGTGATCTGTTCTTCCTTTCCACCACACCATTTTGTTGTGGAGTTCTTGGAGCTGAGAACTCATGCATGATCCCATTTTTTTCACAGAACAACTTCATGGTTGAATTCTTGAACTCAGTTCCATTGTCACTCCTAATGTTCCTTACTTTAAAATCAGGATGATTGCTGACTTGCTTGATATGATTGATAATGATTTCACTAGCTTCATCATTTGATCCAAGAAAATATACCCATGAAAACTTTGAGAAATCATCTACAATCACTAGGAAATATCTTTTCCTTGAAATTGACAATACATTGACTGGTCCAAAAAGATCCATGTGAAGCAGTTGTAATGGTTCATCAATTGCAGATTCAAGCTTCTTACTGAATGACACTTTCTTTTGCTTTCCTTTCTGACAAACATCACACAGTCCATCCCTTGTGAATTCTACTAGAGGCATTCCTCTAACTAAGTCCTTTTTGACTAGATCATTCATTGTCTTGAAATTCAAGTGGGACAGCTTCTTGTGCCATAGCCAACTTTCAACTGGACTTGCTTTGCTGAAAAGACAAGTGATAGATTCTGCATCTGTAGAGTTGAAGTCAGCTAAATACACATTCCCTTTTCTAACTCCAGTTAGAACCACTTTATTGTCCTTCTTACTTGTGACAATACAGGCTTCAGAATTGAAGGAAACAATATTCCCTCTGTCACATAGTTGACTGATGCTCAATAAGTTGTGTTTGAGACCATCAACTAATGCAACTTCATCAATGATGACATTTTCTTTTGAAATCAAGCCATATCACATAGTGAATCCTTTGCTGTCATCTCCAAAGGTTATGCTAGGGCCAGCTCTCTCCTTAAACTCTGTGAGCAGGGTGAAATCTCCTGTCATGTGTCTTGAACAGCCACTGTCCAAGTACCATAGATTCCTTCTTTTTCCCTAGTTGCTTGATGAACTAGTTTCATTTTCATCATAATTAGCCATCAGGGCTAGGTTGACATATTCCATATCATCATCTTCATTGACTCCATCTGCTGCCCAATCATCTTGAGTGAGAAAAGCTCTTTCCTTTTGTTTGAGCAAATCAAAATACTTTTTTTTGTAATCAACTTGCTCAAATTTCTTTTTATCAGAGGTTGGCTTCCCACACTCACTTGCAAAGTGTCCACTAATGCCACAGTTATAACATTTGAACTTGGATTTGTCCACCATGTTTTTGTTTGGCTTAGTGAATTTTGTATTTTTCCTAAACTTCATCTTTGCAAACCTCCTGGACAGAAAAGCCAGATGTTCATCAACATCATCAGAGTCATCCTGACTGGAATTGTCTTCATCCTCAGCTACTTGCTCTTTACCCTTGCTTGATTCTGATTTGCTTGTGACAATTTTGAGACTTGGCATTGTCTTCTCCTCATTCCTGGCTTCAATTTTCTCACTGTCAGCTACAAGTGCAACTGTTCCTCCTTTTCTCTTTCCCTTCTCCAGCAGCTCATCCTGCTCCATTTCAAGTTCATAAGTCTTCAAAATTCCATATAATCTTTCAAGTGTGAAGTTCTTATAATCTTGAGAATTTCTTAGAGAGACAGTCATAGGCTTCCATTCCTTTGGTAGAGACCTCAGAAATTTTAAGTTAGAATCTTTGACTTGGTACACTCTACCATACGGCTTCAATCCATTTAACAGTTTCTGAAATCTGTTGAAGGTATCATTTAATGATTCTCCTTCTTCAAAGTGAAAATATTCATACTGTTGAATAAGAAGCTGCATCTTGTTCTCTCTAACCTGCTCAGTACCTTCACAGATGATTTGTACAGTATCCCAAACTTCCTTTACAGTTTGACTATTGATGACATTGTCAAACATATCTTGATCTAAGCCATTAAACAGAATGTTCATGGCTTTCTTGTCCTTGCGGATTTCTTCTATGTCTTCAATAGTCCATTCTGCTTTTGGCTTGGGAATGGACTGTCCAACAGCAACTGTTGTAGTAGCAGCTGTGGCCACTTTGTGAGGGATGTGAGGACCATTTTCAATACAGTTGATGTAGCTTTCATCTTGAGAAAGAAATATAAATGCATCTTCACTTTCCAGTGATGATAGTTATCTTTTTCCTGGACTGGAATTTTTATTCCAATATCCTTCCTAGCAGGAGGATTCTTCTGTGCACTCACGATGTTAGCAGAATAGATCTTTAAACTCTTTGTTTGTTAAGAGCTTGCTCTGATACCAATTGTTATTCCCAGTGGACTAACAATGAGATTTACAGAAGGGGGGTTGAATGTAAATCTCAAAACTTTTTCAAGTTTTGAGCAGTTTCTAAGGCTAAGTGTTTTAGTGAGCAAATGTGTGTGAATTGCTTGAAGCTAATGCAGACAGATATATATTCAAACACAAATGTAAAGAACACAGAGAACTTAAAAACTCTTCTGGTGGATTTGTTGTTCCACCAGAGATGTGTTATTTCAGAAAATCTGTGATTCAAAGAATTAAATCACAGATGCTTCCTAGTACAAACTAGATGATTTTCTCTCTGGATTTTTCTAAACAGCTCTTGAAAATTCACATCTAATTACTAGCTGCTACTTAGTTTATATATCACCAAGTTTACAAGTGAAGACAAAACTGTAAAATACAATTAAAAGGCTCTTCACATGTTTCTTCTTCATTTCCCTATCCAATGCAATTTAGGTTTAGTTGTTAATCTTTGAATACTCCCTTGTTTGCACCAGAATGGAAATGCTGCATTTTCTTGATTCCTCCTAGAGGCTGCCACATTCCAGTTTGTCTCTGTCAACCCATGTGCCTCTGTCAGCTTATGAATTATCACTATCAACTGTTATTGAACTAAGCATCTGTTGAAGCTTTCATCCGTTGATGCCTTATTCATTGAGGCTTTATCCGTTGATGCATTAGCAGTTGAAGTCTTTATCCGTTGAAGCACTTATCTGTTGATGGATATTATCCGTTGAAGCTTTAGAGACATCCGTTGAAGCTTTGTTTCTTATCCGTTGAAGGTCTTCAATATCAGTTGATACTTCTTCACTTATACAAAATTACAAGGCATGAAATATTTACAATTAGCCCTCATATTTGCATATCCACTAGTAGTCAACATGACTGATAATTTCCTACAACATTTAAGAATTACAACTTGAATCCAGAGAATGAAATGTGCTACAATACTAAACTTATTGCTAAGTAAAGCTACTCCTTCAACGGATAGCCAAGATGATCTTATCCGTTGAGGCTACAAACACTGGATTTCTACTTAAGTGTTTTGTTTAAATTATCATCAAACTAATACACATATTCCTAACACTAACTTCTCACTTATTTCTGATGGCGCCCACGGATTTAATTGTTGATGGAGCCAAGTTTGTACCAAATAACTATGCTGCAATCTTGAGTAAGACTGAAGCTCCATCAGATCTGCACTTTGTGCAAGATTTATTATCCAATAGTGAGATTGGGTATGCTTTGACCCAACCCCAATCCATTTCAAGCAAACAAGTGATCACATTTTGGCGAACTGGGCTATTTGATGATGGTGGCGCTACTGGTACTCCAAGCATTGTTTTCACATCAGGCGATGTTGAGAATATGGTTACTCCTGGAGCAGTTCATAAAGCTCTCCACTTACCTGAAGGTTGCACATTCTCAATAGTGGAGGATCCTGTCTTACAGCAGCTTATGGCCAGTTTGGGCATGACCGATCGTGAGACTGCCTGTTGAACGTATGAGAAAAGTTTGGGAAAGCTGGGTCAACTGAAAAGAGAAAATATCAGAAAGGAATGGAGCTTTTTCTTTGATTGTATCACTAAGGCATTCGCCAATAAATGCTCCAACTTTGATGCTATTCCCATCATGAGTCAGCAAATCGGGTATGCCCTTATTCATCAAACTCATTTTGATTTTGCAGTGATGTGCTAGGTTTCATAGGGGATAGGATGACAGAGGATAGGAATGTAGTATACTTTTCTAGATTCTGTCAGCTTATATATACTTTCTGTTGTGCTGATGAACCCCAACCTACCAGTGATTTAATTCCACCCTTTAAGCTTGCAAAAAGGGCTTTTAATGATTTGTTAAATGTTGACATTAAGAAACAAGTACAGAGACCCTTACAGATTCCTCAGTCAGTAAAACAAATCTTGGTAAATGTTGATCCACAAATATACACATTTGTTTACCCTGATGTCCAACCCACCAACACATCACAGCCAACACAACAGCCATCAGAACATACCATCTGTTACCACCCTCAAACTTCTCAACCTCAACCAGCTCAACCCTCCATCAGGACATATTTCAAACCAATACAGTCATCTCAACCTCAACCTTCAGCACATCCAGTGAAGCCTTCATCTTCAAAACCCAAGAGGACTAAGATAGTCCCTCAGTCTCAATAGAAGAGAAGGAGAATTGTTCTGAGAGATGAGTCAGACAATGAGGAACAGGTTCCAATATCAGAATCTGTTATTGTAGAAGCTTAGAAGATCTCTTCTCAGAAAGATACTGAAACTGGGAGTTCTAGGCCCTAAAAAGGCTTAGAAAGCTAAATTCTGATGATGAAGCTCCCAAATCTCTAATTCTGCAAAGAGACTTAAAAAGCAAAGAGCCGAGAAGGTTGTAAGTGAATCATCTCACTCTGAAGAAGTTCTGGAAGAAGTAGCTAAGGAATGGGGTCAGGAATCTCTGATCCCAACAGAACCTATTGTCATTGAATTACTTCCCACAGCTGAATCAGACTTTACTCAAGCTCAAAAGTCTCCTATTCAAGAGCAATAGGATATTCCAGAGAAAGTTCCTACACCTTCTGTGTCTCCAATAATTGATCCAGTCCATGTTGAAGACCCAGGTACAAGTGCTGAAATTGATATTCATAACTTAATTGTGCCTGAGGTTCTGTACTTGGAAGCTCCACCAACTCAACTCACTCCACCAACAACACCAATTCTAGATGCTGATTTCAATGAAGATATTCCAACAACACCAATTCTAAATCTGGATGATGAAAATCAGATTTTAGGTGGGCATCAAAATTTGGATGTTGATCTGAACTTATTTGTAGATCAGAATTTAGAGGATGATGTTGAAGCCTCTATAGCCTCACATACTGTTATTCTATCAGAGGATGCTGATATTGCAGGCTCTGTAAGTTCTGATGCTGACAATGCTGAAATTACTGGTGAAGTTACTACTAATCTAGATGCTGATGCAACTGGTCCTTCAGGACATGCATCTCAACAAACAGTTAACAAAGTTGATTTGATCAAGAAGTTTGTTAGAGAGGATGCACCAGTACCTTGGAGTGAAACTCCTAGAGGAAAAGAGTGGACTAAGGAATGGAACACAGTTAGTTTTGTCCCTACTGAAAAAATTCTTGCTGAGCACCTTGCCAAAGCTGATGAAATGCTGATAAATGATGATTTCAAGGCACATCTGAGAGTTACTGCAATGAGTACTAGCAAGATATGAATATATAATTGGAAAAGAACAGATTTTTCAAGCCAGCCTTTGACCGAATTGGGTATATTGAAAAGACTCAGGAGAAGCAACAAGATCAAATTTCTGAAATTCTATAGAATCAAGCTTCTCAGCAAACTCAACTCAATGAGATCCAATCCTCAGTGGAATTGCTTGTCTCTCTTCTTTTACCTGCTGATGCCAAAAAGGGGGAGAAAGTAATTAAGTCTAAATGCAAATCTACTCAATCACTGAAGGGTAAGGGTGATGGAAATGATGACTAGGGAAAATCTGGAATGGGTAGAGGTCATGGTCAAGGTAAAGGTTCTTCATCAAGGACAACTGAAATTTCTACACAAAGAACAAGTTCTGGTGTCGGGGGAAGAATAAGTTCTGATACTGGTAAAAGGATAAGTTCTACTGGACATCTGGAGCTTGATGAAGAAATTTCAAAGAGATTATTTTTGAAAGAAAATCCAGGAATGGACTTTGAAAGTCTAAAGGAAGAAGAAGCTAGACTTAAAGCAGAAATTGTCAACTCCAAGTCTAAAGCTTCTGTTGTTGAAAAGAAACTTCCAAAACCTAAGGGTATTGTGATTAAGGAGAGGACAAATTTTGAGGCAACCAAAGCCAAATCACAAGTGGAGGTAGATCCAAGATCCAAGGGCAAAGAAAAAAAGGATGAACCTGTAAAGGTATATATGCCAGTCATGGATGAAGAAATATCTGATGAAGATGCTAGTCTTACTCTGATGAAAAAGAAGATTTCTCAACCAACCTCTGACATGGCTCAAGTTGTTCAGAGTCAAGATGTAGTAAGTTCTGATATGACAGTGAAGCAAGCAACCTCTGACATAGCTCAAGTTGGCTTGATATCAGAAGATAAGGAAAATGAAACCTTTGACATTGCTCATATTAAACCTTCAAAGATTCAATTACCAGGATTCACAAAAGCTCAACAGACTCAACCTTTGAAAACTATATCAAGTGGTTTTGAATCAAGAGTTGTTACAGGAAAGGAAGCAAGAGACAAATCAGGATTGGGTAGTTCTAAAGAGAAGAGAGTACACAATACTACCAATGATCCAACTTCCTTAAGTGAACCAGGTGTAGGAGCAACTCCTGAGAGATTGAATCAACTTGAATCTGTACAAATGGTTTACCATTCTGTTTTGAAAGAAGATATCATGTTATACTTTATGACAGATGGGAGGGTATTCCAGATCAGGGAGAATGCAATTTTATTGAAGTATTGTGAAGAAGTGGAACATGTTCTATTTCTGCTTCAAGTAAAAAACAGATCAACAATTGGTGCTGCGGGGTGTTTAAAATCAAATATTCAAAGATAGAAGAAGCTTTACTCTGTAAAGTCTGACAGCCCATACTGTCCTAAGTACAGATCTCACAGTGGAAAAATTGTTGAAATGAAGCCTAATACTGCTAAAATCATCACTACATTTTCTGGTATTAAGGGACTTGAATTCAATCTAGAGTCTGATAAAGCCTATATCATCAGACTAGATCAGGATATAAGGAAAGCTAAAATAAATGATCTCAGGGCTGCTATCTTTCAAACTGGTGAAGATAGAGTTGAATTGAAAAATGCTAAAAGGAGGATGGTTAATAAACTTGAATATGCTGAGAGATGTCTGTTGAAGAACTATCTCAGAACAAATCCTGATATCAAAAAGATCAGAATTTGAAGCCAGGTCAAAGATCTACAACTGCTTAAATTCTGAAGTGTATACAGACTGAAGCTGATATTAAACTTTAAGGATGGTAAAGCTACACGGACTGTAAGTTGTAGTTATCTAGTCAAATTCTCATGCATTTGTACTTAATGTGTTTGACATCATCAAATATCTGTTAAACTTGTATATTATGCTAATTTACAAGTTGGGGGAGATTGTTAGATATATTTGTGATGTCATGTCTAATATGATTTGTGTTTAGTTTTCAGATCTTACTTAACAGGACAAATCAGTACTTAACTGGAAATCAGTACTTATACTGAAGTCAGGACTTAAGTTATCAGAAATTAAGTTATTAGAACTTAAGTTATCAGGAGATATTTATCAGGATATAATATCAGGACTTAAGGAGGCGTTCAGATAAGGAAGGCGGTTGATTGAAAGGAAAGAAGATCAAGACAAACATAAGAAGAGATATGCATGGAGAAGAATTCTATAAGGAATAGAATACTTGTAAGAAAAGATAACTGATTGATATATATTAGGAAGCAGAATTATATTCGATATCAATTAGAAGATTATCTTGTAACTGTGTGTCTATATAAACACATCATAGGGTTTACACTATATGTGCTATCTTAATTAAGTTTATTATTCATTGTAACCCTAGCAGCTCTCGTGATAATTTGTTCATCACTGAGAGAGAACAGTTCTTTGTAACAGAGTTTATTGTGTTGAATAAAATATGTGTTTTGTTACTTGAGTTCTTATATTCGATTTGATTGTAGTAAACACTGTATTTCACCCCCTTCTACAGTGTGTGTGACCTAACAAACTATTTATGTACCTTTTCAGCCATTACATCTTTTTGAGAAGATGTATGGGAGCTAGCAGTTATCTCAGTTTTGATATATTTTAACTTTGTAGGAGACAGAGCTGCTGGGTTGACTTCAGAACCTTCCTTATATGGTGCACTAAGGCACTTTCTCCCTCATGCTCATTCATAATTCATTTTAGTGGTAAGAGAGTGTTGGTTGGTTCTGTTTCTGTGTTTGTCTTTATAGTCTAGGATAGAAGTTGTGGGTTTTCAACCTCATTACTATCAAATGAAAGAATGTCATTGGAGGCTGAACCTGCATCATAGAGCATATGGTAATATGGAGATAAAACGCACTTAAGATCTATAATGAATGAAAATTATGCATTTAATCTTTGGGAGAAATGATGTATAATAGTGATTTCATAAAGATTTTAATGAAATAAGAAATCACCAATGTAGAAAGAAATTTGATTTTTCTCTTAAAACTGTTCGAGTTCACAAGTCTGTTTTTATGCCTAAAAAGATAAATGATTTGATAAGACACAGACTAATGACCTAGCAGTATTAAGAAGAGAAAGAAAGATTATGTCTTTCAATATGAATGAGTTTTTGTAAAGACATTGATCACTTAGGGTAAAGTCTAAGCGATTCTCATTCATGTCAAACGCTCCACAATCTATCTTTATAAAATTATAATCAACAATGTTGTTTATTGATAAATAATCTTAATAAGAATGACTATGCTGCTAATTTCAAATTATAGTGAATCTGTCAGATATAGCAAAGCATATAAATCCAGTAGAACTTAAAATCTCACAATTATCTGTAACAAAATATTAACAATATATCATTGTCTGATACTTGTCAAGTACTTTGGATACCAATAATTATGTTGCACCCTATTTTAAATATTAAAATAAGATATCAATGAATTAAATACCAACTATTGATCAAAAAGACATCAGCATTCAATTTCATATATCATACAATTATTAACTCCTAACAACTGTAATATCTCAAACAATATTGGTTCGATAAATAAAGCAACATTAACCAACATTGTCTTGTTTGAAATCTTAGAAGAATATTCTAAGTTCCATATACTTTGATCCATTGAGTATTGCATCTATTATCAAAGTATTTAGGAATTTGCAAATAAGTATAAAAATTATTCTAAATTGACAACATATGGTTACTTCTAATAAAGCAAAATCCTCATTGATCATATTTGTACTTAAAGAGATATTTTTACACTTTTTAAATTAATATAAGTGACTGAGGATAAGCATTGATTACTTAGAGGAGTTCTAAGTAATGTCACAAATACTAATACTTCACAATTAGTTTATACTTGAACTCTTTACTAAATATCATTAACCGATATAAGTCAAGAATTAGCACACAACTAATCATGCTACAATCATATTCTGATTTCAGTGAATTCTTGAGATATAAGCATTGCTAAATTCACTAAAACCAAAATATCATAATTAACTTATAACATATAATTTACAATCAATATACTAGATATCAATTGTTGACAGATTTAGTTATAATCAATCATGCTGCTTATTTATTTTAAGTTAGTTTGAATTATGGAGCAAATAAAATCATTGAATTTCTTCAAATTCCATAATCCAAACAACCCGAAATAAATATTAAATAAATAAATACTAAATATCTTTGAGTTAGATACTAGCACTTAAATATTTATAATTATCCCTTAGTAAGCACCAATAGGATATATGACTTATATACATGGAAATCAATCTTTGGATGATTAGTAATTTTAGAAATACTTTCTAAGCATATAAAATATTGAGAGTTTTATACACATGACTTAGAAAATACTTCAACTTTCAATATCAGTGATTTTAGAAATAAACATTGATTACTTAGAACAAAAATTCTAAAATAATATCACTAATACTAAAAGTATCATAATTATTCATACAAGATACAAATAACTATGCTGCATATTATTTTAACATAATTCAAATTATGAGACTGATATGGGATGGAATTGTCTACAGTCATAATTTAAATCAATGAAAATAAAGTTCAAACTTAATGTTATAATACTTAACTACCACAAATGTATATGATATTGTAATCATGATAATCAAGATAGTAGCACTAAGTACGAGGTTCTGGATTACTGATAAATTCACAAGTCCTTTAAAAATTAAAGATTTAATATTTGCGAACTTATATTAAGAATTCCTTACAAATGGGATTTCCAACTAATATACAACGAATGGTATCCCACACTTACAAACCAGTCTTGAAAAATTAACTTTAACAAGTGATTTAATAAGTGTTTCTGCAAGTGACTCTTTGACTAAAAGACATGCTTTCGGAATAACTGATACCTGGTGTCAAGTGCCTTGTCATAGAGTGTTCCACAGAGTTGTTGGACTTGAGGTTGTTTCTTATCCAAACAAGAAATCAATCTTCTTCCACGAAGTTGACAGCTTCCTGAGATGCTTCTCCTGTCACTTGAGTTGACAGCTTCAGAGATGCTTCTCCTGTCTTTCTTACAACCTACATAATCTGTATCTATATAGCCAAACATGTTAGGCATAATATCTTTAGGGTACTTTACTCCAAGAGTTGATAGTCCCTTAAGATATCTAATAATCTTGTTAATAGCTATAAGATTGGATTTCCTAGGATCCACTTGGAACCTTGCACATTGGCATCTTGAGAACATTACATGTTGTCTATTAGCATTTGAGTAAAAGTGTGAGCTCGTCATACCTCTATAGCTTATCATTATACCTGAGTTGCACTGATCAAGCTTTAGTGGTTTCTGTTGGTAAATAGTCTTGGCATGTTCAAAATCTTCCAAATTTTGCATCTTCAAAAGATCCTTAACTTGTATTTCCATCATTCTTTTAGTTTACTTGTGCTCCTAAAAGAATTGTTCTTTTGGCTTGCTTGAGCTCCTAAAAGAATTATTCTAATGGCTTGCTTAATGTAATCCCGAAAAGAATTGCAACCTTTCCAACACGCTCCTCCATACCTACTCTGCAATTACTTAGCAAATAATCTTTCAAAAGTTTTTGTTAGTAGACCAACATATAATATTATCATTATATCACTGCACATATAAAACAATATGTTTGTGCCTAGTTGTAACACCCCCAGATCCGGGGTCGGGGATCCGGGTCGTCACGAGTTCCATTTCCCTTAATAACACCCAATCTTAATAATTACTCAACTACTCTGTACTGTGACCCCACAATAAACACACACACCACACGTTATAGTCTCAGAGATGAACATCCAAAAATAACCACAAGTCATTTTATTCCACAATTATCTGCCAATACACCTTAAAAGGTTTTCTGAATAAATTTACATTTCTTTGCCATTATTACAATTCATAAATATAAATAAATCTGGTACATCAAAAGTTGAAAGCCTAGCCTATTGGTAGTTCCTACCTCAGCTACGGCGGCATCAATGCTTCTAGAAAACTGCGGAACGTCTCCTAATCGCTTGCGAATCGGGAGCTTGGTTCTGTTCATCTTTTCTATCTGTTGTTGTGTGATGAAAGAAGAAAGCAAGGGTGAGCAGCAAGCCCACCAAAATAATATGTATAATGATTAATAGTATATGAGCCTTCTCATAGTACTCATGAAAGTCTTGGTCAAAAGAAATGAACCAAGTTGATATCTTAATGCGATGAAGTCGCAAAATATTCAGTATATATACATATATACTTTTCAAAATCTTGGAAGTCCTCTTCCATACATAATATACACAGAGTTCCAGTTTATAACTGTATAAAAATATTGTTGCAAGATGATCTCATATATCTAACCATGTCTCAACGTTTTTCTGAAAATCTTTGTCATGCATAAGATAATCATTTACTAGATATAAGTTTAAAAGATGAAGTTACAAGATACTCCAATATACTTATATCTTTTCCAAATATTACTTGAACTACCACCGTTCAAGTTATAATTAGTTTCAAAAGTTCATCACGTAGATGAGACTACAAGACCAGATTTGAATAGATTAAATCTTTAAAATATCATCAAAATAAAATGAAGTTACGAGATACTTCATTTGATGCAAACATCATTTTGAAAACTTGACCCTGCCAACACTCAACAATCGCCCAGCCGTAGCCTTTCTATCTAAGTGCTCTGGGTAGTGTTGCAGAAATATCCAATTGGATGATGAACTCATTACGGGAGTTTGCCGCGCCAGGAAGACCACTTACGATGATCAGTCGTAGTAGTACAACCCCACCATTTTCTACATGTAGAGGAGAACCTGTCGGATTTACTTGTCAACCGAACACTGAACTCCTAAGGAATGGACCGCCTTAGCGGAACTTCCAGGCCATTTGGGCCAATATAATAAGGCTGGGCCGGCGCCACTCGACCACTTACGCCACTCCTAGTTCAGATGAAATCCATGACTCTGAAACGTAAAGCTCGTTCCCCCTTTCCCCAAGTAGAAACTTGTTGATACGGCTCCACCAAGAAGTCGTATCTAGTTGGAAAGGAGAACTCACCGATATTTCCCAGGCGATGCCTGTTAATGGATTAACTTGTTCCAAGAATTTTACTTCCCGAGTGTTGGGTAAGTAATCGATTCATTTAACAAAACAGCAACCTTGTTGCGAATATAAAATACACCACAGAGCCGGATCCCTTAGGTTTTTGAGCGAGTATTCAAGTCCCCTTAAAATGGAAGATCTTGAATTTGAAAACAAGTTTTGGATCCGCTCTACCTTTTAAATTCATTTTGAAGACTCGAAAATATTTTTAAGAATGTTTGGGGTAAAGCTGATTTAATGAAGTAAATCAGTCCCCATTATATTTAGAAAATGTCTGAATATTATTATTTAAATAATATTCCCATAAAGAATAATCTTTATAAAAATAATCGAAGTAGAAGTATTAAAACTTATACTTGAAATGGATATCAAATAACCAAAATATACTTATATGAAAGTACTATCTTTATTTGAATAATCGAAAATAAGTTTGACTATTGACACCTTATTCTTTAATAAAATAAGGAATATATTTCAGTAATAAGCGGAGTCATAATACCTCGAATGAATATTATAAATAATATTCATTAAATAAAATAAAGGAGTCATACATCCTCAAATGAATATTCAAATAATATTCAATAATAAAATAAAGGAGTCATAAGTCCTCGGATTAATATTCATAATAATATTCATTAAATAAAATAAAGTTATCGAATAAACCTTATTCGATTAATAGTTTTGAAAACTATAACCATATATTTATATAAATATATATGTATATATACATATATACAAAATCTACTCGGGATCCTCGACTCCCGGTTTAGAAAATATTTCCACCTTTCGGGTCCCTATACTAAGGGTATATGCAAGTTACCGCTATCCTCTAGCATAGGTATTATCAACTGAATCAATAATTATATATGGAAAGAATATGAAACAGGCATGCATATATATACCATAGCAGCATGCTTCAATATATTGCAACATTTGCTAATATAAACATCATGCATCTATCGCAAGATAATGCATATACATATATACACCACAACAACAGTATAACGGGTAGAAAACTTGCCTGAGCGACTGGGGGTTACGAATGGCTCGGGACGAGTCTGGTAACCTATAAACAACAAGTAAGTTGGAATTAAACCAAAGTCACTTGTAAATCTATACTTTAACTAACTTAGACTCTGACGCTTGTTTTGCGCTTACTGATTCTCTTAAGTCACTCGAGTACCCTCGGCTCCACCATTTTTAATAATTTAACCTTTACGAGTTTTAAGGCGATTCCTTCGCGAGTGTCTTACCAACTGCCTAACACACTTACCATAAATGTTTCATACATTAATTAACCCTTTTTGGTCTTTAACCTATGTTTCAAAATAAGGCGAGGGGAAAAGTTTCGTTCGCGAAATGCCGTTACTTGAAATGGTCATTTCTCCTAAACCGTACATCGGAATCGAACGAAATACATATCAAAACAAAGCTCGTAACATGAGCTATCTAAACATGGCAGTGGTCATAATCTAGCAGGGGGTTCTCGGGTCCTAAAGTTATGCACAAAAACAGTCCAAAGAAAATCGGACGTTACGACGGCTATGTTTACGTGATTACCAATGTTTAAACTACTCCAATTAACCACCAACCAACTCATAACCATCAATACAACAAAACTTCACCTAAACCATACCACATCAGTCCATAATCTCCAAGGTTTTCAACTCAAACAACCACAATCAAGACCTATGAACTATAATCAAGCTTCAATTACCAAAACACTTCCAAATCAAACCAAACTACTAATAATCACAATCCATGCTTCTCATTTCACAACACCAACCATTAAACTTACTAACAAATAAAGTAAAGGCTAGGGTTTGAAGTTTATACCTTCCTTGGGAGGTGTTAAATTGCTAGGAAGCCTTAGGGAGCCTCCTACAAGCTTGATCTTTCCAAAGAAATCAAGAACACAAAGTTAGGCTTTGAAGTTTCTAAAAGTCCGATTTAAAGAACTGTAAAAATGAGGGTCTTACCATGATTATTTGGACGAGACTTGTGAACAAGAGTTGTAGGCCATCTCAATACCTTTCCAATGAGCTATAGAACACAATATTTGAGTGAGAAATGAAGGAGATACAGCAGTTTTAGTGTTCTGGTTCTGTTTTGGCCGAGAGCATGAAGAACAATGCCTTGGTTTCTTTTTGATTTTGATGAAAAATGATTTGCTTGGCTTGGTTGGTTTGATTTTTGTGTTTGTTTTAGTAAATTACCTAGTTGCCCTTGATTTTGTGTGGTTAAAAAGCCACCACATCTCCTTCCTTCCCATGTCATGCTTGTGTCATCCTCATGATGTCATCCTCCCCTCCTTGTCCTCTTTCTATTGGTTGGATGACATCATCCCCACTAATCCCCTTGATTAACTTCCTAATCGTTTGCCTAATGACCGCTGATCTGTTATACGGTTCGCTTAACTTTCGTTTTCGTTTATCGTTTGAGGGATCATACCCGGGATCTTATTACTTAGGTTCCCTTAACCTTTCTCAATATATTATATTCCTTTTATGATCCTCTCCTATAATCCTTTAATTTAAATCCTTTTTATCCTGTTACCTTTTTCTCAAATCTTTCCGTATCTAGTGTATTTCCGGGAAAAATCAAAGTGTTCGGATTTGGATTCTGACGATCTTTACATACACTTATATCCCATATAAAGTACTAATAAAATCTCAGAATATCCATATCAGAACCCCTACATAGTGTGGCATTAAAAGTTTTCTCATTCAGCAAAAACACTATTCATAAGGGTTTCAAAAATTTCCCAAAAATTGGGGTTATTACAGTCTCCCCTCCTTAAAAGGATTCCGTCCCGGAATCAGCTAGAAAGTGAATAGGGATACTCTCTTAGCATTGCACTTTCTAACTCTCGAGTAAATTTTCCCACATTGTGGTTCTACAATCAAACTCTTACTAGTTTGATAACCCTTCTCCTAAGCACTCGTTCCTTTTTACTCTATACCCTTCCTGGTTGCTCCATATAGGTTACGTCTGGTTGCATGTCTATGCGCTCATATGCCCCTATTTGTCTGGCATCCGAATTACACTTCCTTAACATTGATACGTGGAACACGTTATGAACTTGCTACAGGTTCGGGGGTAGGGCTAGCTCCTATGCTAACTTCCCAAACGTCTTAATATATCCAAGGGTCCAACAAATTGTAGACTTAGCTTTCCTTTCTTTCCGAACCTCATCAATCCTTTCCAAGGGTTTCCAAGGGGATACCTTTAACAACACTAGGTCCCCTACTTCCTATTCTTTGTTCTTTCGTGTCAAATCAACATACTTCTTATGTCCATCTTGGGCTACTACCAGTCGTCCTCTGATTAGATCTATTATATCCTTGGTCCTTTGGACTACTGCGGGTCCGAGCATCTTGCGCTCTACAACTTCATCCTAACATAAGGGAGATCGACATTGTCTTCCCTCAAGGATCTCATAAGGCGATACCTCAATACTGACATATGATCTATTGTCGTGATATAACTAAATCCGCGTTAAGTGATCATTCCAAATTTTTTCAAGTCTATTGCATAGACTCTCATTATAGCGTTTAGCATTAGAGCTTTTGCTTCTCAATACCCATTCTTTTCGAGTTCGTAATCGCTACTACCTTCCGTTCCTAATATTATACTGGTTATACTTTTGCTCGTTAGCGTTCTATAACCTTTTAATAACCACGTCAACCTTAGTATCACGAATGTGTTTCCATTCCGAATACCACCACAACTTTACTACTCCTTTTTCAGCTGTTTCTATTTCCCAAAGTTTGATCAATCATATAGAAGTAAAGGAATTTGTTGAGAGATCACTATGATCATGAACACTTGTTATATCGCATAGTTAGTACAGAAGGTGGCCAGCCTTTAGTACTTGACAAGCAATTAAACAATAGATGGTATCCTACTAGGCTTCTATCACACAGATAGATAGTCATTCGGCAATACCTCCCCTTCTGGAAGGGTTGTTCTTCTCAGCTTACATGAAATGAAAAGAAGAGAAAAGAACGATCTGAAGAGAATTGTATATTCGTAAAAAAATTTACTTCCATAAAATATCTGGCTTGGAATCTACCTCTGAACTATAGAGGTTTGTCATAGGAGAACAAAACATATACGTATTTATATCAACATCAAGTATTATAGCATCGTATTTCACATGCCTAAATATTTTTTTCTATTCCGTCCATCATTCTATGGACCCATGTTCTTCCTCGAGCTTATACACAATCACCTTTGAAACTCCCTCGACATCGAAAATCAAATCTGGGATCTCATTCTAGACATCATCGTTACTAGAATTCTATGCTTGCACCGCAACCTTCCTCATATAGTAATACGACTCTCTTTTCATAAGAGGGAATAAATATTCAATAGGTAGATACTCTACTTAATTAGTCTATCAATGATAACTTATACACTACCACGACCCGATTAGTGGTACTCAATCTCAACATCCATTCCAATACAACTCTCACGGTTGTAATCAGCTCGTTACTCGCAGAATCATTGCTGCCTTACTATGGTCCACCACTGACCCACTGTCATCATTCACTTTCCATGAAATCTTAATAGCTAACCATACGGAGTCCATACATGTCGTATCAAATCCTTCTAAGGAGGTAACATAATCACCATTTCTGATTCATGAAGAACACTCCTGATCCTGACATACATACATGACATGAAGCAAATAAAATTTTAGAAGAGTTTCAATCAAAGCAACGATAGCAGGTTAATACCATTCTAAATCATATGCCTTAAATAGAAGACTTACTCAAAGGTTCGTTTAGTCCTTTTGAAACATGGTCCAGGCTCATTCTCAAGATAGTACCTTCTAAGATAGATAGCCCGCTCATGGCGATTACACGAATTAAACCTTTACCAACTACTATTACGGTTGGGTATTGCACAGTCATCAGAAGGAATGTCAATCTTCCAAACCATAATACAACCTGCATAGCTTTAACCATCATCACTTTATTCCTTTGGCACAAGCGCCTATAATTATCCTCTTACCTTTAAAGTGTCGGCCACCTCTTTGGCCTTTCCTGATAGTAAAATTTCCTTACAGTCAATGTCATTTTAACCACCTTCAAATAAATTTTCTACCTCATTTCAATCACAGCTTATGTGAAGATGTTTTCCTTAAAATCTGATGAGTAAAAAAAAAATATCACCATTTTTCCATAAGTTATTGCCTCAGTCTTTAGAGGTTAATCACTGTCACGACTGACTCTCAATCATAATTAGAACATCTTTTATCTTAAGTCCTAATTGCCCTGAACAATTTCGACCATTACTGGTTCGATCCATACCTTCTCGTGGTTTAACACGTGCCCCACTTGGCATCATTATAATTACGTCATATTTCCTTTATCAACATTTCTATTCTTGAGAATTTTGAATATTACCTTTCTCCTTGTAAAACCTCTAAGGTTATCCTTGAATCGTTCCTCATGTATTCCCTAGATACAGGGCATATCAAGATACCATTTATTAATACCAGAATCATTGTCTATATACTTCTGAAAAATTTCTCCACTGATTCTTAAAGGTTGTTGTTACCTTAACCCTTTCCCAATCATTCTGTCAAAACTCATATTGTCCCTATTAAGGGTGAAATGCCAACCTTTATGCATTCCCCTAGGATTCATTTTAAGTTACCGATGTTCTATCCTTAATTCCACCTTTAAAAGGTACCTGCATCCTTCCATGGATAAATCAAGTCATATATCCCTGATAAGGGTGTCTTATTCAATCATTCCCACCTCGATAGTATATGCCTAATTTCACAATGACATATGTATTCAAAATGGGGTCAATCAATATGGCCTCCAAAAGATAACAACGGTTGTCCGCTTGACTCGCCTAATTTGGTAACGATAACAAGGATGTTCTGGAGAATATTGGTCGTGTTCAACGTGAACTTCTTCTTAATAATTCCTTATTTACTTTTGTTGTTTATCTCAACAGTCACCTCAATGTTGGGATATCTTTCATACCTGGCGTCTCCCTTTCTGGGTATCAAGCCACCGGTCTTACACTTCACATTCTTGAAGGTCATTTCCTTCATCCAATTTTCCTAATTTCTTACTTTCTTGTCTTCTCAGTCTATCCGCGTCTCATTATTTATCCTTCGAACTATCTCAAGGTTTTCCTCGAATCCTCCCAACTTAAAGGGGATAAAATATACATAACTCTTATGCCTTCAACCATCAATTTTAACTCATGGTAAATCACCCTCATCCTGATGATTACATACTCTTCTATTTCTATTTCTACGAGTCTTTAGGGTTTCCTCATACCCAACTCCCTTATCAATCCTCAAACTCTCTTGCCTTTATATTCCTTTCTCTTATCGTTATTTCATGAACCAACACAACATAAGCATTGATTTCAAACATCCCGTCATTCTGGATTCGTGTCTTCAGAACGAATCTTGATAACTTTTACAACTTAGATTCATAATTCATCATACTCGTCTGTCTTTGTTCTGGCTCTAAAGCTTTTACACTATTCCATAACCTTGGGAATTACTTTCCTGAAAACAATTGGCTGAACTTTAATCAGTTTATTATAATCTCTTGCTCCGTGCCTTCCTTGGCCTTTCACCAGCAGGTGGTCTCTCTCTTAGGAGGGTGAGTGATAAAAACAGTCTTTTGTGATTCGTCAATCATTTAGAATCTCAAATGATTCCTATATTTCCTTTAGCCAGGCTCTTGCCTCGACTAGGTCAACCTGTTCCTTGGAACTCTGAGAGCTTAACGATTTAAAGGTCATGAAAGAATTTCCTGCCGCATTGTCCCCTCAAGGTGGTGGTTGGGGATAATAGTCTAAGTTTTTTTTTTAGACAGGTCCATGAATTTCCGTATAGGAGTACCGTCTCGGGTCTCCTTTCCTTGCTCGACTTTCCGTTTCCTTAGTATGAAATGTTTCATCCTTCTCCCATACTTGGGGTTATCTTATACGTTAAAATCCTCATTTTCCACTTCATTATATTATGGGTTCCTTCTATCTTGATGGCGTCCTCCCTGACTATCACATTCAGGGTTTGCCCTTAATCTTATTCCTTAAACTATGACTTTCATCTAAGATCTCATCTTTAAGCTCTTGAACATTTGGAATCCAAATTCTATAGGAATACCTCATTATTCCCTTATCATCTTTCTCGGTATTAATCTCATATCTATTTGTTGGCTCTCTTCCTTCATTCATCACTTTTTCTGTCACAATATGTTCTTTTCCAATAATTCGGTCTGTATTGCAATCTCAAACAGCTTTTCGGTACTGGCTCCGGTTACCTTCACTTCTATTTCCATTTTCTCAGAATCTCTTATAAACTCTCCCAAAGACATTATTATCTTGAGTCTCTCCTTTTTACTAAGGGCATCAGCCACCACATGGGCTTTCCCCGAATGATAAAGAATCTCCCAATCATAATTCTTGATTAGCTCTAACCGCCTCCTCTGGCGTATGTTGAGCTCTTTCTGCGTGAAAATGCACTAGAGCACTTATGGCTTAGGTAAATCTCGCACTCCTCTCCATACAAGTATTGCCTCCAATCTTTAGGGCAAAACTATTGCCACGAGCCCAAGCTCATGGGTGGGGATATCGAATTTTATATTCCCTAAATTGTCTTGACGTAGACGCGATTATCTTGCTGTGCTATATAAGAAGCACCCTAATTCCTTATGCGAAGCGTCACTTACAAATCACAAAATCTCTTTTTTTTTCCATCCGGCAACGCCAACATAAGGGTCATCACCAACCTTTGCTTCAGTTCTTAAAAGCTGTTCTCGCATTTCTCTGTCTATTCGAACTTCTCAGTCTTACGAGTAAGCCGCGTTAAAGGGGCTACTATCTTTACAAACTTGAACGAACCTCCGGTAGTGACCAGCCAATCCTACCTCTGGTAGTCGACCTAACCACGGTCATCAATTCATCAGTGGTCCTTTATACAATCTCGTCAGGATCCTCCATGGGATCCTCCTCAGCAACTATCCCTTATAGGACAACATCCTCAACCGCTACATCCTCAATATCAACATCATCCGGTCATGCGTTAGGACGCTCTATCGGATCCACAATCTGATCTCCAATAACTAATAAAACATCATCGCGTTGTTGCTCCTCAACCTCAGGGTTCGGAGTTCCGCTACCATATACGATAACGAACTACGCTCCTATCACGATATTTTTAAGGGTTCCCATAAGGGTTTTAACTGTCAGTACTACGTTAGGTAGCCCGACTATGAACTTGGCAAGAGTTCTTATTATCTTAGTTAACTTATCATCTTAACGTCACATCATCTCTGAGGTTTATAACGCTTAGCTCTGATACCATTTCTGTAACACCCCCAGATCCGGGGTCGGGGATCCGGGTCGTCACGAGTTCCATTTCCCTTAATAACACCCAATCTTAATAATTACTCAACTACTCTGTACTGTGACCCCACAATAAACACACACACCACACGTTATAGTCTCAGAGATGAACATCCAAAAATAACCACAAGGCATTTTATTCCACAATTATCTGCCAATACACCTTAAAAGGTTTTCTGAATAAATTTACATTTCTTTGCCATTATTACAATTCATAAATATAAATAAATCTGGTACATCAAAAGTTGAAATCCTAGCCTATTGGTAGTTCCTACCTCAGCTACGGCGGCATCAATGCTTCTAGAAAACTGCGGAACGTCTCCTAATCGCTTGCGAATCGGGAGCTTGGTTCTGTTCATCTTTTCTATCTGTTGTTGTGTGATGAAAGAAGAAAGCAAGGGTGAGCAGCAAGCCCACCAAAATAATATGTATAATGATTAATAGTATATGAGCCTTCTCATAGTACTCATGAAAGTCTTGGTCAAAAGAAATGAACCAAGTTGATATCTTAATGCGATGAAGTCGCAAAATATTCAGTATATATACATATATACTTTTCAAAATCTTGGAAGTCCTCTTCCATACATAATATACACAGAGTTCCAGTTTATAACTGTATAAAAATATTGTTGCAAGGTGATCTCATATATCTAACCCTGTCTCAACGTTTTTCTGAAAATCTTTGTCATGCATAAGATAATCATTTACTAGATATAAGTTTAAAAGATGAAGTTACAAGATACTCCAATATACTTATATCTTTTCCAAATATTACTTGAACTACCACCGTTCAAGTTATAATTAGTTTCAAAAGTTCATCACGTAGATGAGACTACAAGACCAGATTTGAATAGATTAAATCTTTAAAATATCATCAAAATAAAATGAAGTTACGAGATACTTCATTTGATGCAAACATCATTTTGAAAACTTGACCCTGCCAACACTCAACAATCGCCCAGCCGTAGCCTTTCTATCTAAGTGCTCTGGGTAGTGTTGCAGAAATATCCAATTGGATGATGAACTCATTACGGGAGTTTGCCGCGCCAGGAAGACCACTTACGATGATCAGTCGTAGTAGTACAACCCCACCATTTTCTACATGTAGAGGAGAACCTGTCAGATTTACTTGTCAACCGAACACTGAACTCCTAAGGAATGGACCGCCTTAGCGGAACTTCCAGGCCATTTGGGCCAATATAATAAGGCTGGGCCGGCGCCACTCGACCACTTACGCCACTCCTAGTTCAGATGAAATCCATGACTCTGAAACGTAAAGCTCGTTCCCCCTTTCCCCAAGTAGAAACTTGTTGATACGGCTCCACCAAGAAGTCGTATCTAGTTGGAAAGGAGAACTCACCGATATTTCCCAGGCGATGCCTGTTAATGGATTAACTTGTTCCAAGAATTTTACTTCCCGAGTGTTGGGTAAGTAATCGATTCATTTAACAAAACAGCAACCTTGTTGCGAATATAAAATACACCACAGAGCCGGATCCCTTAGGTTTTTGAGCGAGTATTCAAGTCCCCTTAAAATGGAAGATCTTGAATTTGAAAACAAGTTTTGGATCCGCTCTACCTTTTAAATTCATTTTGAAGACTCGAAAATATTTTTAAGAATGTTTGGGGTAAAGCTGATTTAATGAAGTAAATCAGTCCACATTATATTTAGAAAATGTCTGAATATTATTATTTAAATAATATTCCCATAAAGAATAATCTTTATAAAAATAATCGAAGTAGAAGTATTAAAACTTATACTTGAAATGGATATCAAATAACCAAAGATATACTTATATGAAAGTACTATCTTTATTTGAATAATCGAAAATAAGTTTGACTATTGACACCTTATTCTTTAATAAAATAAGGAATATATTTCAGTAATAAGCGGAGTCATAATACCTCGAATGAATATTATAAATAATATTCATTAAATAAAATAAAGGAGTCATACATCCTCAAATGAATATTCAAATAATATTCAATAATAAAATAAAGGAGTCATAAGTCCTCGGATGAATATTCATAATAATATTCATTAAATAAAATAAAGTTATCGAATAAACCTTATTCGATTAATAGTTTTGAAAACTATAACCATATATTTATATAAATATATATGTATATATACATATATACAAAATCTACTCGGGATCCTCGACTCCCGGTTTAGAAAATATTTCCACCTTTTGGGTCCCTATACTAAGGGTATATGCAAGTTACCGCTATCCTCTAGCATAGGTATTATCAACTGAATCAATAATTATATATGGAAAGAATATGAAACAGGCATGCATATATATACCATAGCAGCATGCTTCAATATATTGCAACATTTGCTAATATAAACATCATGCATCTATCGCAAGATAATGCATATACATATATACACCACAACAACAGTATAACGGGTAGAAAACTTGCCTGAGCGACTGGGGGTTACGAATGGCTCGGGACGAGTCTGGTAACCTATAAACAACAAGTAAGTTGGAATTAAACCAAAGTCAC
The DNA here is from genome assembly GCF_009905375.1 of Apium graveolens. Lineage (NCBI taxonomy): Eukaryota > Viridiplantae > Streptophyta > Magnoliopsida > Apiales > Apiaceae > Apium > Apium graveolens. The sequence continues at coordinate 190,207,878 of NC_133655.1, read as the reverse complement.
TTGTAAATCTATACTTTAACTAACTTAGACTCTAACGCTTGTTTTGCGCTTACTGATTCTCTTAAGTCACTCGAGTACCCTCGGCTCCACCATTTTTAATAATTTAACCTTTACGAGTTTTAAGGCGATTCCTTCGCGAGTGTCTTACCAACTGCCTAACACACTTACCATAAATGTTTCATACATTAATTAACCCTTTTTGGTCTTTAACCTATGTTTCAAAATAAGGCGAGGGGAAAAGTTTCGTTCGCGAAACGCCGTTACTTGAAATGGTCATTTCTCCTAAACCATACATCGGAATCGAACGAAATACATATCAAAACGAAGCTCGTAACATGAGCTATCTAAACATGGCAGTGGTCATAATCTAGCAGGGGGTTCTCGGGTCCTAATGTTATGCACAAAAACAGTCCAAAGAAAATCGGACGTTACGACGGCTATGTTTACGTGATTACCAATGTTTAAACTACTCCAATTAACCACCAACCAACTCATAACCATCAATACAACAAAACTTCACCTAAACCATACCACATCAGTCCATAATCTCCAAGGTTTTCAACTCAAACAACCACAATCAAGACCTATGAACTATAATCAAGCTTCAATTACCAAAACACTTCCAAATCAAACCAAACTACTAATAATCACAATCCATGCTTCTCATTTCACAATACCAACCATTAAACTTACTAACAAATAAAGTAAAGGCTAGGGTTTGAAGTTTATACCTTCCTTGGGAGGTGTTAAATTGCTAGGAAGCCTTAGGGAGCCTCCTACAAGCTTGATCTTTCCAAAGAAATCAAGAACACAAAGTTAGGCTTTGAAGTTTCTAAAAGTCCGATTTAAAGAACTGTAAAAATGAGGGTCTTACCATGATTATTTGGACGAGACTTGTGAACAAGAGTTGTAGGCCATCTCAATACCTTTCCAATGAGCTATAGAACACAATATTTGAGTGAGAAATGAAGGAGATACAGCAGTTTTAGTGTTCTGGTTCTGTTTTGGCCGAGAGCATGAAGAACAATGCCTTGGTTTCTTTTTGATTTTGATGAAAAATGATTTGCTTGGCTTGGTTGGTTTGATTTTTGTGTTTGTTTTAGTAAATTACCTAGTTGCCCTTGATTTTGTGTGGTTAAAAAGCCACCACATCTCCTTCCTTCCCATGTCATGCTTGTGTCATCCTCATGATGTCATCCTCCCCTCCTTGTCCTCTTTCTATTGGTTGGATGACATCATCCCCACTAATCCCCTTGATTAACTTCCTAATCGTTTGCCTAATGACCGCTGATCTGTTATACGGTTCGCTTAACTTTCGTTTTCGTTTATCGTTTGAGGGATCATACCCGGGATCTTATTACTTAGGTTCCCTTAACCTTTCTCAATATATTATATTCCTTTTATGATCCTCTCCTATAATCCTTTAATTTAAATCCTTTTTATCCTGTTACCTTTTTCTCAAATCTTTCCGTATCTAGTGTATTTCCGGGAAAAATCAAAGTGTTCGGATTTGGATTCTGACGATATTTACATACACTTATATCCCATATAAAGTACTAATAAAATCTCAGAATATCCATATCAGAACCCCTACATAGTGTGGCATGAAAAGTTTTCTCATTCAGCAAAAACACTATTCATAAGGGTTTCAAAAATTTCCCAAAAATTGGGGTTATTACACTAGTGATAAGAGAGTTATTAATATGACGACTCTACTAGTTCATATTAGACTGTAACTTCAGTTAGAGTGCCATACCATGTCCTTGCCGATTGCTTGAATAGTATACCAGTTCACACCAACCTGAAGTGAGACTGTGAAGAAGAGATATACAGAGTTCAATCGATCTACTACTGTAAAGTCCATGAACTGTGGTGCATTGACTTCCTCTTTTGACTCACCAACCAGGAGTGCACTTGTACATATCTACTAGAGTCCAATTCCAAGTGTAATGTGCATCAGGTGCCTGATATGTCGTAATATCCTCAAGTCTCATCACTGGTGCTATCTGTTAGATACTGCTTCCTGATAATAACCTAGCATCCAGTCTGGCCTTGTCCCTCATAACAATGCCATTGTTATTCAGTTTGACTTCTGGTTATCCTTGTACCAATTACAATACTGTCATTTAGTTTGACTACCAGCTTTCCTTCAATCTGCTTGCTGACTGATTGAGTTCATCTTGCTTTGTAATCACCCAATCAATCCGGATCTATCAGAGCTTCTATTACTTTCTTAGTTTCTTCTTCAGATAGAAAACTAGAGAAATAATCATTCGCACTCAGTAGCCCTGCTAATCATTACTCCACCATCTGGATCACTTAAGAATTAGACTCTGGGAATAGACTTGACATCAAACCCTTTGTCTCAGCAGATATGTTCTTGTTGTGTCCTCTGAATTTTCAATGTGGTGTTGTGTCTGACTAGTTGATCCTTCTTTTTCTCCCCCTAAGCTGTTGCTGGGATTTCCTGAAAATCCTTACCCTTGTTGTCTGGCTTCATTGGAATAATGAGTTGTGTTATACACTGCCATTCCATTGCTTGGATATGAATCATCAATACCATTAATTTCTACTTTAATAGCTTGGAGCATTGAGTTGTTGAACTGTGCACTTAGGCTTTCAATCATCTTCTGTTGATCAACCACAAATGCCCTGTAGGTTGAAAACTCCACTGAGTAGCCATGAAGAATATCCTTACAAGTCTTAGCTGAAAATACCAAGATGTTCAAACAACTAAAAACAATTCATTGTTTGCTTTTGCAGAACATTCTCTCAAACACTTTCAAGTTATCCAGTGTTTGCTTCTTTTGGCCATTAACTCATTAGTGGTCTTCATGTATACATCATGATCAAGGCTTGATCCAACTTGTTGCAAATTGTATTGACTGCTCCAGCCCTTTAGTATTTAGAAAGTCTTGATTAGCTTGATGTTTCCCTTGTAGCTTTAATCAAGTTCTGGTTCTTCCCTTGTACCACTCCATTATGACACGGAGATCCCAGTGCTGAATTTGTCTCAAAATGTTCTTGATATTACAGATATTAATCAGAACTGCTTCTTGAATTCAGTCCCATTATCTGATCACCAGATCATTTCTTTTACAGTTGCTTCCAGCTTGATCTTCTTTGATGTGATCAATCACCATATGTGATGTCTTGTCTTGAGAACGCATGAACAACAACTTTGTTACATAAGAATAGTCAACCACCATCACTAAGGTATATCTTTACTTTGGTATGATGTTGTCTTTAACTTCTCTTTCTAACATGCCTCACATTTAACATCTTCTGAATTCCAGATGAGGCAATCCTCTCACTAACCCCTTTTCACAAAAGAGTTCCTTAAGTTGATGTTCAAGGATCAGAGCTTCTAACTTACTCTTAATCAGATCAAGCTTCTCAATCTTCCTGCTTCAGATGAGACACTAATCCTTCATTGAATTGATATTTTTTCCTTTGATGCAGAACTATTTGATAAGAGGATTTGTGCCTTGATTCTCCAGCAAGGAAGTTGCTTCAACTGTTATCAGTGACTCTAATGATTAGTTGTTATCAGTGGTAGCAATTGTTGAATCCATAATGACATTCCTTTTCTGCATAGCTTGTCCCGTAGTGAAAACCTTTGTTGTCATCTCTAAAGATTATTGATGGAATAGCTTTTGTCAATCACATTTGATTGTGAGGCTCTTTCTTTGATCATATGCCTTGATTATGAATTACCAAGAATACATATGAATCAATTAACCTGTTACGTCCTGCACTCACAAATGGATTAACAGTTCTTGGTATCCAACTTATCAGTTTGGGTCCAGATGGATTAGAGATTTTACTATAAACAGATATAACAACAGCTGCAACCTTATCAAGCTAATTCTTTTTTGACTGACCATTTTTTCCATTTTAATACCCTTGACATATTGTCTCTAGGCTAGGGGAAAATTGGTTCCAACCTTACATAAGGAGGACTAGCAGTCTTTGCCCTATTGTAATCCCAAACATGCTTTCTACAATTAATGCAAGTACTAAGAGATGCATTCATGGCATAAATATAAACAATCATTGAAATAGAAGTACATGGCATTCATTCAGAAATATTACGCATAAGAATTAAGTAAGACAAGCATGATATGGAACAAACAGAATTAACAAATAAATCACTAATTCTATCTAGTCAAATCCAGTTGATAAATCTCATCTAGCTATCTCAATCCATTTATAAATTAATACATCTTAACAAATAATTCAGATCAAATGAATAAATCACATTGTAATAGGATACAAGAGATAAGCATAAACAAAAGATTTATATGCTGGAAAACATATATTTCACTAAAGCAATTAATCATTTTCAACAAATATTCAAATAATTATTTAAGATCATCTAATGTAACATAAATATTTAAACACTAAGATCTTATCGTGCATTGAATATTGAAAACAAAATATTGCAGTGGTTCAAGAAATTGAAACTTGAGATATGTGAGTTGGATCATCTTTAGAGATTGCTATGAAAGCAAGATATTCATGATTCTCGTCATCTGGTCCATCCCAACTCTTTCCCGTGCACTATAAGTTTTGACTGGCTGCTTCCCTAAGAAAATATTCCACCTTTGTCTCAACTCTTCAACTGAATCCTTGCTCATCCTTGTTTGTCAAGCTTCTTGTTATGTTGTAGCAAAACCCCTAATAGTTACTTGACACATATTGTTTGTCATAGCTGTAACTATCAAATCTTGTATCTGACCCAATCTCAGTCTTGTAATCACCTCTTGAACTGAATCTGTAAAAATCTCTGCTTCAGAATAGATAGGCTTGATCCTTGGATATAGCTTAAGTATTCCTTGTGAATCTGATACGACCAAACTTGCCTGACATGTGAAACACTGCCCTGACGTCCAGTCCCTCAAGTACTTCTACCTGAGCTTCTTCTGACTCAACTATCAGCGACTCCTACATTCTGTCCCGAGGTTTTAACTATACTGCATGTAACTGAGATGTTTGATTGTCCCCACTATTCTCTCTGACCTCCAGAATTTCTGCCTGTATGATCTCATTGATTCCCGGATAAATATAGCATTGGTACAAACCACTGTGTGACTGTATAATCTGGAATCATAGGGTTATCTTAAAATCTCCGAGAAAAATTGTACCCGTAGACATTTCATTCAATCCCTGCGTCTGAAAACCCATTGGTATCCAATAGAGTAAGCCTTTGAGGAATATCCATAATTCTCGTTTGTAGGTCTTGAAATCAGTTCCATTGAATTAAGAAAACCATTATCTATAATTTCCGTCTGAATAACACATGGTATTCGTTTTCTTCGAAAGATATAAATCCACTTTAAAAAGCCCGAGAAATCTTGAGTCTACCAATACTTGAGTACCCTTATATTTAATATTTAAGAAAAATTAAATTTCCAGTATTTTTAATTTTCTTAGAAAATAAATTAATCAAAAATAATTATTTATGTAAAATCTAATTTTCAAGAATTTCAAATTTTCTTAAAAATTAAATAAAATATAAATTATTATTTAAGAAAAATTTAAATTTAAGAATTTTAAATTTTATGAAAAAATAAATAAATCAGAAATTATTAAATTAAGGGGTTACAAAATTTTTGCAAACCATGTGTGGTGACTAATAGGCTGTGGCGACGAGTTGTCTATTGTGATCAAATAAATTCTGTGCGCCGCCTTTAATTCTTGTGTGGCGATTGGTGTTTGAAATAAGTGGCTATAGAGAATTCAGGCTGTGGCGACTACAGGTTTGCCTCGGTGTATTCGAATTCGAATGACCAAAGAAGTCGTCTGTGGTGACACCTGTATGGCGAACACATGCGCGTTAATTGAGGACAGCTCCTGAACCAAATCTTTGAGGTTTTATCGCGCGTGTACTTTCACTGCCAACCAGGAGCTTCAAAAACATGTTTATTAACATGTACATGCCAAGAACCTGGCCGAAGTGAATCACATGATAAGTAAAGAAATGGTACCCTAATAATTACTAAATTGGCAACTAATAAATAGATTAAAACCAAGCCAATTTGCAAGGTGACTCCTGAGCTTGTCAAAATTCGAGCAAACTAATCAATAACCTGGCAGCCTACAAATTGTTCAGGGAAAGAAAAATTGGCAGCTAGAAATATGAACCGAAAAGAATTTAATTAAAAATTTTATTTACTAAAATTTAAGTAGTGAATTAATTTAGTTAAATTTATAAAATAAATTTATTTAAATTAAGTTCATAATATACTTATTTAAATTAAATTTATAAAATAAATTTTCTAAATTAAATTTACAAACTAAATTTATGTAAATAAAAAATTAATAAAATAAATTCATTTAAAGATCCTGATTTGTGTATCAATCAGTAAATTCTGATACCAATTGTTAGGTCCCGAATTATTGTAGAAGGGGGGTTGAATACGATAATCACTAAATTAAAAATTCTTTTGAATCTTTAGCGGATAAAATATTTAGTGCTCGGTTAGTGGTTTCGTATTCTTGAGAGGAATAGTGTTTGGTACGATAAAAACGAGGAACACAAGATATTCGGGGAAATATATATTCATATATAAATCATCGAGGGGTGTTGCTACACTCAGGTAAATAAATTAACCGGCTACAATCTAAAAACAATAAAGTTTCTAGCTACTACAAAGATTTACAAATCAAATCCTATACAATAATCTAGCTTTTGTTTGTACTAGGATTTAATTATCGGGTAATGATTATAATGCCTTTAAGAATATACAAGAACTAAAACGGGCATTATAACGTTACTCCGGTGAGAAGTTAAACGGATATTCAAGGTGTCGGAGCTTCTGTGTAAATCTATGCTTCTTGTATTATCAGCTCTTTTTTTGTTGGAGAAAAAGATAAATAGAACTCTCTTAGATCTGCTGCAAAGTGTAGTCTTTATACACAATAAAATTGTGTGGCTGAGGTTGAGAGAACTTTGTGCGGTGACAACCTTTCTCTGGTGACCAAGTAGTTCTGTGGCTACAGGAGATTGCTCTGTGACGACAGGGGTACAGGTACATTAGTTGTAAAACTAAACTAATAATCTAACTCCCCTGTGGCGGCTATAGGGGCTATTAGTATATGTAAATATACTTAACCAAAAACAACCTACCACTTGTGTGGCGACCTGTCACCCCTGGTTACTTTTGTTTTATTTTTCTTTTCCTTTTTGTTTTTGTTTTTGTTTTTGTTTTTGTTTTTCTGTTTTCTTTTTCTGTTTTGTTTTTCTTTTCTCTTTTTCTTTTGTTTTCTTTTTCCTTTTTTTGTTTTCTTTTTTTTTTGTTTTCTTTTTGTTTTCTTTTTTAAGTTTAAATTGTAATTAAATTAATTTATAAAATAAACTTTAAATATAACTTATATAAATAAACTAATTTAGATTTATAAAATAAACTTATTTAAAGTTTATAACGTAAATTATTTTAATTTTATTAAATAAATTATATTAAAGTTCACTAAATACATTTATTTAATTTATCAATTAAACTTTGAGTTTCGCCAGTCCCCTGAGTTGTTTAGCTGTATACCCCACGCACCTCTTCTCGTACTTTAACAGATAAACGTTCAATCCAAGTACGTTCCTCAACTTAACAATTCTTCTATAAATAATACACAGATTCCTTTCACGAGCTGTTGACGCCTAGTGCAACTGGTCTGGTTCACAGACGATTAACCCCGATTCAGGTCTTCGTATTATAGCTTTGATTACATTGTTAAACTTGCCTCAACTTTATTGCTTCGAACACTGACTGTCAACCACAATGCCAATACACTGAAATCTTCCGGTAGCACTTGTATACTGAATCTTCAACATTTTTGAAACCCTGAATGTCTTTAACCTTTGTTCTTCACTAAGGCATGATCATATTAATGAACTTCTTTCAGTGACCCGTAGACAGACTTCGGGCTTTCTTCTAATCTTCTGATTCTTTGTATTTGCCTTGTCTTCATTCTTCCTGATTTCTTGTGTAGACGTAGTATTATTAACCTGTCATGTTCTAGTGTTGTTATCGTCTTGAGTTATCACGTAACTGTTCATACAGCTACGCAGTCTCACCAATAGAGTGATCTTGGTAATTAAAGACAATTTTAAGGAAAGAAGGATAGTGGTCAACATCAATGACTCATGGGTAGACAGATGTATGCAGGTGTCTCGTAACTATCTTATCTCTAGGAGGGCATCTGAATTAGATGTTTTGATAAGCAAAGTCAGAATTGTGATTCATGAAAATACTCTCTTGCTAACAGAATTGAAGAATGCACAAGTAGCTGCTTTCCCAGAAGCTTATCTACAGCCTAGCAAGGGAGTGACATACATTTTTTCTACTACCAAACATTTTAAACATTTTCAAGTTCCTAGACAATGTGTCATGGCAAACAAAAGGCTCATCATGACTCTTGAAACTGAGCTGAAAGTAAAAATGAACAAGACTGTTGAAGATGAGGAGATGATAAAACTGTTGAGAAGATATCTGGGTAATGCAGAAGCAAACTTGCCCAAAAAAAAATCAACAAAGATGATTTGGATGATGATGAGCAGAAGAAAGATGATCAAAATTCTTCTGGCTTAAATTCAAGTCAGTCTACTAATCCATCTGGAATCAAGGGTGGAGAGAAGAAGGAGGATGACAAGAAAGATGAAGACACAAGGAGAATAAGGGAAAGGAAGAGCAGAAAACCTCATGATGACTCAAAAACTCAAACAACCCTAAATATCCAAACACAACCACCTCAAACCTCAGCTCAACTCACAACATAAACTGTCTCTAACATCAAATCTTTCCCAACACCTAATCCAAAATTTCTTTACAGACAAACTTCCAACTCCTTCCTAAAAATTCCAATCACCTCAAGCCTCACAAACTTCAAGAAAATAACAACCCTACCTTTAGCCAAACCTTCACTAAAATTCAATCTCAAATCTGTGGGAAGAAAGCCTAAAAAAGTCAAGCATGTAAAGGAAGTGGAATTCACTGAAAGGGCTATATGTAATTGCTTCAAAGAATCTGACTTTCTACCTCTAAATTGGTGCATCACAGATGAAGATCATTTCCAAAATTCAGCTGAGGAAATTGTCAAAGTCTTGGTTGTATCACTGAGAGAAGTTAGAGTCTATTTTAAGGATGGTACATTCACTCTTCTAAACAAAGACTTAATGGAATCTTTGACTCCTACAGAAATTAAGAGAGTGCTAAGTTTGTTAAAAGGCAAGGACGCTGTTACAAGGACTTGGAGATCATCTTTGGCTGAATGGTTGATTGAAAAGGAGGAAACAAAGAAAAGAGATAAGGCTGAAGCTGAAGAAAGAAGAAGGAAACACGATGAAGAAATAGATATGTTTATAAAAAGATCAGAACAGTTGAAAACAAAAGGAATGAGCAGAATCTCTAAAGATGGTAGATTTCTAAACATTAAAGTTGGTGGATTTTCAAGATTCAATTTAGAGTATCTGGACCAAGGGTACCCTAAGGCAGCAAGGCAAAAACTTGTGGAAGCTCTAAGTGGAACATTCATCATAGAAGAACTTGAAATTCTTGATCACTTGAAGGATAAACTTAGAGAGGAAGCAGATGTAAAAAATGTCTTTACCTCATTCCTCTAATCCTGGAACTTGGTGAATCTTAAGTTGTACAAGTTGTAATTTTATCAAGCTTTATGTTTTAATCTTATCTTCCATCAGTTTTAAACTTGGGGTTAGTCTTGTTAACAGGCATGAATTTGTGTGAAGAAATCTTCTCACAAATTGGGGGAGATTGTTGTAAAAGACATGCCTATACTTTAACAATTCTAAGACAACTTGTCAACCCTAAGTAAGTTATATTATTATCTAAATTTGTATTATGTACTTGTAACACTTAAAGTCTGTAAAAATGCAAAGGCGCGGACTGGAGTCTTTTTCCTAAAACAGTATCAAGCCAAAGGATTCTATCTGAAAGAAGATCAAGAAGATCATGCCTCAAAAGAATTTTGAAGAAGCTTGGAGTTGAATAAATCTGTTTGGAGAAAAATATTCTAAGTCAAGATCTCTACAAGTCACAGATTTAATGTTATAGAGAAGTCATTCGAGAACTCCAGAATGACTTATCGAGAAGTCATTCAAACTCCAGAGAGTACCGACGGATAAACAATATCTACTTGACGGATGAGCTGTATATCCACTCGATGGATGAATAACATCTACTCGACGGATGAGCAATATCTACTCGGCGAATAAGCTATACATCTACTCGACGGATGAGCAATATCTACTCAACGGATAAGCAATATCCACCGGGAGTAGAGAAGTCAGGAAAGCTACTCGAGAACTCAAAAAGATATCGACAAGTCATTCCTTCACTAGAGAACTCAGAGTTATCGACAAGTCTATATCCATTCGAGAACTTAGAGATATCTACAAGTCAAGTGAAGTTATGAAGACTAGAGATCTCGATGAGCTAAAGACCTCTACAAGCCAAACTCATCATGGAGTACTAGAGATCTCGATAAGCCTTTGTACTTATCGAGATATCAAGTGTTCAAATGAATAAAAATGGAGATCTCGAAGTATAGTCTCAAAGTACAGAATTGCAGATCAGTTTAATATCCAAGATAAACAATCAACAAACAATCCAACAGCTGGATTGACAAGTCTACAAAAAGCAGCTTGAAGTGTGTGCAAGATCAATGGCAAAGATTAACTAATAGAGGAGGATTAAATTAAACACGGGATGCTAAAGATATGCTAAGCCAGACATGAAAGATTTGCTTTTCTATAAATAGAAATGACAAGTGACAGTTTAGAAAAGCTAATAGCATGTTTATTATCCACTGTGTAAACTAGCAGTTAACTGAGCTATAAAGTTATCACTGGTCCTCTAGTTAGAAGTATCAATTTAGATAAAATATTCTTGTAACACTCTCAAGAAGAAGCTGAGCTCTTTAACTTCGAAGAGCTTAGAAATTTTGTAGCAAAGCATGTTAATTATTAATACAAAAATTAAGTGAGTTTTGAAGATCTGTGTTCTTTATTTTATGCAAGTTTAATTTCTGCATGAACACTTTTCTATACAAGATTTAATTTACTTTGTTCAACCATTATCTTTCAAGAAAAGCCTAAAATCATAAAAACATATCCACCGCCCCCCGTATGTGATTCATTACCTAACAATTACTAGTGTTGGGTAAGTGTTTAAAATCGAATTTGTAAGAACTGATCTTTCATGTTTATCCGAAATTGTGATAAATTGTTAGCTTGAATTGCTTGTAGTAAATTGTTTGGATGGAGGTGCATTAGGGTATGAATGATCTCCCCACATGTTGAGGCATTAAATGAGGGTATTATTGCAGTAGGGTTGCTTGGGTTAAGGTTGATCTCTTGGTTTTAAAGTGGAAGTTAAAGTGGAAGGATTAGAGTAGGCACTTGGATTTTCCATATTTGCACACTAGTTGTAGGTGAGTTTTGAATGGGCATTTATTAGGCCTTGGTAGGCCCGAGCTGCAGAGAGTTGGGAATTGGTTTATATTTGAGTCCAGAAGCCATAGATTAAAGAAAACCTACAATTTAGTGAGGTGCACATATGAAAACACTAAATCTGCCAAAACAGGGGACAATTTAGGTTTGGTGTAGTTTGGAGGTCATAAAGTGCTGTTATGGGTAGGCCCTCATTAGGCCTCGGTTAGTACTAATACTAGGGAGTATGTGGGAGGTTTACAAGCCATATTTTGGGAGGTTAGAGTTAAAACCAAGGGTATAATTTGAGAGCAAAATAGGGCAATTTGAGTATCACTGGAACAGGGGAGAGTGAACTTTGGGAGTAGGCCCAAGGAGGCTTGGGATAGGCCTTTGTGTCATTCCAAGTGCACAAGTTAGGTTTAGGTTCTGAGATTCTAGTGTAGTAATTTGAATAGAAAACTTTGAGTGGAAGATATCTCAATGACACTAGAAACCATTCAATGTCACCTAGGCGTTGCACTTAGGAATACTTTGACTTTGCATTTAGTTTTTAACTCTTTAGAGGTAAGGCCTGAGTTGACCATAGATTTCTTATGTTATATAGAGATCAGTAGGAGGTTAGTCCAGGGTTTTGGTCAAGTGAAATGAGGTTTTCTTGATTGTGCACTTCGAGTTTGGAGAGATAGTCGGGTTGCACTAGACTAGTTGAGCACTTCGAGTCATTACGTTGGCGGATTGAGATCATTCAATACTTATTAGTGAACTATGTTTTAAATAATATATTATGTGACTAAATCTGTTATGTGCTCCTAAATGACTACTTGGGACATGCTGCTATTATGTGAATACTAAGAGTCGAACGTGTAAGTAGGCCTAAGTGCCAGTATGATTCAAATTTTCTATAACGATTTTATGAGAATGTATCTTAATAAGGTCTAATATTTTTTGTAGGCTCAGGAGAAGATAGTAAGCTTGCCGTCAAAGTCGAGTAGTGTTGTCGGTTGCTTCCACGATCAAGACGAGAGTTAGTCCAGCCTTCTTAAGGCAAGTATTTCCCCCTTGTCAATTCTATATATTGCAAGTGTCCTTAAACCCTCTCGAGATATATTGCAAATTATTCTGAACTTTTAAGATGTATTGCAAGTGTTCCGAACCACTACTTTGAATTATGATAGCATGCTCGTATATTGATCATCAGTATTTTTGTCACCATGATATATCATTACAAATACTCTGATTTTAGATTGAGATATTGTAAATGCTATGCCATGCTTACGATTATTGGACTTGCTTTAAGTCTATTTATGCTCTTATAAAAATCACACCCTTATCACTATTTTGTTTCAATTTGACCTAGTACTGTAACACCCCTAAATCCGGGGTCGGGGATCCGGGTTGTCACAAGTTCCATTTCCCTTAATAACACCCAATCTTAATAAACAATCAACTACTCCGTACTGTGACCCCACAATAAACACACACACCACAAGTTATAGTCTCAGAGATGAATATCCAAAAATAACACGAGTCATTTTATTCCACAATTATATGCCATTACACCTTAAAAGGGGTTTTTGAATAAATTTACATATTCTTTGTCATTATTACAATTCATAAATATACATAAGTCTGGTACAACAAAAGTTGAAAGCCTAGCCTATTGGTAGTTCCTACCTCAGCTACAATGACATCAACGCCTACAGGAAACTGCAGAATATTTCCTAACCGCTCACGAATTGGGAGCTTGATTCTGTTTATCTTGTATATCTGTTGTTATGTGATGAAAGAAGAAAGCAAGGGTGAGCAACAAGCCCACCGAAATAATATGTATAATAATGAACAATATATGAGCATTCTCATAGTACTCATGAAAGTCTTGGTCAAGAAGAAATGAACCAAGTTTATATCTTAACGCGACCAAGTCACAAAATATTCAGTATATATATACATATATACTTTTCACAATCTTTGAAATCCTCTGACAGGTATAATATACACAGAATTCCAGTTTATAATTGTATAAAAATATCGTTACAAGGTGATCTCATATATCTAACCTTGTCTTAACGTTTTTCTGAAAATCTTTGTCATGCATAAGATAATCATTTACTAGATATAAGTTGAAAAGGTGAAGTTACAAGATACTCCAATATACTTATACCTTTTCCGAATACTACTTGAACTACCACCATTCAAGTTATAATTAGTTTCAAAAGTTCATCACACAGATGAGACTACAAGATAAGACTCGAATAGATTCAATCTTTGAAATATTATTTAATGAAATGAAGTTACGAGATACTTCATTATGTCCCGATATATATATATATCCATATATATCTCTCATACATTTCCTGAAAACCTCTGTCATGTAAAGTATGAACAGAGTTGCAATATCCAATGAATTTGGAAAGAAAAGAATTTTGGCATAAACCCGATATCTTGCTGATCAGGCAAAGATACCAATAAGTAACCTTTTCTACTAGTAGATGGATGAATCCCCCACCGGTCATCACCCTGGCCTCATTAGGACCTTGTGCTGGACCGCCACCCGGCCTCTTACGCGTTGATGGACTGCCACCCAGCCACTTACACTTTGATAAACCGTACCCCGGCCTGTCACTTATGCCGACTCAATTGGATGGGCTTACTTCCCGAACGTTGGGTAAGTAATCAATTCATTTGTCAAAACAACAACCTTGTTGCGAATATTAATACACCACAGAGCCGGATCCCTCAGGTTTTGAGCGAGTATTTAAATCCCCTTTGAAAGGAAGATCTTAAATATAAAAATGAGTTTTGGGATCCGCCCTGACTTTTAAAAAATCATTTTGAAGACTCGAAAACACTTTTTTTAAGAATGTTTGGAGTAATGCTGATTTAATAAAATAAATCAGTCCCAATATATTAGAATATCTGAATATTATTATTTAAATAATATTCCCATAAAGAATAATCTTTATAAAAATAATTGAAGTAGAAGTTTTAAAACTCATACTTGAAATGGATATTAAATAACCAAAGATATACTTATACGAAAATATGATCTTTAGTTGAATAATCGAAAATAAGTTTGATTATCGAAACATTATTCTTTAATAAAATAAAGAATATTATTTAGTAAATAAGCGGAGTCATAAGTCCTGGAATGAATATTCAAAATAATATTCATTAAATAGAATAAACAGAGTCGTAAGTCCTCGAATGAATATTCAATATAATATTCATTTAAATAAAATAAACGGAGTCATAAGTCCTCGAATGAATATTCAAAGTAATATTCATTAAATAAAATAAAGTTATAGAATAAACCTTATTCAATTAATAGTTTTGAAAACTATATCAATATATATATATAAATATATATAATATACTCGAGAACATCGACTCCCGGTTTTAGAAAATATCCACCTTTGGATCCCCTATACTAAGGGTATACGCAACTACTGCTTATCTCTAGCATATGTATTATGCAACTTATAAGCATTGGAATCAACAGATAGATATCAAGATTACGAAACAAACATGCATATTTCCATATCAGCATGCTCCAATATATCGCAAGATTTTCTAATAACAATCATGCACTTATAACAAGATAATGCATATACATAGATACATCACAACAACAGTATAACGGGTAGAAAACTTGCCTGAGCGACTGTGGGTGGTAAAAGGCCTGGGACAAGCCTGGTAACCTATAAACAACATATAAGTTGGAATTAAACCAAAGTCGCTTAAGAATCTACAGTTTAACCAACTAGACTCTAACACTCACTTTTGCGCTTAACGATTCACTTAAGTCGCTCGAGTACCCTCGGCTCCACTATTTTTAATAAATTAACCATTATGAATTTTAAGGCGATTCTTTCGCGAGTACTTTACCAACTTCCTAATCCACATTACAAAATTGTTTTGTAATCCAATTAGTCTTTTAGGGGCCTTAACCAAGGTTTCAAAGTAAGGCGAGGGGTAATGGTCCGTTCGCGAAACACCGTTACTTAAAACAGTCGTTTCTCGTAAATCGTACATCAGATTCAAGCGTACCACATATCAAAACGAAGCTCGTAACATGAACTATCTATCATGGCAATGGTCAAAACCTAACAGTGAGTTCACGGGTCCTGAATTTAAGAACAAAAACAGTCTAAGGAAAATTGGGCATTACGACGGCTATAACTTAGCAATTCCCAAATTTTTACCCAATCAATTCAATATTAAACCACCACCTATCAACACCATTCCACCATCATTCAACCACAAATCAAACATACAACCAAACTTCATCCAAATCCTATTAAATCAGTCCATTACTTCATGTTTTATCCATCTTATTCAATCACAACAAGAGCTACTAACTATACTTAAGGTTCATCAACCAACAACCAAGATTTATAACCCAAAATCATTTTAATTCCAACCAAACTCTAAACATACAAGAATCATGCTCTTATGAACTATAACAAACAAAACCAAACCTAATACTCAAAGTAAAGTTAGGGTTTGGAGGGGTTATACCTTCCTTGGAGAGTGGAGAATCACTTAGGAAGCCTTAAATAACCACTAACTATCTCTACTAAGCTTGGATCTTGAAGAAAACATAAGAAAACACAAAGTTAGTTTCTTGAAAACACTATTCACCAAGAACTTTGATGAATTGATTAGCTATGTTAAACATGGAATCTTGAGCTTAAAGTTATGGCTCATCTAAGTTATGAATTATGGAAGCTAAAGAAACAAACCTCTTGATTTTTGAAGGTGTGTAGCTTGAGTTTTGAAAATTTTCCTTTGTTTTTCATGGAAAAGCCGAGAGCAAGAATGAGGGGGAGAAGAAATGCTTCTTGTTTGGTTGCCTAGGTATTTGTGTGTTGATTTGCTTGTTAATTAGGTTGTTACCATGGTAAAAATTGTGTGGTTCACAATCATCCAACAATTCCTTCCCTTTTGGTCATGCTTATGTCATCCTCCTATGTCATCCTCCCACACTTTTCCTCTTCTTGTTGGTGAAATGATATCATCCTCCACTAACTCTTTGATTAACTCCTAATCACTTGGCTAATGATCGCTGATCTGTTATACGGTTCGCTTAACTTACGTTCTCTTTTATCGTTTGAGGGATCATACCCGGTATCTTATTACTTGGGTTCCCTTAACCTTTCTCAATATATTATATTCCTTTTATGATCCTCTCTTATAATCCTTGAATTTAAATCCTTTTAATCATGTTACCTTATACTCAATTCTTTCGGTATCTGGTGGATTTTCGGGAAAAATTAAAGTGTTCGGATTTGGATTCTGACGATCTTTACATACACTTATATACCACATAGAGTACTTATAAGATCTCAGAATATCAATAAAAGAACCCCTACATAGTGTGGCATGAAAAGTTTCCTTATTCAGCATAATCAGCAAAACCACTATTCATAAGGGTTACAAAAAGTCCAAAAATTTTGGGGTTATTACAGTCTCCCCTCCTTAAAAGGATTCCATCCCGGAATCAGATAGAAAACAAAATGGGGGTACTTTTCTAGCATTGTGCCTTCTAACTCTCAAGTAAATTTTCCCGCATTGTGGTTCTGCCACAAAACTCTGCCTAGTTTGATAACACTTCTCCTAAGCACTTGTTCCTTTTCGAGCTATAACGCTTCCCGGTTGCTCCATGTAGGTTACGTCTGGTTGCATGTCTATGCGCTCATATGCCCCTATTTGTCTGGCATCCGAATTACACTTCCTTAACATTGATACGTGGAACACATTATGAATTTGCTACATGTTCGGGGGTAGGGCTAGCTCATATGCCAACTTCCCAATACGTCTTAATATATCCAAGGGTCCAACAATTCGTGGGCTTAGCTTTCCTTTCTTTCCGAACCTCATTAATCCCTTCCAAGGGATACCTTTAATATTACTAGGTCCCCTATCTCATACTCTTTGTCCTTTCAAGTCAAATCAGCATACCTCTTTTATCCATCCTGGGGTTGTTGTCATCCGTCTTCTAATTAGATCCACTATGTCCTTGGTCCATTGGACCACTTCGGGTCCGAGCATCTTGTGCTCTATAACTTCATCCTAACATAAGGGAGATCGACATTGTCTTCCCTCAAGGATCCCATAAGGTGATATCTCGATAATGACATATGATCTATTGTCGTAAGAAAACTCAATCCGCGTTAAGTGATCAAACAAAATTTCTTTCAAGTCTATTGTACAGACTCTCATTATCTCATCTAGATCTACAACTTTTGCTTCTCAATACCCATACTTTTCCAGTTCGTAATCGTTACTATCTTCCGTACATAATACTATACTGGTTACACTTTTGCTCGTTAGCGTTCTATAACCTTTTAATAACCACGTCAACCTTAGTATCATGAACGTGTTTCCATTCCGAATACCACCATAACTTTACTACTCCTTTTTCAGCTATTTCTATTTTCCAAAGTTTGTTCAATTTTATAGAAGTAAAAGAATTTATTGAGAGATTACTATGATCATGAACACTTGTTATATTGCATAGTTAGTACAGAAGGTGGCCAACCTTTAGTACTTGACAAGCAATTAAACAACATGTGGTATCCTACCAGGCTTCTATCACACAGATAGATAGTCATTCGGCAATACATTCCCTTCTGGAAGGGTTGTTCTTCTCAGCTTACATGAAATGAAAA
Organism: Apium graveolens; assembly: GCF_009905375.1. Lineage (NCBI taxonomy): Eukaryota > Viridiplantae > Streptophyta > Magnoliopsida > Apiales > Apiaceae > Apium > Apium graveolens. The sequence continues at coordinate 190,189,758 of NC_133655.1, read as the reverse complement.
GAAGAAAAAAGAACGAACGGAAGAGAATTATATATATGTAAAAAAAAAATACTGCCACAAAATATCTGGGTTGGAATCTACCTCTGAACTATAGAGGTTTGCCATAGGAGAACAAATCATATACGTATATATATCAACATCAAGTATTATAACATCGCAATTCATGTTCCTGAATCTTTCACTATTCCATCCATCATTCTATGGACCCATGCTCTTGTTCAAGCTTATAAACAATCACCATTGAAACTCCCTTGACAACGAAAATCGAATCTGGGATTTCATTCTAGACATCATCATTACCAGAATTCTATTCTTGCACCGCAACCTTCCTCGTATAGTAATATGACTCTCTATTGATAAGAAAGAATAAGTATTCAATAGGTAGATAATCGACTTAATTAGTCTATCAATGATAACTTATACACCACCACGACCCGATTAGTGGTACTCAATCTCAACATCCATTCCAATATCACTCTCACGGTTGTAAGTAATCGGCTCATTACTCATAGAATCATTCCTGCATTACTATGGTCTACCGTTGACCTACTGTAGTCATTCGTTTTCCATGAAGTCTTAATAGCTAACCATCCGGAGTCCATACATATCGTATCGAATCCTTCTAAGAAGGTAACATAATCACCATTCATGATCCATGAAGAACACTCCTGATCCTGACGTACATACATGACATGAAGCAGATAAAATTGCAGAAGAGTTTCAATGAAAGCAACGATAGCAGGTTAACACCATTATTAACCATATGTCTTTATAAGGAGACATGAAGCTCAAAGGTTCATTTAGTCCTTTCGTAACATGGTCCTGGCTTATCTCAAGATATGACCTTATAAGATAGATAGCCCGCTCACGGCGATTTCATAAATTAAATCTTTACCAAACTACTATCACGGTTGAGTATCACACAATCATCAGAAGGAATGTCAATCTTTCAAACCATAATACAATCTTCACGGCTTTAACCATTATCACTGTATTCCTCTGGCACGAGCGCTGATAATTGTCTTCTTACACTTAAAGTGTCGGCCACCTCAATGGCCTTTCCTGATAGTAATATTTCCTTACAATCAATGTCATTTTAACCACCTTTACTAAATTTTTCTACCTCATTTCAAATCACTGCTTATGTGAAAATGCTTTTCTTAAGTCCTGGTGAGAAAAAAATCACCAATTTCCATAAGTTATTGCCTTAGTCTTTAGAGGTTAATCATTGTCACGACTGACTCTCGATCATACTTAGGACATCTTTTATATTAGGTCCTAATTGCCTTGAACAATTTCGACCTTTACTGGTTCGATCCATACTTTCTCGTGGTTTAACACGTGCCCCACCTGGCATTATTATAATTACGTCATATTTCCTTCATCAAAATTTCTATTCTTAAGAACTTTGAATATTACCTTTTCTCCTTGTAAAACCTCTAAGGTTATCCTTAAATCCTTTATCAGGTGCACCCTAGGCACAGGGCATATCAAGATACCATTTACTAATACCAGAATCATTGTCTATATACTTCTGAAAAATTTCTCCACTGATCCTTAAAGGTTGTTGTTACCTTAATCCTTTCCAATTCATACTGTCAAAACTCATACTATCCCTATTATGGGTGAAATGCCAACCTTTATGCATTCCCCTAGGATTCATTTTAAGTTACCGATGTTCTATCCTTAATTCCACCTTTAAAAAAAAGTACATGCATCCTTCCATGGATAAATGAAGTCATATATCCCTGATAAGGGTATCTTATTCAATCATTCCCACCTCTACAGTATATGCCTAATTTCACAATAACATCTGTATTCAAAATGAGGTCAATCAATATGGCCTCCAAAAGATAAGAACGGTTATCCGCTTTTCTTTCCTGATTCAGTAATGACAACAGGGATGTTTCGGAAGACATTGGTCGTGTTCAACGTGAACTTCTTCTTAATAATTTCTTATTTACTTTTGTTGTTTACCTCAACAGTCATCTCAATGTTGGGATATCTTTCATACATGGTGTCTCCCTTTCTGGATATCATGCCCCCGGTCTTACACTTCACATTCTTGAAGGTCACTTCCTTCATCCAATTTTCCTAATTTCTTACTTTCTTGTCTCCTCAGTCTATCCGCGTCTCATTGTTTATCCTTCGAACTATCTCAAGGTTTCCTCGAATTCTCCCAACTTAAAGGGGGTATAATATATATATATATATATATATCTTACGCCTTCAACCATCAACTTTAACTCATGGTGAATCACCCTTATCCTGATTATTACATACTTTTCTATTTCTATTACTACGAGTCTTTAGGGTTTCCTCGTGTCCAACTCCCTTATCATTCCTCAAACTTTATTGTCTTTATTTTCCTTTCCACTTCAGTTTCTTTTATTTTCGTTTCTGTTACAACTAGTTCATGAACCAACACCACATAAGCATTGATTTCAAATATCCCGTCATTCTAGATTCGTTTCCTCAGAACGAATCTTGACAACTTTTACAACTTAGATTCATAATTCATCATACTCGTCTGCCTTTGTTCTGGCTCTAAAGCTTTTACATTATCTCCATAATCTTGGGAAGTACTTTCCTGAAAACAATTGACTGAACTTAAATCAGTTTATTATAATCTCTTGCTCCGTGCCTTCCTTGGCCTTTCACCAGCGGGTGGCCTATCTCTTAGGAGGGTAAGTGATAAAAATATTCTTTTGTGATTCGTCCATCATTTAGAATCTCAAATGATTCCTATATTTCCTTTAGCCAGGCTCTCGCCTCTACTGGGTTCGCTTGTTCCTTAGAACTCTGAGAGCTTAGCGACTTAAAGGTCCTGAAAGAATTTCCCACCGCACTCTCTCTTCAGGGTGGTGGTTGGGGATAATAGTCTAAGTTCTCTTTAGACCGGTCCATGAATTACCATATAGGAGTACTGTCTCGGGTCTCCTTTCCTTACTCGACTTTCTGTTTCCTTAGTATAAAATGTTTCATCCTTCTCCCATACTTGGGGTTATCTTATACGTTAAAATCCTTGTCTTCCACTTCATTATGTTATGGGCTCCTTCTTTCTTAATAGCAACCCCCCTGACTATCACATTCGGGGTTTGCCCTAAATCTTATTCCTCGAGCTATGGATTTCATCTAAGATCCAGTCCTTAAGCTCTTAAATGTTTGAAACCCAAATTCTGTAGGAATACCTCATTATTCCCTTATCATCTTTCTTTGTATTAATCTCTTCTCCAGTCATTGACTCTCTGCCTTCATTCATCAATGTTTCTTGGCACAATATGATCTTTTTCAATAATTCGGGCTGTATTACAATCTCAAATAGCTTTTCGGTACCGGCTCCGGTTACCTTCACTTCTATTTCCATTTTCTCGAAATCTTTTATCTACTCTTCCGAGGACATTATCATCTGGAGTCTCTCTTTTATACCAAGGGCATTAGCCACCATTTTGGCTTTCCCTGGATGATAAAGAATCTCATAATCGTAATCCTTGATTAGCTCTAACCACCTCCTCTGGCGCATGTTGAGCTCTTTCTGCGTGAAAATACACTAGAGCACTTATGGCTTGTGTAAATCTCGCACTTCTCTCCATACAAGTAGTGCCTCCAATATTTAGGGCAAAACTATTGCCACGAGCCCAAGCTCATGGGAGGGGATATCGAATTTTATATTCCCTTAATTGTCTTGACGCGTACGCGATTACCTTGTTGTGCTGTATAAGAAGCACCCTATTTCTTTATGTGAAGCGTCACTACAAATCACAAAATCTCCTTTTTCATCCGGCAACGCCAACATAGGGGTCGTTACCAACCTTTGCTTCAGTTCTTAAAAGTTGTTCTCGCATTTCTCTGTCCATTCGAACTTCTCAGTCTTACGAGTAAGCCGCGTTAAAGGGGCTACTATCTTTACAAACTTCAACGAACTTCTGGTAGTGACCGGCCAATCCTCCCTCTGGTAGTCGCCCTAACCATGGTTATCAATTTCTCAGTGGTCCTTTATTCATTCTTGTCAAGATTCCCCACGGGATCCTCCTCAGCAACAATCCCTTCTAGGACAACATCCTCAACCGCTACATCCTCAATATGAACATCATTCAGTCCCTCGTTAGGATGCTCTATTGGCTCCAGCATCTGATCCCCAATATGTAGTAAAACATCATCGCGTTGTTGCTCCTCAACCTCAGGGTTCGGAGTCCCGCTACCATATACGATAACGAACTACGCTTCTATCACGATATTTATAAGGGTTCCCATAAGGGTTTTAACTGTTAGTACTACGTTAGGTAGTCCGACTATGAACTTGGCAAGAGTTCTTATTATCTTAGTGAACTTATTATTTTAACATCATATCATCTCTGAGGTTTATAATGCTTAGCTCTGATACCAATTCTGTAACACCCCCAAATCCTGGGTCGGGGATCCGGGTTGTCACGAGTTCCATTTCCCTTAATAACACCCAATCTTAATAAACAATCAACTACTCCGTACTGTGACCCCACAATAAACACACACACCACAAGTTATAGTCTCAGAGATGAATATCCAAAAATAACACGACTCATTTTATTCCACAATTATTTGCCATTACACCTTAAAAGGGGTTTCTGAATAAATTTACATATTCTTTGCCATTATTACAATTCATAAATATACATAAGTCTGGTACAACAAAAGTTGAAAGCCTAGCCTATTGGTAGTTCCTACCTCACCTACAATGGCATCAACGCCTATAGGAAACTGCAGAATGTTTCCTAACCGCTCACGAATTGGGAGCTTGATTCTGTTCATCTTGTCTATCTGTTGTTGTGTGATGAAAGAAGAAAGCAAGGGTGAGAAACAAGCCCACCGAAATAATATGTATAATAATTAACAATATATGAGCATTCTCATAGTACTCATGAAAGTCTTGGTTAAGAAGAAATGAACTAAGTTGATATCTTAACGCGACCAAGTCATAAAATATTCAGTATATATATACATATATACTTTTCACAATCTTTGAAATCCTCTGATAGGTATAATATACACAGAGTTCCAGTTTATAACTGTATGAAAATATCGTTGCAAGGTGATCTCATATATCTAACCTTGTCTCAACGTTTTTCTGAAAATCTTTGTCATGCATAAGATAATCATTTACTAGATATAAGTTGAAAAGATGAAGTTACAAGATACTTTAATATACTTATATCTTTTCTGAATACTACTTGAACTACCACCGTTCAAGTTATAGTTAGTTTCAAAAGTTCATCACAGAGATGAGACTACAAGATAAGACTTGAATAGATTTAATCTTTGAAATATTATTGAATGAAATGAAGTTACGAGATACTTCATTAAGTCCCGATATACATATATCCATATATATCTCTCATACATTTCCTGAAAACCTCTGTCATGTAAAGTATGAACAGAGTTGCAATATCCAATGAATTTGGAAAGAAAAGAATTTTGGCATAAACCCGATATCTTGCTGATCAGGCAAAGATACCAATAAGTAACCTTTTCTACTAGTAGATGGATGAATCCCCCACCGGTCATCACTCTGGCCTCATTAGGACCTTGTGCTGGACCGCCACCTGGCCTCTTACGCGTTGATGGACTGCCACCCAGCCACTTACACTTTGATAAACCGTACCCCGGCCTGTCGCCTATGCCAACTCAATTAGATGGGCTTACTTCTCGAACGTTGGGTAAGTAAATAATTCATTTGTCAAAACAACAACCTTGTTGTGAATCTAAATACACCACAGAGCCGGATCCCTCAGGTTTTGAGCGAGTATTTAAATCCCCTTTGAAAGTAAGATCTTAAATATAAAAATGAGTTTCAGGATCCGCCCTGAATTTTTAAAAATCATTTTGAAGACTCGAAAACACTTTTTTTTAAGAATGTTTGGAGTAATGTTGATTTAATAAAATAAATCAGTCCCAATATATTAGAAAATCTGAATATTATTATTTAAATAATATTTCCATAAAGAATAATCTTTATAAAAATAATTGAAGTAGAAGTTTTAAAACTCATACTTGAAATGGATATTAAATAACCAAAGATATACTTATACGAAAGTATGATCTTTAGTTGAATAATCGAAAATAAGTTTGATTATCAAAACATTATTCTTTAATAAAATAAAGAATATTATTTAGTAAATAAGCGGAGTCATAAGTCCTCGAATGAATATTCAAAATAATATTCATTAAATAGAATAAATAGAGTCGTAAGTCCTCGAATGAATATTCAATATAATATTCAATTAAATAAAATAAACGGAATCATAAGTCCTCGAATGAATATTCAAAGTAAGATTCATTAAATAAAATAAAGTTATCGAATAAACCTTATTCGATTAATAGTTTTGAAAACTATATCAATATATATATATAAATATATATAATATACTCGGGAACATCGACTCCCGGTTTTAGAAAATATCCACCTTTGGGTCCCCTATACTAAGGGTATACGCAACTACTGCTTATATCTAGCATAGGTATTATGCAACTTATAAACATTGGAATCAACAGATAGATATCAAGATTACGAAACAAACATGCATATATTCCATATCAGCATGCTCCAATATATCGCAAGATTTGCTAATAACAATCATGCACTTATCACAAGATAATGCATATACATAGATACATCACAACAACAGTATAACGGGTAGAAAACTTGCCTGAGCGACTGGGGGTGGTAAAAGGCCTGGGACGAGCCTGGTAACCTATAAACAACATATAAGTTGGAATTAAACCAAAGTCGCTTAAGAATCTACACTTTAACCAACTAGACTCTAACGCTCGCTTTTGCGCTTAACGATTCACTTAAGTCGCTCGAGTACCCTCGGCTCCACTATTTTTAATAAATTAACCATTATGAATTTTACGGAGATTCTTTCGCGAGTACTTTAACAACTTCCTAATCCACATTACATAATTGTTTCATAATCCAATTAGTCTTTTAGGGGCCTTAACCAAGGTTTCAAAGTAAGGCGAGAGGTAATGGTCCGTTCGTGAAATGCCGTTACTTAAAACGGTCGTTTCTCCTAAACCGTACATCGGATTCAAGCGTACCACATATCAAAACGAAGATCGTAACATGAACTATCTAATCATGGCAATGGTCAAAACCTAACAGTGAGTTCACGGGTCCTGAAGTTAAGAACAAAAACAGTCTAAGGAAAATTGGGCATTACGACGGCTATAACTTAGCAATTCCCAAATTTTTACCCAATCAATTCAATATTAAACCACCACCAATCAACACCATTCCACCATAATTCAACCACAAATCAACCATACAACCAAACTTCATCCAAATCCTATTAAATCAGTCCATTACTTCATGTTTTATCCATCTTATTCAATCACAACAAGAGCTACTAACTGTACTTAAGGTTCATCAACCCACAACCAAGATTTATAACCCAAAATCATTTTAATTCCAACCAAAATCTAAAGATACAAGAATCATGCTCTTATGAACTATAAAAAACAAAACCAAACCTAATACTCAAAGTAAATTTAGGGTTTGGAGGGGTTATACCTTCCTTGGAGAGTGGAGAATCACTTAGGAAGCCTTAAATAACCACTAACTATCTCTTCTAAGCTTGGATCTTGAAGAAAACATAAGAAAACACAAAGTTAGTTTCTTGAAAACACTATTCACCAAGAACTTTGATGAATTGATTAGCTATGTTAAACATGGAATCTTGAGCTTAAACTTATGGCTCATCTAAGTTATGAATTATGGAAGCTAAAGAAATAAACCTCTTGATTTTTGAAGGTGTGTAGCTTGAGTTTTGAAAATTTTCCTTTGCTTTTCATGGAAAAGCCGAGAGCAAGAGAAGAAATGCTTCTTGTTTGGTTGCCTAGGTATTTGTGTGATGATTTGCTTGTTAATTAGGTTGTTACCATGGTAAAAATTGTGTGGCTCACAATCATCCAACAATTCCTTCCCTTTTGGTCATGCTTATGTCATCCTCCTATGTCATCCTCCCACACTTGTCCTCTTCTTGTTGATGAGATGACATCATCCTCCACTAACTCTTTGATTAACTCTTAATCACTTGGCTAATGATCGCTGATCTGTTATACGGTTCGCTTAACTTTCGTTCTCTTTTATCGTTTAAGGGATCATACCCGGGATCTTATTACTTGGGTTCCCTTAACCTTTCTCAATACATTATATTCCTTTTATGATCCTCTCTTATAATCCTTGAATTAAAGTCCTTTTAATCATGTTACCTTATACTCAATTCTTTCGGTATCTGGTGGATTTTCGGGAAAAATCAAAGTGTTCGGATTTAGATTCTGACGATCTTTACATACACTTAAATACCACACAGAGTATTTTTAAGATCTCAGAATATCAATAAAAGAACCCCTACATAGTGTGGCATGAAAAGTTTCCTTATTCAGCATAATCAGCAAAACCACTATTCATAAGGGTTATAAAAAGTCCAAAAATTTTGGGGTTATTACAAGTACCTACCTTTGATTTAAACCGAATGTCTTGGCCATTTCGAGATACCCTTATAAACTAAGATACTTCTATTGCCTTGATTGTGTAATCTCTCTTGATTAACCGCGATCCCTTTATACTCTCACACCTCCAAGATAGCAATAATTCAACTCTTTGCGTATATCCTTATAATCATACCCAAACTTTTTCACTAGATATATGCTATCTATGACCCTTAAAACTTGAGATCTCTATCTTGTTGAATAATGTTATGATTCTTTTTCAATACTTTCTTGGTCGTTGAACCATTGATATCCATCTTTGAAGACCCTGTTACTGAAAAGTTATTCATTCTGATAATAGTTTCATAATTCAAATCCTTGATTGATAATTTGAAACCCTTTGTTTAGATCCTTGTGAAATTCTTCTTGACATCAGTTTTATAAAAGATAATTGCTCTTTAAATAAAAGATTGTTTTCTAGAGATAGGTGAATTGGACTAAGACGTAAGTCCCTTTCACACTTATTATATTAGGCTTAAAAGATGCCTAGGGAACCCAATCAAAATGTTTAGAACCCAACGAGGTTCGGGATTACTCCGCGATTGGGCACTGGCTGTAATCCGTAGCGTCATAAAATGATTTTAAGCAATGATTTGGTTACAAATATTTTGACTTGAATAATGATGCCATACACCTCAATTTCCAGTTATAAATTGCTATAATGTTAATTTATGTCTTATGATATACCTTGCTGAGCTTTCGACTCACTTCTTGCTTTTCATTCATGTTATTTCAGCTAGCAAGTAGGCTTGGATTCAAGCAGACTGCTCGTAAGTCTACTGCTAGAGATGCTGAGGCTTATGTGAGAGCTCAGGTAGTATAATTGGCATTTATGTGAGGACCGGTAGCCTTATATAAGAGTTGTAATAGTTGTAGTGTTGGACTGTTCAAAGACTGAACCTTTTCGATGTTGGATTTTGTTGTTAGCAGCCGTTTGTAATAACTTTATATTTGTTATTTATATTTTGTTAGTTTATTTTGGGGCTGGCACAGGTGTTGGTATCATAGCTAAGGTTTAGAGTCAATGAACAGTCCACATAGGTTACAGGATATATATATATATATATTTAGGAAATACGAGAGTGTAAGTAGATATTATTCGAGTAAGTCGCAATATTTTCCTTCGTATATGTTGTTTTTTCACCAAAGGATGCATTCTTCTTCGTCCTTGGCGCTATCTGACACTATAGCATTCTCCGTGTACGCTGACTTGAGGCTCCAGTTTGATAGGCTCCAAAGGAAGTACCACCGACTTATGGAGCAACTGAATGTAGCTTGTCAAGATGATACTCGGCTTAAGGAGGAACCTAAGACACAGTTAATTGCGAGACTCAAATCCTTGATGCAGTTCATTAACACTAAGCTCGGGGAGATGCCAGCACACCATTACCGCAATAGCCAGTACACCATCCAGATGGCAGCAGATGAACTTCAGGACATTGTGAAGATACTTCAGGGAGAACAGTGGGAAGAGATCCCGATAGCTCGAGATGACAACGGAGACCTAGGTAGATGATCGATAGGCCAAATTAGAAGCTAGACTTCCTATTTCCCTTCCAATTGGCCATCCTCTATGTTGATTGTATTTCTTGAACTATGTAGTTTCCCTTATTTCCTTTCCGAACTATGATATTGTTGACCTTTAAAATTTGAACCTTATTTTGGTTGTATTGTAAGATAAGCTTGTTTTAATGATTAATGTACTATTGTTTCATTTCAGTTTTGCTTTTGTATCACCTTTATTGCTAATAATTGAAATCTGAATGCATGTGACCCTTTAACTTCGTAGCACCTTGACCTTGAAATGATTGCCATATTCATAACTATTTTGTTAAACCTTTTATCTCAAATCATGCATGTGATTATCGCAATTGTTCTAAGCTTATTTGGGCACTTTCGTTGTTCCAATTTTTCCTATCTTTTCTACTTTCCTGCTTCTAATCATGTACAACTTTGCTAAAAAAAATTTGAAATCAGATGATCATATTAACCCTGTGATAACCTAGCTTTAAAATATCTGTTATAATCACACCTGCTGGCTACCAATTTTATTTTCAGAAATATGCCTCCTAAAAAGACGTAGCAAACTAGTACTTCTTCTACAACCGACCCCAATATCCTTTGAATAGTGGAAACCTTGCAACAACAATCTCATGCAATTGCTCAACAACAACAAACTCTTCAACAATAATTCCAACAACAATAATTTTGAAACCAAGAGAATCATGATCAACACCAACATCAACCAGATCTACCAGAGCCACCTCAACAAATTGTGACTTTCAAAACCTTTCAGAGTGTGAACCCACCTTCATTTCATGACACCAGTGATCCGGTTATAGCCAACACTTGGATACGAGAAATGAAGAGATCTTTCGAATTGGTTCGACTAGGGGAAGAATAGAAGACCATATATGCCACATATTTTTTAAAAGGGGAAGCAAATTGTTAGTGGGATTTAGTCAAAGCTTTGGAAGAAATTCAACCAATTACTTGGACTAGGTTTAAGGAGTTTTTTTGGAAAAATATTACCCCCGGTATATGCAGAAGCATATGGAGATGAAATTTTTGGAATTGAAACAAGAAAGTATGACAGTCTTGGATTATGAGAAGAAGTTTACAGAATTGTCAAGATTTGTGACCAAGTATGTGGATACCGATGAAGAGAAGGCTCAGAGATTTCAACAAGGGCTCGAATATTGGATTCGAGATAGAGTGTCAATGTTTGAGATTGGTACCTATGTTGGGGTAGTTCAGAAGGAGGCATTGATTGAAAGTAATGGAGCACAATCCAGAAAGGAAAGAGATAATAAGAAGAGGAAAATATTTCCTTAGAGGGAGATATCAGACTCAGAATACCAGCCGGACAGAAACGTGAATACAATTGGATTCCAGAAAGGATGGAATTCACAGAAGAAAGGGGAAGTGAACAAGAGACAAGACAATAAAGGAAATCATCAACAGAATCAGGGTCAAGCGAATAATGACAAACAACCAAGGGTCGAATGTAGGCATTGTGGGAAGAAACATTCAGGAATTTGCAATAAGCTCAACATGACATGTTATCGATGTAACTAGAAGGGGCATTTTTCCAATGAGTGTAAGGTGCAGAAACCTGGAGTAACATGCTACAAGTTCGGAAAAGTTGGACGTATCGCCAAGGAGTGCAGGTCAACCGGACTAATAAAAAACATGATGAATGTAGCAAGAACTAGCACCGCAGTACCACCAGAAATGTTGGCGTTACCTCCACCATCTACCGTGACTCCACAAGCATCATCAAGGACTTTTAATCTGAAAATGAAGGATGCTGTTCAGAATCCAGAAGTGGTAGCAGGTAAGCTTTCGATAAACAATGTTGAAGCTAAAGTATTGATTGATTCGAGAGCTACAAGGTCTTTTATATCAGAAATTTTTGCTAATAGATTAAACTGTGATCAGAGGAACATGAGTGAAGCGATGAACATAGTAATTGCCAATCAAGAAAAGATACCTGTGAGTCAATCTTGCCCTCAATATGAGATTGACATCTCCGACATAAGTTTTCAGTCGACTTGATACTTTTCAAGTTAGGGGAGTTTTATATAATATTAGGAATGGATTGGTTAGGAAAGAATAATGTCCAGATAGATTGTAGATCTAAGAAGGTCTATTTTCGAGCAAAGAATGGGAATAAGGTGATATTTGAGAGCCAGAAGCAAGAGCAACTATTTCTCACCGCTATTCAAGCCGATAAGCTACTTAGGAAAGGATGTGAATCATATTTAGCCTATGTAGTAGATTCATAGAAAGAAGTTCCTAGCATAGAGGAGATCCCAGTAGTGAAAGAGTTCCCAGATGTGTTTCCAGAGGAATTACCTAGACTACCACCAGACCGACATATCGAGTTCGAAATTAATCTCACTTCAGGCATTAAACCCGTTTCGAAGGCACCTTATAGAATGACACCTGCAGAGATGAAAGAGTTAGCGAGTCAGATACAAGAACTTTTGGATAAAGGAGTCATAAGGCCAAGTACATCACTATAGGTGTAATAACGCCAACTTTTGGAATTTATGGGACACTGATGAATGGTAACTTTTGCTGATTACGCTGATTAAGGAAAATTATCAGACCACGATATATAAGAGTACTGTTATGGAAATTCTAAGATCGTATTAGTATTCCATAAAGTAAATGAGTGTATGTAAAGGTCGTTAGAATTTGGATCCGGACACTTAGATTATTTCCGAAAATCCACCAGATACGGAAAAAATTGAGTATAAGGTAACATGATTAAAAGGATTTAAATTCAAGGATTATAAGAGAGGATAAAAAAAGGAATTTAAGATATTGAGAAAGGTTTAGGGGAACCCAAGTAATAAGATCCCGGATATGATCCCTCAAACGATGAACGGAAACAAAAGTTAAGCGAACCGTAAAATAAATGAACGATCAAGAGACAATCTTGTACAAGAAGCCAAGGTGTATGACATCATCAAACCACAAGGGAGAGACATGTGTTAAAAGATGACACAAACAAGATGACACAATCAAGATGACATAAGCATGTCAAATGGATATGTTTAGTTGGTTGAATATGAGCCAAGTATTATTTACCATGGTAAAAATTTAATTAACAAAGCAAGAGAAGCAACCAAGCAAAATCATAACACACAAAATTGGATGTTGACTTTGCCTTCCAAGAAGAAAGCTCTCGGCCAAAACAAACCCAGAAACTTCAAACTGCCATATCTCCTTAAATACTCACTCAAATGTTGTGTTCTATAGCTCCTTGGAAAGGTATTGAGATGGCCTATACCTCTTGTTCAAAAGTCTCGTCTAAATAAGCAAGGTAAGACCCTTATTTTTACAGTTCTTTAAATCGGACTTTTAGAAACTTCAAAATCTAACATTGTGTTTTCTTAATTGGTTGTGAGATCCAAACTTGTATAAGGATTAATCAAGGTTTTAAGGTTTCCTAGCAACTTTACCATCACAAATAAAGGTATAAAACTTCTGGACCTTTAAGTAATAAGTTTGTTGCTTGAATTTTGGGATGGTTTGGATGGATAAGTAGTTGTTTGAATGATTAAGTTTGAATTAAACTTTGGTTGTTAAGTAGATTAGTTGATTATGGAGATGGTATAATATTGAAGTGGAATTATATTCTTGACCTTGTTATGGCTAAGATCAGTATCCTAGGTTTAAATCTTGAAGTTGTGGATGGATTATAGTTGGAAGGGATTGATTTGGAGTGGTAAAAATATTGGATATCGCTAAGTTCTAGCCGTCATAATGCCCAATTTTCCTTAACTGTTTCTGTGATTAACTTTAGGACCGTGAACTCACTGTATGATTCTGACCTTTTCCATGTTTAGATAGTTCATGTTACGAGCTTCGTTTTGATAAGTCGTTCTCCTAAATCCGAGTTACGAGCGATGAGAACGACCATTTTAAGTAATGGCGTTTCGCGAGCCGAGTAACTTTGAGACCATAATTGAGACCCTTAAATGATTAATCGAAACATGAGAGAATTATGTCAAGTGAATAAGGAAGTTAGTAAAGTTCTTGCGAAAGAGTCGCCTTAAATTTCGTAACGGTTAATTTATTAAAATTAGTGGAGCCAACGGTACGCGAGTGATTAACGCAAATCGTTAAGCGTATAAGCGACCGTAAGCGACCGTTAGGGTATGAGTGAGTTTTGACTAGTTTCTTAAGCGACCGTGGTCTAATTCCGGCTTATGTTGTTGTTCATAGGTTACCAGACCCACTCAAAGCTTAAGTCTACCCCGGAACACTCAGGAAAGTTTTCTACCCGTTATAATATTGTTGTGATGTAAATATATTGATGCATTATCTTGACATAAGTGCATGACTGTTATTAGCAAATCTTGCGATATATTGGAGCATGTTGATATGGTATATATATGCATGTTATGAAATCTTAATATTCTATTATCAATTCAAATGCTTATAAACTGCATAATACCTACACTAGAGATAAGCAGTAGTTGCGTATACCCTTAGTATAGGGGACCCAAAGGTAAACATTTTTCTAAACCGGGAGTCGATGTTCCCAAGTATAATATATATATATATATATATATATAGTTTTCTATAACTACTAATCGGATAAGGTATATTCGATGGTTTTGGATAATAACCAAACTTATTTCGATTATTCAAATAAGGATCGTAATTTCGTATAAGTATATCTTTTCTTATTTATTATTCGTTTTAAGTATGAGTTTTAGAACTTCTACTTCAATTATTTTATAAAGATTATCCTTTATGGGAATATTATTTAAATAATAATATTTAAATATTTTCTAATATATCGGGACAGATTTATTTCATTAAATCATCATTACTCTAAACATTCTTTAAAATGTTTTCGAGTCTTCAAAATGATTTAAAAGTTAGAGCGGATCCCAAAACTCGTTTTGAAATTTAAGATCTTCCTTTCGAAGGGGATTTAAATACTCGCTTAAAAATCTGAGGGATCCGGCTCTGTGGTGTATTTATATTCACAACGAGGTTGCGGTTTTGATAAAAGAATTTGATTACTTGCCCAACGTTCGGGAAGTAAGTCCATCTAATTGAGTCGGCATAAGCGACAGGCCGAGGTACGGTCTATCAAAGTGTAAGTGGCTGGGTGGCAGCCCATCAACGCGTAAGAGGCCAGGTGGCGGTCTAGAACAAGGTCCTAATGCAGCCAGGGTGATGACCGATGGGGGATTCATACATCTACTAGTAGAAAAGGTGACTTAATTGGTATCTTTGCCTGATCAGCAAGATATCAGGTTTATGCCAAGGTTTTCTCCTTTCCAAATTAATTGGATATTGCAACTCTGTTTATAATTTTCATAACAGAGGTTTTCAAGGAGTGTATGAATAGTATATATATATAGGTGTATATATATATCGGGACTTAATGAAGTATCTCGTAACTTCATTCTTTATAATGATATTTCAAAGATTGAATCTATTCAAGTCTTATCTTGTAGTCTCATCTCTGTGATGAACTTTTGAAACTGATTATACCTTGAACGGTGGTAGTTCAAGTAGTATTCGGAAAAGATATAAGTATATTGGAGTATCTTGTAACTTCATCTTTCAACTTATATCTGGTTAATGATTATCTTATTCATGACAAAGATTTTCAGAAAAACGTTGAGACAAGGTTAGATATATGAGATCACCTTGCAACGATATTTTTATACAGTTATAAACTGGAACTCTGTGTATATTATACATGTTAGGCGATTTCAAGGATTTTGAAAGTATATATGTATATATATACTAAATATTTTGTGACTTCGTCGCATTAAGATATCAAACTTGGTTCATTTCTTCTTGACCAAGACTTTCTTGAGTATTATGAGAAGGCTCATATATTTTTAATTACTATACATGTTATTTTGGTGAGCTGTTTTGCTCACCCTTGCTTCCTTTCTTCATCACACAACAATAGCTAGATAAGATGAATGGGACCAAGCTCTCAATTTGCGAGCGGATAGGAAACATTCCGCAGTTTCCTGTAGGCGTTGATGTCGCTGTAGCTGAGGTAGGAACTACTAATAGGCTAGGTTTTCAACTGTTGATGTACCAGAATTATGTATATTTATGAATTGTAATAATGGCAAAGAATATGTAAATTTATTCAGAAACCTCTTTTGAGGTGTAATGACTTATAATTGTGGAATAAAATGACTTGTGTTATTTTTGGTATTCATCTCTGAGACTATAACTTGTGGTGTGTGTGTGTATATTATGGGGTCACAGTACGTAGTAGTTGGTTATTTATTAAGATTGTGTTATTCATGGAAATGGAACTCGTGACAACCCGGATCCCCGACCCCAGATTTGGGGGTGTTACAGAAATGGTATCAGAGCTAAGCGTTATAAACCTCAGAGATGATGCGACGTTAAGATAAGATGTTCACTAAGATAATATGAACTCTTTCCAAGTTCATAGTCAGACTACCTAACGTAGTACTGACAGTTAAAACCCTTATGGGAACCCTTATAAATATCGTGATAGAAGCGTAGTTCGTTATCGTATATGGTAGTGGGACTTCGAACCCTGAAATTTAAGAGCAATAATATGATGATGTTTTACTACATATTGGGGATCAGATTGTGGATCCAATGGAGAACCCTAATGAGGGACCAAATGATGTTCATATTAAGGATGTAGCGGTTCAGGATGTTATCCCAGAAGGGATTGTTGCTGAAGAGGATTCTGTGGAGGATCCTGACAAGAACGAAGAAAGGACCGATGAGGAATGGATGACCTTGGTCAGGAAGACTACCAGAGGTAGGATTGGCCGATAACTACCGTAGGTTCATTCAAGTTTGTAAAGATAGTAGCCCCTTTAACGCAGCTTACTTGTAAGACTGAGAAGTTCGAATGGACAGAGAAATGCGAGAATAGCTTTTAAGAACTGAAGCAAAGGTTGGTTACGGCCCCTATGTTGGCGTTGCCGGATGGAAAAGGAGATTTTGTGAATTATAGTGACGCTTCACAAAAGGGCTTAGGGTGTGTGCTTATGTAGCACGGTAAGGTAATCGCGTACACGTCAAGACAATTAAGGGAATATGAAATTCGATATCCCACCCATGATCTTGGGCTCACGATAATAGTTTTTCCCTAAATATTGGAGGCACTACTTTTATGGAGAGAAGTACGAGGTTTACGCAAACCCCAAGAGCTCAAGTATATTTTTACACAAAAAGAGCTCAACATGCACCGGAGGAGGTGGTTAGAGCTAATCAAGGATTACGATTATGAGGTTCTTTATCATCCAGGGAAAGCTAATGTGGTGGCCGACGCCCTTAGTAGAAAGGAGAGACTCAAGATGATAATGTCTTCGGAAGAATTGGTAAGAGATTACGAGAAAATGGAAATAAAAGTGAAGGTAACCGGAGCCGGTACCGAAAAGCTGTTTGAGATTGTAATATAGCCCGAATTATTGAAAAATATCATATTATGCCAAGAAAAATTGATAAATGAAGGCAGAGAGCCAATGACTGGAGAAGAGATTAATACCGAGAAAGATGATAAGGGAATAATGAGGTGTTCCTACAGAATTTGGCTTCCAAATGTTCAAGAGCTTAAAGATGAGATCTTAGATGAAAGCCCTAGTTTGAGAAATAAGATTTAGAGCAAACCCTGAACATGATAGTCAGGGAGGTCGCCTTCAAGATAGAAGGAACCCATAACATAATGAAGTGGAAAATGAGGATTTAAAATATGTAGGATGACCCGGATTATGGGGAGGAGGAGGGAACATTCAGACTAAGGAAACAGAAGTCGAGTGAGGAAAGAAGACCCGAGACGGTACTCCTATACGATAATTCATGGACCTTTCTAAACAAAACTTAGACTATTATCCCCAACCACCACCTTGAGGAAAAAATACGGTGAGAAATTTTTTCAGGAGCTTTAAGTCGCTAAGCTCTCAGAGTTCCAAGGAACAAGCTGACCCAATCGAGGCAAGAGTCTGGCTAAAGGAAATATAGGAATCATTTGAGATTATAAATGATTGACGAATCACAAAAGACTATTTTTGTCACTTACCCTCCTAAGAGAGAGGCCACCCGCTGGTGAAAGGCCAAGAAAGACACGGGGCCAGAGGTTATAATAAACTGATTAAAGTTCAGTCAATTGTTTTCGGGAAAGTAATTCCCAAGGTTATAGAGATAATGTAAAAGCTTTAGAGCCAGAACAAAGGCAGATGAGTATGATGAATTATGAATCTAAGTTGTAAAAGTTGTCAAGATTCGTTTGGAGGACAAGAATCCCAGAACGACGTGATGTTTGAAGTCAATGATTAGTGGGTTCATGAAATGATTGTAAGAGAAAGGAAAATAAAAAGAAACTGAAGTGGAAAGGAATATAAAGGCAATAGAGTTTGAGGAATGATAAGGGAGTTGGGTATGAGAAAACCCTAAAGACTCATAGTTATAGAAATAGAAAAGTATATGATCGTCAGGATGAGGGTGATTTACGATGAGTTAAAGTTGACGGTTGAAGGCATAAGAGATACATATATTTTATCCCCTTTAAGTTGGGAGGATTCGAGGAAACCTTGAGATAGTTCGAAGGATAAATAATGAGACGCGGATAGACTGAGGAGACAAGAAAGTAAGAAATTAGGAAATTGGATGAAGGAAGTGACCTTCAAGAATGTGAAGTGTAAGTAACGCATGTGAATTGATAGCCAAAAAGGGGGACGCCAGGTATAAAAGATATGCCAACATTAAGATGACTGTTGAGATAAATAAAGAGGTAAATGAGTAGTTAGAACTAAAAAGTTCACGTTGAACACAACCAATATCTTCAAGAACATCCCTGTTATCATTACTAAATCAGGCAAGAAAAGTGAATAACCGTTGTTATCTTTTGGAGGCCATATTGATTGACCTCATTTTGAATAAGGATGCTATTGTGAAATTTGGTATAGACTATCGAGATGGGAATGATTAAATAAGATAATCTATCAAGGATATATGACTTGATTTATCCATGGAAGGATGCATGTACCTTTATAAAGGTGGAATTAAGGATAGAACCTCGGTAACGTAAGATGAATCCTAGGGGAATGCATAAAGGTTGACATTTCACCCTTAATAGGGACAGTATGAGTTTTGACAGTATGAATTGGAAAGGATTAAAGTAACAACAATCTTTAAAGATTAGGGGAGAAAGTTTTTCAGAACTATATAGAAATTGATTCTAGTATTAGTAAATGGTATCTTGATATGCCCTGTATCTAGGGAGTACATGAGGAATGCTTTAAGAATAACCTTGGAGAAGTTACAAAAAGAGTGGTGATATTTATGTTTATACAAATAGAAACTTTGGTAAAGGAAATATGACGTAATAATAATAATGCCAAGTGGGGCACGTGTTAAACCATGAGAAAGTATGGATCGAACCAGTAAAGGTCGAAATTGTTTAAGGCAATTAGGACCTAAGATAAAATACGTCCTAAGTATGATCGAGAGTCAGTCGTGACAATGTTAACCTCCAAAGAACGAGGCAATAACTTTTGGAAAAATGGTGATATTTTTTTTCTCACCCAAGCGTAAGGAAGAGAATTTTCACATAAGTAGTAATTAGAAATGAGGTAGAAAATTTAGTTGAAGGTGGTTCAAAAGATATTGATTATAAGGAACTATTACTATCAGGAAAGGCGAACGAGGTGGCCGACACTCTAAGTGTAAGAGAGCAATTATAGGCGCTCGTACCAGAGGAATACAGTGATGATGGTTAAAGCCGTGAAGGTTGTATTATGGTGTGAAAGATTGACATTCCTTTTGATGATGGTGCGATACTCAACCGTAATAATAGTTTGGTAAAGATTTAATTCTTGTAGCGCTGTGAGCGGGCTACCTATCTTAGAAGGTCCTATCTTGAGATAAGCCAGGATCATGTTACGATAGGACTAAATGAACCTTGGAGCTTCATGTTTCCTAATAAAGACGTATGGTTAATAATGGTATTAGCCTGCTATCGTTGCTTTCATTGAAACTCTTCTGCAATATTATCTGCTTCATGTCCTGTATATACATCAGGATCATGAGTGTTCTTCATGAATCATGAATGGTGATTATGTTAGCTCCTTTGAAGAATTTGATACGACATGTATGGACTCTGTATGGTTAGATATTAAGATTTCAAGGAAAACGAATGACTACCGTAGGTCCACGGTGGACTATAGTAATGCAGCAATGATTCTGCGAATAATGAGATGATAACAATGAGGAGAGTTGTATTGTAATGGATGTTGAAATTGAGTACCACTAATCGGGTCATGGTGATGTATAAGTTATCATTGATAGACTAACAAGTGGATTATCTACCTATTCAATATATATTCTTTCTTATCGACAGAGAATCGTATTACTATATGAGGAAGGTTGTGGGGAAAGCGTAGAATTCTAGTATCGATGATGTCTAGAATGAAATCCCAGATTCGATTTTTGTTGTCGAGGGAGTTTCAACGGTGATTGTTTATAAGCTCGAGCAAGAGCATGGGTCCATAGAATGATGGGCGGAATAGCAAAAATATTTAGGTATGTGAAATGCGATGCTATAATACTTAATGTTGATATATATACATTTATGTTTTGTTCTCCTATGAAAAACCTCTATAGTTCAGAGGTAGATTCCAAGCCAGATATTTTGTGGCAGTATTTTTTTATACAATTCTCTTCAATTCGTTCTTTTCTCTCCTTTTCATTTCATGTAAGCTGAGAAGAACAACCCTTCCAGAAGGGGAGGTATTGCCGAATGACTATCTATCTGTGTGATAGAAGCCTAGTAGGATACCACATGTTGTTTAATTGCTTGTCAAGTACTAAAGGCTGGCCACCTTCTGTACTAACTATGCGATGTAACAAGTGTTCACGATCATAGTGATCTCTCAATAAATTCTTTTACTTCTATATGATGGATCAAGCTTTCGAAGATAGAAGCAGCTAGAAAGGAAGTAGTATCAGTGCAGTGGTATTTCGAATCTAACGCGTTCGTGATACTAAGGTTGACGCGGTTATTAAAAGGTTATACAACACTAACGAGCAAAAGTGTAACCAGTATAATATTAGGTACGGGAGATAGTATCGATTACAAACTAGAAAAGAGTGGGTATTGAGAAGCAAAAGCTATAACGCTAGAAGCTATGAAGAGAGTCTACGCAATAGACTTGAAAGAATTTGGAATGATCACTTAACACGGATTGAGTTTTCTTACAATAATAGATCGTATGTCAGTATCGAGATGTCGCCTTATGAGACCCTTGAGGGAAGACAATGTCGATCTCCCTTATGTTAGGATGAAGTTGTAGAGCGCAAGATGCTCGGACCAGCAGTGGTCCAAAGGACCAAGGATATAATAGATCTAATCAGAGGACGGCTGGTAGTAGCCCAAGATGGATATAAGAAGTAAGCTGATTTGACAACGAAAGGATAAAGGGTATGAAGTAGTGAACCTATTATTGTTAAAGGTATTCCCTTGGAGAGGATTGATGAGGTTCGGAAAGGAAGGAAAGCTAAGTCCATGATTTGTTGGACCCTTGGCTATATTAAGATGTATTAGGAAGCTTTCAAATGAACTGGCCCTACCCCGAAACCTGCAGCAAGTCCATAAAATGTTCCGCATATCAATATTAAGGAAGGATAATCCTAATGTCATACATATAAGGGAATACGAGCGCATAGGCATGCAACCAAACTTGACCTATATGGAGCAACTAGTAAGGGTTATGGATTGAAAGGAGCAAGTGCTTAGCAACAGGGTTATCAGACTAGTTAGGGTTTTTTTTGTAAAACCACAATGTGGGAAGAATTGACTTGAGCTAGAAAGTGCAATGCTATAAAAGTATCCCTATTCATTTTCTATCTGATTCCGGGACGGAATCCTTTTAAGGAGGGGAGATTATAATTACCCCAACTTTTAGAATTTATGAGACACTGATGAATAGTAACTTTTACTGATTATGCTGATTAAAAAAAATTATCAGATCACGCTATATAGGAGTACTGTTATGGAAATTCTAAGATCGTATTAGTATTCCATAAAGTAAATGAGTTTATGTAAAGGTAGTTGGAATTCGGATCCAGACACTTTGATTTTTCCCGAAAATCCACCAGATACCGAAAGAATTGAGTATAAGTTAACATGATTAAAAGGATTTAAATTCAAGGATTATAAGAGAGGATAAAAAAAGGAATTTAAGATATTGAGAAAGGTTTAGGGGAACCCAAGTAATAAGATCCCGGATATGATCCCTCAAACGACGAACGGAAATGAAAGTTAAGTGAACCGTAAAACAAATGAACGATCAAGAGACAATCTTGTACAAGAAGCCAAGGAGTATGACATCATCAAACCACAAGGAAGAGACATGTGTTAAAAGATGACACAAACAAGATGACACAATCAGGATGACATAAGCATGACAAATGGATATGTTTAGTTGGTTGAATGTGAGCCAAGTATTATTTACCATGGTAAAATTTAATTAACAAAGCAAGAGAAGCAACCAAGCAAAATCATAACACACAAAATTGGAAGTTGACTTTGCCTTCCAAGAAGAAAGCTCTCGGTCAAAACAAACCTAGCAACTTCAAACTGCCATATCTCCTTCAACGCTCACTCAAATGTTGTGTTCTATAGCTCGTTGGAAAGGTATTGAGATGGCATACAACCCTTGTTCACAAGTCTCGTCCAAATAAGTATGGCAAGACCCTCATTTTTGCAGTTCTTTAAATCGGACTTTTAGAAACTTCAAAATCTAACTTTGTGTTTTCTTGATTGGTTGTGAGATCCAAGCTTGTATAAGGATTAATCAAGGTTTTAAGGCTTCCTAGCAATTTTCCCCTCACAAATAAAGGTATAAAACTTCTGGACCTTTAAGTACTAAGTTTTTTGCTTGAATTTTAGGATGGTTTGGATGGATAAGTAGTTGTTTGAATGATTAAGTTTGAATTGAACTTTCGTTGTTAAGTAGATTAGCTGATTATGTAGATGGTATAATATTGAATTAGAATTATATTCTTGACCTTGTTTTGGCTAAGATCAGTATCCTAGGTTTGAATCTTGAAGTTATGGATGGATTGTAGTTGGAAGGGAATGATTTTGGAGTGGTAAAAATATTGGAAATCGCTAAGTTCTAGCCGTCATAATGCCCAATTTTCATTAACTGTTTCTGTGATTAAATTTAGGACCCGTGAACTCACTGTAAGATTTTGACCATTTCCATGTTTAGATAGTTCATGTTACGAGCTTCGTTTTGATAAGTCGTTCGCCTAAATCCGAGTTACGAGCGATGAGAAACGCCCATTTTAAGTAACGACATTTCGCGAGCGAACCCCGAAACCTCGAGTAACTTTGAGACCATAATTGAGACCCTATAATGATTAATCGAAACACGAGAGAATTATGTTAAGTGAATAAGACAGTTTGTAAAGTTATCGCAAAAGAGTCACCTTAAAATTCGTAACGGTTAATTTATTAAAATTAGTGGAGCCGAGGGTACAAGAGCGATTAACGTAAATCGTTGATGCATTATCTTGACATAAGTGCATGACTGTTATTAGAAAATCTTGCGATATATTGGAATATGTTGATATGGTATATATATGCATGTTATGAAATCTTGATATTCTTGATAGGGATAAATAAATCCTGATTGTATAATTAAATATTGCATTGATTATACAAGGTGTGGGCTGCTAGGCCCAATAAGAAGATGTATGATATTCAGACCAGAAAGGTTACCACATTGATCAGGCCTGATGGACCAGATCAGGCCTGATGGAACAAAGAAAGCCCAAAACCCTGAATATTAATTAAATTCGTAATTAATTAATAAGGGAGAAAAGCAGCTATTAAGATAAGTCCTGGTGGGGATGTAAATCCTTGTAGATTGGCCTCCAAGGGACCTCATAGGATAAGGAATCAGCTTCCTACTTCCTAGGACTCCTAAGTCTATCCTAATTCAGAGACTTGACCACCGAGTCTCCTATACCAAGTCCAATTCAAGGACTCCCACATCTATATAAGGGGCCTCACCCCACAAATCAGAACTACGTTTTTTGACTTGATCCTTGGCAGTCAGCAAGGTACGTAGGCATCTTGTTAAGGCAGATTGAGTCACGATACACAAGAGTAGTCAAATCGAGCCTTGAAGCTCACGTTCCTTAGTATTAAATACATCAATTATATATATTAGTTTTTAATCCATAACATTTGGCGCCGTCTGTGGGAAAGCACAACAACAACCATGGCGAGAACACGGAGAACAATTAGAGCTCTGGAGGAAGGAACACCATCGGGGACGACCCAGGTGATTTCGTCAACCGTGGAAATTCCTCCCCACTCAACTTATGCATCTACTCAAGGGGAAGCCCAGATAGGGGCAACTCAACCTCAGACACAAGGGACGACTCCCCCGACTATTCAAGGTATGAATCCTCAAGTTCAACAAGTACATGTACCTGTGAATTCTCGACCCGTCGGGTATGAATATTAATCGTTGTTACTACTAACCCCCCTTATGGGATGCCCCTTTACCCTGAGGTTGGAGGAAGCGGACATGCTGGGAGAAGTGAAGCACGAGGGCAATCGCCCCCTACATACGTGGTTTGGCTCCTATCCCCGAGGATCGGGAATTTTCTGGTCCATACACTGAGAGAGACTCCGAATCTTCGGATGATGAAGTATCCCCAAGAAGGAGGCGTGCTGGCAAAGAACCGATGGCAGATGGAGGCCAACATCCTCAAAGCACCCAAGGGGCGAATCCCCAAGAAGTGCAGGAAAGAATCAGGGCTCACGAGGCTGAGATTCAAAAGCTGAGGCACGACTTGGAGGCGCACCAGACCACCAGACCTCAGATACCTCCTAGGGGGAGAAATCCTCCTCCTGTCATAGACCTGGATGGTCCGGTACGGAGAAGGGCTGTTGTCCCAAGAACTGATCCAAGCAATCTTCTTCCCCTTGGAGATCCTGATGATCCTAATCCGCCCTTCACTGAAGAGATAATGAATGCCCATATCTCAAGGAAGTTCAAGATGCCAACTATCAAAGCCTATGATGGTACGGGAGATCCCGCTAATCATGTTAGAACATTCTCTAATGCACTGCTGCTGCAACCCGTGAATGACGCTATTAAGTGTCAGGCCTTCCCTCAAACCCTGTCGGTATGGCTCAAAGGTGGTACAGTCGCTTGCCGCCAAACTCTATTGGGTCGTTCAGAGAATTAAGCCAGGCTTTTATTAAGCAATTCATCAGTGGGAGAGTTCATGAGAAATGTTCAGCATCACTTATGAGTACTGTGCAGGGAACAAAGGAATCCTTGAGAGATTACCTGAATCGATTCACAAAGAAGGCTCTAAAAGTCCCGGACCTTGATGATAAGGTAGCCATGATAGCACTGCAACAAGGAACTAGGGATGAGTTTTTTAAGATGTCCTTGGCAAAACGCCCCCTTGAAAGCATGTTGCAGCTCCAGGAGAGGGGATGGAAGTATATCAAAGTTGAAGAAAACATGAGGAAGACCGTAGTAAGTAATGAGCCCACCGGAGGCAAGAAGCGGAAAACTGATCTGGAGTATATCGCTAAGGACAAGTATCCTAGAACCGAGCAAAACCCTGATTCAACCCCCAAGAAGGGAGGACCTGGACAAAAGTTCACCGAATACGCTAAGCTGAATCCTCCTAGAAGCCAGATCCTGATGGAAATCGAGAAAGATCGAGATATTCGTTGGCCTAAGCCCCTGAAGGCTAATCCTGCCAAGCTAGACAAAAGCAAGTATTGCAGATTTCACAAAGATGTTGGTCACGACACCGATGAGTGTAGGCAGCTGAAAGATGAAATTGAGTTCCTCATTCGAAAAGGAAGAGTGAACAAATACACTGGAGAAGGAGGGGACAGGAATAATAATGGAAGGAAGAACTTTGAAGATCGTAGGAGGGACCAAGACGATCAGGGGCGAAACCCTCAGCCTAGAGGACCAGTTATAAACACAATTTATGGAGGACCGCGACCTCGAGGGCCTGTGATAAACACGATCTTTGGAGGTCCAACTGCTGCTGGATTGTCCAAAAATTCCAGAAAGGCATATACTAGAGAGGTTATGCATATTGTTGGAGAAGCCCCGAAGAGGGCCAGGACAGAAGTAACATTGGCTTTTGATGATTCTGACCTAGAGGGTGTGAAGTTTCCTCATGACAACCCGCTGGTCATAACACCGGTAATAGGAAATAGCCCGGTCAAGAGGGTCCTTGTGGATAATGGTGCTTCTGTGGATATCTTGCTCCACGACGCCTTTCTAAGGATGGGGTATAACGACTCCCAGTTGACACCAACCAACATGCCGATATATGGATTTGCGGGAGTGGAATATCCTGTGGAAGGGATAGTCAAGTTGCCAACCACCATAGGTCAGGAACCAAGGCAAGCAACGCAGATGTTGGACTTTGTGGTGGTAAAGGCTAGTTCAACTTATAATGCTATCTTGGGGAGAACAGGGATACATTCCTTCAAAGCAGTCCCTTCTTCCTACCATTCAGTCATGAAGTTTCCCACCTGGAACGGGATTGGAGAAGAGAGAGGAGATCAAAAAATGGCTAGAAGCTGTTATGTGGCCTCTTTGAGGGCAGATGGAGTCGGGGGGCAGGTTCTTCCTATTGAAGATATGGATGTCCGAGAAAATGATGAGAAGAGAGGAAAGCAAGCAGAAGACTTGGTTTCGATTCCTTTAGACCCCGGGAATCCTGAGAGGATGACTTTCATTGGAGCCACATTAGAGGAGCCCCTTAGAGGGAAGTTGGTGAAATTTTTGTAAGAAAATAGTGATGTGTTTGCATGGTCAGCAGCTGATATGCCAGGCATAGACTCGGAGCTGATTACTCACAAGTTAAACGTGGATCCAAGCCGGAAGATAGTGAAACAAAAGAAAAGAAACTTTGTCCCGGAAAGACAAGAGGCTATAAAACAGGAGGTAGAGAAGCTCTTAGAGGCTGGTTTCATTGAGGAGATTCAATTTCCGGAATGGTTAGCAAACCCTGTAATGGTGAAGAAGGCTAATGGAAAGTGGAGGATGTGTATAGACTTCACTGACCTGAATGATGCATGCCCTAAATACTGTTTTCCATTGCCAAGGATTGATACTTTGATTGATGCCACTGCTGGACATGAGATGCTGAGTTTCATGGATGAATTTAGTGGATACAATCAGATTAAGATGCACAAGGATGACATTCCAAAGGTATCGTTCATCACTGACTTTGGTGTTTATTGTTATCTTGTTATGGCATTTGGTCTTAAGAATGCAGGAGCCACCTATCAAAGGTTGGTAAATAAAATTTTTAAGGATCTTATCGGTAAGACTATGGAAGTCTATGTTGATGACATGTTAGTCAAAATTCTAGTAAAGACTGATCATATAACCCATTTGAGGGAAGATTTTGAGGTCCTGAGGTACGACAAGATGATGTTAAATCCTACAAAATGTGCTTTCGGAGTAGGATCTGGAAATTTTTTGGGATTGATGGTCTCCAAGAGAGGGATAGAGGCTAACCCCGACAAAATAAAGGCAATTATGGACATGGAACCACCAAAAACCGTCAAGGATGTTCAGAAGCTCACAGGAAGGGTTGCTGCGCTAGGACGATTCATCTCCAAGTCAGGAGACAAGTGCTTGTCATTCTTCAAGTCACTAAAGAACATCAAGGACTTTGTATGGAATGAGGAAAACTAGAAGGCATTCGAAGAGTTAAAGAAATATATGGCCCATGCCCCGTTGTTGGCAAAGCCAGCTTTAAATGAAGTTTTATTCTTGTACTTAGCCATTTCAGAAAGTGCTTTGGGCGCTGTGTTGGTTAAGGAGGAATTGAAAATCCTGAAACCCGTATACTATGTAAGCAAAATTCTACATGGCACTGAGTTAAATTATTCAACTATTGAGAAATTTGCTCTAGCCTTGGTAGTGGCTTCAAGAAAGCTGCGTCCCTACTTTCAGGCTCATCAAATTGAGGTGCTAACAAATTAGCCATTGAGAAATGTCATTCACAGTCCCAATGCAAGTGGGAGATTGATTAAGTGGGCAATAGAGCTGGGAGAGTTCGATCTCAAGTATAAGCCACGAACGGCAATAAAAGCCCAGGCGCTAACTGACTTCATGGTGGAGTGTACCATACCCAACCAAGAAGTCGGGAGGCAGGAAGATACCATACCTCAAGATAAGGGAGTCGATAATGGGGACAAAGAGAAGGATGATAAGGAGAAAGAATATTGGGTTCTCTATTTTGATGGAGCATCAAAAACAAACTCTAGTGGAGCAGGATTGGTTTTACAAAGCCCTGATGGGTTCTTAATTGAGTATGCTATGAAGCTAGACTTCCTAACCACAGACAATGAGGCAGAATATGAAGTCCTGATAGCTGGCCTTGGCCTAGCTGAAATACTTAGAGTCAGAAACTTAAAGGTCTGTGGAGACTCGAAGCTGATCATATCCCAGGTAAAGGGAGAATTTGAGGCAAGGGATGATACGATGGCTAAGTATGTCCGCCTAGTAAGGGCTTTGATGACCCAATTTAATGAATGCCATGTTGAGCACATTCCAAGGGAGGAAAATGCTAAGGCAGATGCATTATCAAAGTTTACTTCATCCGAGATAGAAGAAAGTTCAGGAAGTGTGTACTTCCTTGTTTTGAAGATACGAAGCATAGATGTTAAGCTTGTGGCTCCTATAGGCCTGGGGACATCATGGATTGATCCCATTAAGGCTCACATTCAAACCGGTTGGTTGCCAAGCGATGCAACTGAAGCACGGAAGTTAACTGTTCGGGCACTAAGGTACTCTTTGATAGATGGGATTTTGTACAAAAGATCTTTCGTGGTTCCTTACTTAAGGTGTCTCAGGCCCGATGAGGCACGCTTGGCTCTTGAAGAAGTGCATGAAGGTATTTGTGGGCAACACTTGGGGGGCAGGGCCTTGGCTCATAAGATAACGCGTTTAGGCTTCTATTGGCCAGAAATGATGGCTGATGCCAAAGAATATGTGAAGAAGTGTGATCGCTGTCAGAAGCATGCACCTGTTGTTAGACAACCCCCCGAGATGCTGACCTCTATCAACTCGCCCATCCCCTTTGCTATGTGGGGAATGGATATTCTGGGGCCTTTCCCCATGGCCACGGAACAAAGAAAGTTTCTGATTGTAGCCATTGATTATTTCACCAAGTGGATTGAAGCCAAACCCTTGGCCAAGATCACAACTAAGTAGGTTGCACAATTCCTGTGGGAAAATATTATGTGCCGATATGGAATTCCCCGTATCCTAGTCACCGACAATGGAACACAATTCAACAATGAGGAATTCAAGAAGTACTGTGAAGAAAATGAGATTGAGTTACGGTTCACCTCTGTGGCCCACCCGCAAGCCAATGGGCAAGTAGAGGTAGCAAATCGAATAATCCTGGATGGACTAAAGAAGAGGATCGAGAAGTCAAGAAATAATTGGGTGGATGAGATACTTCCAATATTATGGGCCTATAGGACTACCTGTAGAGTCACGACCGGAGCAACTCCCTTCATGTTGGCATATGGGGCAGAAGCAGTAGTTCCCGTGGAGATATCACATTCCTCTCCAAGGATTCAGGCTTTCAATGCTTAGGAAAATGAGTAAGGACAAAGGTTGGCTCTGGACTTAATCGATGAAGTGCGAGATGGGGCACATGTAAAGATAGTAGAGTATCAGAAGAAGGCTTCATTCTACTACAACCTAAGGGTTAAAGAAAGGTTCTTTAAACAAGGTGACCTAGTCTTGAGGAAGATAGAAGCTTCTGGGGTAGGACAGAAAGGGAAGCTTGCCCCGAATTGGGAAGGGCCATACAAAGTCAAGAGCGTTCAAGGTAGAGGAACCTACAAGCTGGAGATGATGGATGGTTTTGAAGTCCCGAGAACTTGGCATGCACAAAACATGAAGGTTTACTATGTGTAGGGCAACTGAATATGATTCTCACTTGTCAAGATGACGAGTAGGTTGAAAAACACCTTGAAGCTTTGCTTGCTTAGGATCTATTTATTCTAGTTTTATTGTGAAGTTTATTAAGACTTGTGTAAGGGACGAATCCCAGACAATTTATGGAAATTCTTGAGGTTTTTGAAGTATGTTTAAATGTCTATGGCCTGACAAGTAAAACCAAATGCATGGAATGCAAGCATAAAATGTGATAAATAAAATAGATCGGATAAATATTACAAGAGTTCGATAAATAAAGTCTCGAAAATAAGATAAAGAAAACAAGCCACGCAGGGCTGAAAAAGCTCTAAGGAGCTGAGGTGCCCTCGACATCCATATCATCGTCCCCTCCGCTCTCGCTAGATGTCTCTGTCATCTCGAAGGACGAGGAAGAGTTATCGTCCTCAGCAGGTCTGGAAGAAGACTCGGGAGGAGGAAGGAGTGGATCCTGAGGAACATGATCCGAGACAACTACTCGGGTACGAAACCTCTGTAGCAAAGCCTCGTCATCAGGGCAGACATAATTCACCGGGTTAATATCAGGACAAGCCTCGTTCACGGTCCCAAGGGCCGTGTCCCAACCAGTCCTAAAAAACCCGGGAAAGACTGAGTCATCCCTAATCCTCATGGACTGGGCAAACTCCTCCGAGTCCAAGTAGTTATCTATACCTTTGTCCTTCTCCGCCCGAAGTACCACCAGCTCGGCGTTAGACTCCCAGAGTTCTTCCTCCTTGCATTTGAACTTCTTCTCCAGAGTAGCAAACTTCTTCTATTGCCTCCTGAGGGCATTGTCGGCCTTATCGGAAGCCCGCTTCCATGACTCGGCTTGCCTCACAGCGCCTTGAAAATAGGCGTTAGACTGAAATAAAGCAATTAACAAAGTATAAGGCAAGAGAATGCTACAAGAAAGAAAGATAAGTTCAAAAAAGAAGAGGCATACCGAAGCCAGAGACTGAGTTCCCATGAGCTTTATCCTCTCAAGATCAGGGGTGGCCATTACATCAGTAAAATCCTTGGGAGTCACGCCATGGTAGGAACAATCCCAAGCATGCTTCGTGGATCCAACCACGGTATCCCCTCGGCGGAATCCCCAGAGAGGCTGGAAGGTGCCTGTAGCAGCAGCAGCAGGAATAGCAGCAGTGATAGGAGCGTTGTGGCCCTCAGCTCCTTCAGTTGAAGCCTCCCCCATAGGCTCCTTGTGTTTTCTCAAGAAGCTAGGCTCCGTGGCCTTCCCTCGGGTGTCCTGGCCTGCAAGGTGAGCTTTTTTCATCCTAGCAGTCTCTTCAACGGGAGGAACATTGTCCTCGTTGATCTCCTTAGCAGCTGCAAAACAAGGCACAAAACAAAATAAGTGGTGTTAATAATGCATGAAATGAAATAAGGTTGAGAAGGGAAGAAAAATACCCTGTTGAGAAACAGAGGATAGTCCCACGTGAATGAGGGAGAACTCCTCTAAGAGAGTCCAGCTGGTAGTAGTGTCGTCATCCTGAGTAAGCCCATTATAAATAATAGTTTCCTCAGGAGTTAAGTGAATGGATTTGAGGCTACCATCACTGACCTTCCCGAAGGAAGATCGGAAGAGTGTGCCCCAGTCACCATTCTCCCAACGTAACCCAACGAAACTATTCCTCCAATTTTGGTTGTTATCGGGAATGGAGGTGCTGTTAAAGATATGTTTACTTTTGGGCCTTTGCTTAACATAGACCCAACCACAAATACTGGAAGAGCTATTATAGCACTGAAAGACCTTCCTAAAAACAGCTACAGAAAGGGGAAAACCCTCCCTAAGGCAGCAGACCATAAAACATAAAATGTTCCTCCAAGCGTTTGGAGGAAGCTAACACGGGTTGATTTGTAAATCAGCTAAAAGATGAGGAATGAAAGGATGGAAAGGAAACCTAAGCCCAGCATTAAGGGCATCTGTATAAATAAAGAGAGTGTCGGGTTTCCAGTGGCAAGTACGGTCACCACCAGAGACTGGAACTAATCTAAGAGGAGGAAGGACATTATAACGTGCATTTAGTTTATCGAAATCTATATTGTGCCAAGTATTACAATGATTAAAAGAATCGAGATGTGCAGTAGAGGGATATTCATCCCCCTAGTGTTAATCATATCGATTAAAGACATATACGAAGAACGGATCTCGATATCCTTACCTCGTTTTGAAGCCGAGGCTATCTTGGCCGCCCTCTCGGAATTCTTGTCAGCCATTAGTAACTGGAAAAAGCCTGAAGGAGAGGTTGGAAAACTAAGGGAGGGGATTTGAGAGAGGAAATGTTAGAAAGCTTGAGAAAGGATGGGGAGAATTTGTAGTTAGAGTAGAGAGGTGAAATGAGAGGTGTGGAGGAATCAAACTCTCACCCCACCTTTATATAGCCAAGGAAGGGGGATAATGGGCCTTAAAAAAGCCCATTTGGGCCCAAAAACTAGAAGGTTCTGGAATTATCCAGAGAATTCCAGTAAAAATCAAAAGAAAAACTTAAGTTTTTAGGAGATTCTGGAAGAATCTGGAAGAATCCTAGAGGACCCTGGGATTTGGGCTCAGGAAAAGGGCCCAATTTTAGAAAAAAAATCAAGCCCAGTTAAGGGCCCAAGTGTTAATAAAAAAGCCCAGTCTGATTCAGTGATAAAGAAAGAAATCCATTGACAAAAGCCCAGGTAAAAAGGCCCATGGATAAGGCCCAAATGAATTTAAGGGGTGGAAAAGAAGCCCAGTTGAAAAAAAATGGGCCCAAAGGTTAGCCCAATAAAACCAGCCCAAAAAAGGGGGCCCAATTAGTTGATAAAGAAAACCCATATTTAAGAAATGGGCCCAGATTAAAACCCATTAAAGGGTTGGCCCAAGAAAATCCAAGCCCAAGTCAGGAGTCCAAGGGGATCCAGCCTAAATTTAGGGCCCAGATCAAATGGATGAAATTCAAAATGACTCTTGACCCCATTCAATCATGATTCACATCATGTTCCTCATCGAATGGCTTAAGATCGAAATGGCTACGACCAGGGCTGAATAGAAGGATAATTCGACCACAAGGTAAACCAATTCGACCAGAAAGCAAGCCAAATTCCTGGTCGAATCAATTCTGCTCGAAATAGCTTCGACCAAGGCAAGAGATGATGGTTAATTCGGTCAAAAATGGAGATCCTGACCGAAAGTCCTGATCGAAATGGAATCCTGGCCGAAGGAAGGAAATCCTGATCGAAATAGAATCCTGGCCGAAGGAAGAAAATCCTGATCGAAAAAAAAATATAGGAAAAAATCCTGGCCAAATTTCGACCAGGATTCTTGCTCGAAGACATCCTCCTCGAAAAGCCTTCGACCAGGGCTGAATGAAGGTTAATTCGACCAGGATCCTGGTCGAAATCTGTATAAAAAAAAGAAAAAAAAAGAGAAAATGAGGATAAATCCCAGAAATTACGGGAAAAATCCAGAAAATGAGGATAAATCCCAGAAATTAAGGGAAAATCCCGAAAAATAAGGATAAATCCCAGAAATTAAGGGAAAAATCCAGAAAATGAGAATAAATCCCAGAAATTAAGGGAAAAATCCAGAAAATTAAGGATAAATCCCAGAAATTAAGGGAAAAATCCAGAAAATAAGGATAAATCCCAGAAATTAAGGGAAAAATCCAGAAAATGAGGATAAATCCCAGAAATTAAGGGAAAAATCCAGAAAAATAAGGATAAATCCCAGAAATTAAGGGAAAAATCCAGAAATTATGGATTAATCTCAGAAATTAAGGGAAAAATCCATAAATTAAGGATAAATCCCAGAAATTAAGGGAAAATCCAGAAAATTAGGGAAAAATTCCGGAATTAAGGGAAAAATTCATGGAAATTAAGATAATTCCTGAATAAAAGGAAAAATCGTTGTAAACGTGTAGGTCGCTCCACACTTTACGCAAAGACGAAACCCTGTAAAGGAATGAATAGACTTAACTTCTGCGAAACCTAATCAATGTTTCCCAAAAGTTGGGGGGCAAATGATAGGGATAAATAAATCCTGATTGTATAATTAAATATTGCATTGATTGTACAAGGTGTGGGCTACTAGGCCCAATAAGAAGATGTATGATATTCAGACCAGAAAGGTTACCACATTGATCAGGGCTGATGGACCAGATCAGGCCTGATGGAACAAAGAAGGCCCAAAACCCTGAATATTAATTAAATTCGTAATTAATTAATAAGGGAGAAAAGAAGCTATTAAGATAAGTCCTGGTGGGGATGTAAATCCTTGTAGATTGGCCTCCAAAGGACCTCATAGGATAAGGAATCAGCTTCCTACTTCCTAGGACTCCTAAGTCTATCCTAATTCAGAGACTTGACCACCAAGTCTCCTATACCAAGTCCAATTCAAGGACTCCCACATCTATATAAGGGGCCTCACCCCACAAATCAGAACTACATTTTTTGACTTGATCCTTGGCAGTCAGCAAGGTACGTAGGCATCTTGTTAAGGCAGATTGAGTCACGATACACAAGAGCAGTCAAATCGAGCTTTGAAGCTCACGTTCCTTAGTATTAAATACAGCAATTATATATATTAGTTTTTAATCCATAACAATTCTATTATCAATTCAAATGCTTATAAACTGCATAATACCTATGCTAGAGATAAGCAGTAGTTGCGTATATCCTTAGTATAGGGGATCCAAAGGTGAACATTTTTCTAAACCGGGAGTCGATGTTCTCGAGTATAATATATATATATAGTTTTTTATAACTACTAATCGGATAAGGTATATTCGATTGTTTTGGATAATAACCAAACTTATTTCGATAATTCAAATAAGGATCATAATTTCGTATAAGTATATCTTTTGTTATTTATTATTCGTTTTAAGTATGAGTTTTAAAACTTCTACTTCAATTATTTTATATAGATTATCCTTTATGGGAATATTATTTAAATAATAATATTCAGATATTTTCTAATATATCGGGACTGATTTATTTCATTAAATCATCATTACTCTAAACATTCATTAAATGTTTTCGAGTCTTCAAAATGATTTAAAAGTTAGAGCGGATCCCAAAACTCGTTTTCAAATTCAAGATCTTCCTTTCGAAGGGGATTTAAATACTCGCTTAAATACTCGTTAGAAATTTAGAAAGATTTGTCTTATGTGGAGCAACCTGTTAAAATACTCGACTGGCAAGAGAAGAGTCTTAGAAATAAGTCAGTAAACATAGTGAAAGTACTTTGGAGAAATCCCAAAGTCGAAGAATTAACATGGGAGCTGGAGTCTAAAATGCGTTCCCGGTATCCTCATCTGTTCTCTTAGATTCCGAGGACATAATCCTTTAAAGGGGAGATGATGTTACAACCGGTATTTCATGTAATAGTTACTTGAATATTCTATAATTATGATTTAGTCGTTTATAAAAATTTGGTGGATATGTGTTTGTGTTATTGGATTGATGCATAATAATTGTATTAAATTATTTAAGAATTTTGAAAGCAAGAAATGTATTATTTGCTCTTAAATGTGATTTATAGAGTGTATTCGTTATTTTGAGAAAAATCATTTTAATAGTATTTTCATCAATAAATTTCAAAAGTGATCTTATAAATTTTTAAAAATTCTAAGCTATTTTATGACACCACTCTTGTAATTTTTGAAATATATTTTTATTTATAAAATTTATTCTCTGTAATTAATTTGATTATTAATTAGAAAATTACCTAGATACCCATGCATGCATTTTACTCCCAATACAAAGACAAGGGTACCACTGAAATTTCAAACCCCACTAACTATTCTACACTAGCCAAATTACCTAGTTAACCTTGCATGCAAATTAGGTGTATTAGTGGAGAGGGGTAAATTGGTAAAAGCTTTGTCCACTCACTTTTGCATGTGAATATAAAATCCAAAAAGGGATAATGTTGGATATATTTGATAATGTCATGGCTAATATGTTTTATGTTTAGATTTCAGATCTTATTTGAACAGAACAAATCAGTACTTAACTGATCAGTACTTATACTGGAAGTCAGAACTTAAGGGATATCAGTACTTATGTTATCAGGAGATAGATATCAGAACTTAAGTGCTGAAGGACGATCAGATAAGGACAGTAGCTGATTAAAGTTAAGAAGATCAAGATAAACATAAGAAGAGATATGCATGAAGAAGGAATTCCGTGAAGAATGGAATACTTGGAATAGAAGATATCTGATTGATATATTTTAGGAAGCAGAATTATATTCCATATCAATTAGCGAATATCTTGTAACTGTGTAGTATATAAACACAGAAATAGAGTTTACACTATATGTGTTATCATTATCGAGAATATTATTTAGTATAACTCTAGCAGCTCTCGTGATATTTTGTTCATCACTGAGAGATAACAGTTCCAGATTGTAACAGAGTTTATTGTTTAAATAAAGTTTGTTTTCTGTTACATAAGTTCTTGAAGTTTGATTTGATTGTGATAAACACTGTATTCACCCCCTCTACAGTGAAAGTGTGACCTAACAAGTGGTATCAGAGCTATCTGTTAACACACATACAGTTAAAGATCCAAACACAGTCATGTCTGACACAGAAACTCCAACTAAGCCTACCAAAACTGAGGAATCATCAAAGACATCAATTCAGAGTCGATATGAGACTATCAGAGTTCCCATATTGAGACCATCTGAATATCCCATATGGAAGGTAAGGATGACCATGTTTCTGGAAGCAACAGATCCAGAATACCTTGATAGAATCAGGGAAGGGCCTCACAAACCTACCAAGCTCGCTGTTGTAATTCCAGGTGAAGCAGCAATGACCGTACCAAAGGAAAAGAATGATTACACTGCTGAAGATATAGCATCTATTGCTAAGGATGCCAAGGTACGTCACTTATTGCATAGTGCCATTGATAATGTAATGTCAAACAGGGTAATCAACTGCAAGACTGCTAAGGAGATATGGGATGCACTGGAGACAAGGTGTCAAGGAACTGAAACAGTTAAGAAGAACAGGAAGACAATACTCACTCAAGAGTATGAACACTTTGACTCTAGGACTAATGAGTCATTGACTGATGTGTATGAAAGATTTGTCAAACTCTTGAATGACTTGTCATTGGTTAATAAGGAGTATGATCTTGAAGATACAAATCTCAAATTCCTGTTAGCTCTTCCTGAATGTTGGGATTTGAAGGCAACAACAATAAGAGACAACTACAATCTTGATGAAACAACTCTTGATGAAATCTATGGAATGCTCAAGACTCATGAACTTGAGATGGAACAAAGAAGCAAGAGAAAAGGAGGAAAGTCAAGGACAGTTGCTCTCAAGGTTGAAGAGGAATCCCCCAAACCACCTTCCTCAAAGAAAGATAAGGGTAAAGCTCTTATCATAAAATCTGATACTGAGTCATCAAGTTCTGAGAGTGATGATGACTCAGATTCTGAAAGCTTGCCTGAAACTGATGCTGATGAGGAGATGATGAAGCTGTGTGCTCTTATGGTGAAAGGAATCACAAAGATTGCATACAGGAAGTTCAGGAAGGGAAAGAAGTTTTCCAGGAAAGGCATAAGTTCTGATAAGAAGAATTTCAGAAGATCTGAAGGAAAAGGAGGAAAGTCTGACAGAGGAGATTATGCTAATGTTAAATGTTATAATTGTGGTGAGAAAGGCCACATATCTCCTGAGTGCAAGAAGACCAAGAATGACAAAGGCAAAGCTCTTGTCACAAAGCAGAAAAGCTGGACAGACACCTCAGATTCTGAAAGTGAGGAGAACTATGCATTGATGGCAAATGCTGAAAAATCAAGTTCTGAGAGCAGTTCTGAAACTGCTGAAACAAAGGTACCTCAGACTACTTATGCTTTTCATACTGATGATATTAATGAGTTGAGAAGATATCTTAAAACCATGTTTGTTAGTTATAGAGATCAAACTTTAACATGTGAAAGATTAACTTCTGAAAATCTTGCTTTTAAGAAAAGAAACAATTTCTTAGAAAAAGAGTTAGTCATGTTTCATCAAACTCAGAAGGATAGAGATGATGCTTTTTATGTTAGGGATGAAGTGCTAAAAATGAATGAATCTCTAAAAACTGAGTTAGAAAAGGAGAGAGAGATTATCAGAACTTGGACTAACTCTGGCAAAACAACTCAAAATTTGCTGAGCAGTGGAAACTGGAAAGAGGGCTTAGGTTATGAAGAAAATAATGAAAAAGGAACTGAAGAAATTAAGCCTGTTGATAAGCAAAAGCCGAAGTTAAAACCTGTTAAGTTTGTAACTGAAAAATCCGAAACTGAGAAATCAGAAGTTAAAAAGGAATTAGCTTCTGACAAACTAAAACAGGAAAAGACAGCTGAAGTTAACATAGGCTTAATGACAAAGAAGCAGCTTAAGCATAAGCTGAAAGATGTTAAGAATGCAAACAAGGTAAAATCACCTAGGAAAAACAGGAATGGAAAGGAAGGTGTGAATAAAAGCAATAACTATAAATCTATTCCTGATGCTCCTAGGAAAGCATGTTATAACTGTGGAAGTTCTAACCATCTGGCTTCTTTTTGCAGGAAGAATAAGAATA
This sequence comes from Apium graveolens, assembly GCF_009905375.1. Taxonomy (NCBI): domain Eukaryota; kingdom Viridiplantae; phylum Streptophyta; class Magnoliopsida; order Apiales; family Apiaceae; genus Apium; species Apium graveolens. Next base: position 190,151,167 of record NC_133655.1, on the reverse strand, counting down.
TTAACTCCTTATCTACAAAGTCAGGAGTTAAGAGTCAGTCTGTTAGATACAAACCACAAAATCCTTGTTTTCATTGTGGTAGTTTATGGCATTCCATTTATACTTGTAAGGAATATCATAGTTTGTACTATGATTATTATCAAATAAAACCTTCTTTAAAGAAAGTTTCTGTTGTTCCTTCTAGTATAAGTTCTGATAAGAAAACTGTTAACATAAAATCTGATGTTAAATCCGCTGCAAATGTTAACAAACCTAAAAAGGCCAAAGGATCCAAGCAAGTCTGGGTCCTTAAAACTAATAATTAGTGGTCTTTTTGATTGCAGGGCAACAGGAAAAATATTTTAGTTCTGGACAGTGGATGTTCAGGACACATGACTGGAAATAAGGCCCTGCTATCAGACTTTGTGGAGAAAGCTGGCCCAAGTGTTTCTTATGGAGATGGCAACATTGGAAAAACTTTGGGATATGGCAATATCAATCTTGGGAATGTCATCATTAAAGATGTAGCTCTAGTCTCAGGACTTAAACACAACTTACTGAGTATAAGTCAAATCTGTGACAGAGGTTATCATGTTGATTTCTTTGCAGAACATTGTGAAATAATTAGTAAATCTAAAGGAAAGATTGTTCTGAAGGGATTCAGGCGTGGTAACATTTATGAAGCTAAGCTTTCAACAAGTTCTGATGGTTCTGCAATCTGTTTAGTGAGTAGAGCCTCAACTGAAGAAAGCTGGAATTGGCACAAGAAACTCTCTCATTTAAACTTCAACAAGATAAATGAACTGATCAAGAAAGATCTTGTGAGAGGACTGCCAAAATCAGTGTTTGTTCCTGATGGTCTTTGTGACTCATGTCAGAAGGCTAAACAAAGAAAATCTTCATTTAAGAGCAAGACTGAATCATCAATTCTTGAGCCTTATTATCTACTTCATGTTGATCTATTTGGTCCAGTGAATGTCATGTCTATTGCAAAGAAGAAATATGCGTTGGTCATAGTAGATGAGTTCACCAGATACACATGGGTGTATTTCTTGCACACAAAAAGTGAAACTGCATCTATCCTGATTGATCATGTCAAACATCTGGATAAATTGATCAAAGATTCTGTGAAAATTTTGAGGAGTGATAATGGCACTGAATTCAAGAATTTGATAATGGAAGAGTTCTGCAAAAATCATGGAATAAAGCAAGAATTTTCTGCTCCTGGAACTCCACAGCAAAATGGAGTTGTTGAAAGGAAGAATAGAACTCTAATTGAAGCTGCACGAACAATGCTTGAAGAAGCAAAGCTTCCAACCTATTTCTGGGCTGAAGCTGTGCAGACTGCTTGTTTTACTCAAAATGCAACACTCATTAACAAGCATGGAAAAACACCATATGAGATGGTGAAGAACAAGAAGCCAAATCTCATATACTTTCATGTATTTGGATGTAAATGTTTTGTTCTCAAGACTCATCCTGAACAGCTATCCAAGTTTGATCTAAAAGCTGATGAGGGAATCTTTGTAGGATATCCACTTTCTACAAAAGCCTTCAGAGTCTATAATTTGAGAACAAAAGTGGTCATGGAATCTATCAATGTCTCTTTTGATGACAAGAAGATCACTGGACTTGAAGATTGCATTGATCATGATAAGCTGAGATTTGAAAATGAAGATTCATATTCTGATATCTCAAGTCCTAACAGTCTAAGTCCTGATACTGTAAATTCTGATGGATTAAACTCTGATGTTATTGAAACTGTGGTGACTACGTCAAAGGAAGATGCACCAATGCAGGGGGAGCATACTCAAGATATTATCACATCTCAAGAAGCATCAGAACATACATCTGGCTCTTCAAATTCTGATTCGTCAAGTTCTGATAAGCCAAGTACTGACAGTGCTGAAAATCTAAATACTGAAGGATCCAACTCAGAGAGCATAGTTTCAGGGGGAGCATCAGAAAATGAAACCGAAGACAGCATGAATCATGGGGGAGCATCCAGTTCTAGAGAAAATCTTCCATCTGCAAGGAAGTGGACAAAATCACATACACCTGATTTAATAATTGGAAATCCTGAGGCAGGTGTCAGAACTAGAACAGGTACTTCGAATGAATGTCTTTACAATTCTTTTCTCTCTCAGTCTGAGCCAAAGAAAGTGGAAGAAGCTCTTCAAGATGCTGATTGGGTGCAAGCAATGCAGGAAGAGTTGAATGAATTTGAAAGAAACAAAGTCTGGACCTTAGTGCCAAGACCCAAGAATAGATCGGTTGTTGGTACAAAGTGGGTATTCAGAAACAAAACTGACAGTGATGGCATAATTGTAAGGAACAAGGCAAGGCTGGTTGCAAAAGGATATTCTCAACAGGAGGGAATTGACTATGATGAAACATTTGCTCCAGTTGCTAGGTTAGAAGCCATAAGGATATTCATGGCTTATGCTGCTCACAAAAAGTTTACTGTCTTTCAAATGGATGTGAAAAGTGCTTTTCTCAATGGAGAATTGGAAGAGGAAGTATATGTTGAACAACCTCCAGGCTTTGTAGATTCCAAACATCCAGATTATGTCTACAGGCTTGATAAAGCACTTTATGGACTTAAGCAAGCTCCAAGAGCATGGTATGAGACTTTAGCTCAGTTTCTTCTGGAAAGTGGATTCAACAGAGGAACTATTGACAAAACATTGTTCTATCTCAATCATGGCAAGGACTTACTTCTGATCCAGATTTATGTTGATGATATTATTTTTGGGTCTCCAAATGACAAACTTTGCAAAAAGTTTGCCAACCTAATGCAGTCAAGATATCAGATGAGTATGATGGGAGAACTTAGTTATTTTCTGGGCCTTCAAGTCAAGCAGACTGAAGAAGGAACTTTTATTTGTCAATCTAAGTATACCAGAAACTTGCTGAAGAAATTTGGAATGCAAGACTGTTCAAGTGCATCCACTCCCATGGCCACTGCAACAAAACTGGATAAGGATACTGGTAATTCAGTAGATATTACTGATTACAGAGGTATGATTGGCTCACTTCTCTATCTAACTGCTAGTAGACCAGATATCATGTTTGCTACCTGTCTTTGTGCAAGATTTCAAGCAGATCCAAGAGAACCTCACTTAACAGCTGTAAAAAGAATCTTTAAGTATCTTAAAGGAACAGCTGATCTAGGATTATGGTATCCTAGAGAATCAGATTTTAAATTAATAGGTTACTCAGATGCAGATTTTGCAGGTTGCAAAATTGACAGGAAAAGCACAAGTGGAAGCTGCCAATTTCTTGGAGGCAGGTTGGTTTCTTGGTATAGCAAGAAACAAAAGTCAATTTCCACATCAACTGCAGAAGCAGAGTATATTGCTGCAGGAAGCTGCTGTGCACAGATTCTCTGGATGAAGAATCAGTTACTGGATTATGGGTTAACATATTTCAAAATCCCTATTTACTGTGATAATCAAAGTGCTATTGCTATGACAGGTAATCCAGTTCAACACTCTATGACAAAGCACATCAGCATCAGGTACCATTTCATCAGGGAACATGTGGATGAAGGTACAGTGGAATTGCATTTTGTTCCCACAGATCAACAAGTAGCAGATATCTTCACAAAACCACTGTGTGAAGCTACCTTTTCAAAATTGGTAAATGAACTTGGAATGATTTCAGGTTCTTTCTCTAAATCTGCTTAAACTTGTTCTATGTTATCAGACTTTATGATCAGTATTTACAGAATTAATCTCTTTGTATATTCTGTGCATTAATTGATAAATGTCTTTAAGTACTGACTGTTGTCTGATATATGTTTCTAAACTCTGATAAGTGATATGTCTGTTTCAGTAACTATTTAATCCCATGAGGATAACTGTGCTAGATACTGACCTACTAGTCTTCAATAAACAAATGATCCCATGAAAGAAGTAATTATTTCTGTGGAAATCTTATGACACAAGCAAATTCTGATAACTGAGCTTAGTTAAGTTTACTTTGTATATCTTATTACTAAGTCACAAATTAGAATAATGCTACTCATCTGTTTAAGTTCTGATTCTAGTAAAACTGCTGAATGTACTAAGTGCTGATAAACCTCACTTATCAAAAGAAAAAGAAAAAGAATCAAAGAATAATATCAGGTACTCCTTTGAGATCTAGAGTAAAAATGTGAATGGGACGACCCAAGTGCATTGCTGGTATTAAGTAAATATGCATTAGAAAAGCAAAATATTTTTCTTGGTGACTTTTCACACTCTATGATTACTGGAGAAATACTCTGATAATAGCATAAATTCTAATAAACAGTCGTGACTCACTTACACTGAGAAGCCTCTGTAAAATAGAATTTCAAAAGATGCATAAAATTAGCACAAAAACAGTAGAGGTGGACTCATGCATGAACTCATTTATCAGTAGGTTTCAGGATAATGACAGCTCTTTAGCAAAATTTTAATTATGACTTATTTCTAAGATGTACTGAAGTAGATCCGACTTTACTCTTTGTCTGTTATTTAGCTTAATGCACACACACATCACTCCATATGAATGATGAAATTTCTGTGGTGGTCTATGTTATTTTAGATAAACAGTCATTGTGTCACTTCTGCACAAATTCTGAGGACAAGTTCTAGTTCCACGTTCTGATGATTAAGTTCTGACGTTCATAACTAAGAACTTGTATGAGTATTTACTAAGATAGATATCCCTTGTTCGAGTTAAGACATTATGTTCTGATGACTGTTAAGTTCTGGTATAGGTCTAAGTTCTGATTTTTCAGTCTAACCCTTTACTTGACTTATCTGTGAATAAAATTTGGTAACAGTCTCAGATTAATTTCGAAATGTTGAAGTAGAAGATTAATAGTCTATGGTTAAAACATAATGGCACTCGTCCTTGAACAGTTCACTCTTGTTACATGTGCACATTCTTTTTCCAATGACTGTTATTCTTTTTCAAAGTCTAGGGAGACGAGGTAGAATTACTTCTACCTGTCAGCATTCAATTTCTTTGCGTCTCTTGGCATTCTCTTGCCTATATATACAACCACTTCACATCAGTCTTTCCATCACATTCTTCTCACACACTTATCCTCCTTCTTCTGTCAAAAACAAAATGGTTCGATTCAACATGTTTTTGAACACACAAACCTTCACAATGGAACTCAGTTGTGCTGAGTGGCGGCAGGAGTGGCATATAACAGCCATTCCTGAGGAGATCTGGGACTCTGTCCCACAGGAGGTGCTGGCTCACCTTCTATTCTTCGAGATGGATTATCATCGCCATCTGGAGCGCCTGGAGGAGGAAAGGCGGGAAGCTATCCGTCAGCAAGAGCGAATCATTCGACTCGCCATCTTGTTTGTCGAAGATAGGAAGAGGAAGATGACTTAATCTCGTCTTCTTCCTGTTCTTCTTCATCCTCAGCTTTGTCAGGCTTCTTAGCTAGGACTAAAACTGTTGATGTTAGGATTAGAAGCTTAGGGAAAATCTTGTATTGATGTAATTTCTATTTCATATATGTATTGACTTGATATATTAATGAAAACTGTCTTTACTTCAAGATTTTGTCTCTGAGTTATTTTATCTTGTGTTGATAAATCCTGATTGATATTCTGATGCCCATTTAAATTTTGTTTTTATTTAAGTTCTGATTCTCCGTCAGCACTTATTCATAGAAATTATCTCGGTCATTTTTAACATGATTCATTTTCAGAATATTAATGTTGCAGTGAAAAACAATCCAATCAGTGATAACGGGTTAAAATTTGAATTGTTTCCCTTGATAAAAGGAACAGTTTTTTTTTCTTCTTGAAACTCGGCAAATGGGTAAGTTATGATTACTGTTTTCTCGAGCCCAGTAACTATCCGTTATTACTGCATGTCTGACAGGTGTCCAACGGTAACATTTTTTTTTATAAGTACAGCAGAGAGAAGATTTCTTTAATCTTTTTAATTTCTTCATCTTCTATCTCTCTTCTTACTTTTACTCTCTTTCACTTTACTATTTCCGTTGTTTTCATACAGATATTATCTCAAACACCTAACAGGCATACTTGAATTTCAATATTTTTTCTTTCACATGGCACCAAAGGATTTAATCATTGATGGAGCAAAGTTCGTTCCAAACAACTATGCTGCAATTCTTGATCATACTGAAGCTCCATCTGAATTGCATTTTGTGCAAGATCTTCTTGCACATAGTGAGGTTGGGTACGCCTTAACTCAGCCTGAATTCTTTTCAAGTCAACAAGTTCTGAGGTTCTGGAGGACTGGCGTTTTTGATGATGGTGGTAACCGTGGAACTCCCAGTATTATTTTCCAAGTGGGTGATTCATCTTTTGTAGTCACTCCTGGTACAGTACGCAGGGCTTTACATCTTCCAGAGGATTGTACTTTCTCAGTTCCAGAGGACTCAGCCCTTCGGGAGTTAATGGCTGAATTGGGATATGAAAAGAGTCTGACAAAACTTGGACAATTGAAACGGGCTAATATCAGAAGAGAATGGAGTTTCTTCTTCGATTGCATCACCAAGGCTTTTGGCAACAAGTGTTCAAATTTTGATGCCATCCCAATTCTAAGTCAGCACATCGGGTATGCTATTATCCATCAAACTCATTTTGATTTTGCAACTGGAATAATTGGTTTTATTGGGGATAGGATGACAGAGGATCGAGATGTTGTTTATTTTGCTAGATTCTGTCAACTTATTTATACGTATTGTACTGCTGAACCCCAGTTAGTCAGCACTCAAACCCCACCTTTTAAGGTTGCAAAAAGGTACTTTAACGACCTGATAAATGCTGACACAAAGAAATCACTGGTGAGACAATTACAGATTCCTCAGTCTGTGAAACAGATTCTGGTAAATGCTGATCCAGCTACTTACAAATCTGTTTACTCAAATGTTCAACCAACTCACCATAACCAAAATCCATCAACCTCAGTCCCTACCTCTCATTCTACTCAACCTACCCTCAGAACTTATCTCAAATCCTATCTCTCCACTTCACAGAATGCTCAACCTTCTTCTTCAGCACCTACTGTGAAGCCTACATCCTCTAAGCCAAAGAGAACAAAGACTGTTCCTCAAACATCTCAGAAGAAGCGGAGGATTACTTTGAGAGATGAATCAGATTCTGAGGATCAGATTCCATCTTCAGAACCTATGATAAATGAAGCTGAGAAGGCAACTTCTCAGAAGGATTCTGCAATTGGGGGTTCTAGGCTTCTCAAGAGGCTTAGACGTATGACGGTTCCTGCAACTCCCAACGAATCAACATCAACAAGGAAGTACAAGAAACAGAGGGCACAGAGGCCAGTTTCAGATGATGAGGAGGAAGCAGCTAAGGAAGGGGATCAGGAATCTCTGATCTCGCAAGACAAGGAATTTGCTCCAGTCACTTCTTCTCCGTCACTCAATCTCAGGAACCTGAATCTGACAAGGCTAATTCACCTTCTATATCTCTTGTTGATCCAGGCACAAGTGCTGAAATTGATATTCAGAACTTGGTTGTGCCTGAAATACTTTTGTTAGAAGCTCCAACAACAAATCATCCTTCCACAACACCTGTTACTGATGCTGTTCAAACTCCTGAGTTATCACTATCACCTTCTCTGCATCAAGATGATGATCAGATTTTAGGTGAGCATCAGGATATGGCTGTTGATCAGAACCTAGTATCCGATCAGCAATTAGAGGATGTTGAAGCCTCCATTGCTACTCACACAGTTGTCTTATCAGAAGATACTGATTCTTTAAGTTCTGATGCTGCAAATGTTGGAGATACTGGTGAAGCTGCTACAACTGTAGATGCTGATGCAGCAGGTCCTTCAGGACATACTCCTCCATTGACTCTTCCTAAGTCTGAACTGCTAAAGGAGTTTGTTATCAGGGATGCACCAGTACCTTGGAGTGAAACTCCTGCAGGTCAGGAGTGGACTAAGGAATGGAACTCAGTTTCATGTGTTCCAAATGCTTTACATCTTGCTGAGCACTTGACTAAAGCTGATGAAATGTTAAATTCTGATGATTTTAAAACCCAGCTTAGAGTCACTGCATTGAGTACTAAACATCTACAAGGTCTTCATTCCAATACTCATGCAGAGCTACACAAGATTCAGGAGAACTTTATTAAACAGGAACAAGTTTGGAAACTTGATAAGAAAAAGTTCTTCCAACCTACCATTGACAGGGTTGCTTATATTGAGAAAACTCAAGAGAAGCAACAAGCTCAGATTGATCAAATTCTGACAAATCAAGCTTCTCAGCAATCGCAACTTACTGAAATCCAGACCTCAGTGGAACTACTTATCTCTCTTTTATTACCTGCTGATGCCAAAAAGGGGGAGAAGGTAATTAAGTCCAAATGCAAAACCAACAAGTCACTGCAAGGAAAGGATGATGGAAAAGATGACCAAGGAAACTCTGGAATGGGTAGTGGTCATAGTCAAGGTAGAAGGTTTACATCAAGACAAGCTAGTCACAGAACAAGTTCTGATACTGGGAAAAGAATAAGTTCTGCTGCTGGTAAAAGGATAAGTTCTGATGAACTTCTAGATCTTGATGAGGAAATGTCAAGACAGTTATTTCTTCAAGAAAATCCAGGGATGGACTTGGAAAGTTTAAAGGAAGAAGAAGCCAGACTTAAATCAGAGAAAGTCACATCTAAATCTGAAGCTTCTGGTAAAAAGTTACTTCCAAAACCTAAAGGCATTGTGATCAAAGAAAGGATACATACTGAAGAAACTTTGGCTAGATCACAACCACAGATAGATCCAAGATCCAAGGGTAAAGAAAAGGTTGGTGAACCTATCAAGCCTTATGTACCTCCTGAGGAAGAAGAAATTACTGATGGAAAAGATAATCTTGCTCTGACTTCAAGAAAAGTTCTTAAAACAACCTCTGACATGGCTCAAGTTGTTCAGAGTCAAGAAATTGTAAGTTCTGATATTCAGAAGAAGCAAGTAACCTCTGACAGTGCTCAAGTTAACTTGATATCAGAAAATAAATCTAAAACACTCCTACCAGGATTCACTAAAGCAAAACAGACTCAATCTTTGAAGACTACTTCAAGTGGTTTTGAAGCAAGAGTAGTTACTGGAAAGGAAGCTAGAGATAAAACTGGATTGGGAAGTGCTGATGAAAGAAGAGTACACAACACTACTGATGATCCAACTTCCTTGTGTGAACCAGGTATTGGAGCAACTCCTGAAAGATTGAATCAACTAGAATCTGTACAGATGGTTTACCATACCTACTTGAAAGAATACATCATGTTGTATTTCATGACAGATGGTAGGGTTTATCATATAAGACAAAATGCCATTCCGTTGAAGTATTTTGAAGAATTGGAGCATGTATTGTTCTTACTTCAAGTGGATGACAGAATAACAGAGACTGCTGCAAACTACTTAAAGGAACAGATTCAGAGACAGAAAAGACTTTATTCTGTTAAGTCTGACAGCAGATATGTTCCAAAGTACAGAAATCACAATGGTGATATTGTTGATATGAAGCCTAATACTGCACAGATCAGAACATATCTTGGTATTAAGGGGCTTGAATTCAATCTAGAGTCTAATAAAGCTTATGTCATAAGACTAGATCGGGAGTTGAGAAAAGCAAAGATTAATGATCTCAGAGCTGCAATATTTCAAGCTGGTGAAGATACTGCAGAGCTTAAAGATGTCAAACGGAGAATGATTGATGAACTCAGATATGCTGAGAAATGTTTGTTGAAGAATTATCTTAGAACAACTCCTGACATCAGAGAGATCAGAAAATGATGAAGCCAAGTCGAAGATCTACAACTGCTTAAATTCTGATATTTATACAGATTGAAGTTGTTATCAGAAGTTGAATTGGTAAAAACTTGAAGGACTGTAAGTTGTAGTTATCTTGTCTATTTCTCATGCATTTGTACTTAATGTTTTTGACATCATCAAATATCTGTTAAACTTGTATATTTTGTTAATTTACAAGTTGGGGGAGATTGTTGGATATATTTGATAATGTCATGGCTAATATGTTTTATGTTTAGATTTCAGATCTTATTTGAACAGAACAAATCAGTACTTAACTGATCAGTACTTATACTGGAAGTCAGAACTTAAGGGATATCAGTACTTATGTTATCAGGAGATAGATATCAGAACTTAAGTGCTGAAGGACGATCAGATAAGGACAGTAGCTGATTAAAGTTAAGAAGATCAAGATAAACATAAGAAGAGATATGCATGAAGAAGGAATTCCGTGAAGAATGGAATACTTGGAATAGAAGATATCTGATTGATATATTTTAGGAAGCAGAATTATATTCCATATCAATTAGCGAATATCTTGTAACTGTGTAGTATATAAACACAGAAATAGAGTTTACACTATATGTGTTATCATTATCGAGAATATTATTTAGTATAACTCTAGCAGCTCTCGTGATATTTTGTTCATCACTGAGAGATAACAGTTCCAGATTGTAACAGAGTTTATTGTTTAAATAAAGTTTGTTTTCTGTTACATAAGTTCTTGAAGTTTGATTTGATTGTGATAAACACTGTATTCACCCCCTCTACAGTGAAAGTGTGACCTAACAGATAATCAACTACCAATTCTACACTCTACCCCACCACACCACTCCACTCCATTTTTCTTTCTTCCTCCCCCTCCTTCACCTTCTCGGCCGAACACCCCATCCCTCATTCTCTTCCATTTTTCATCAATCACTCACCTTATTTTAGTGTAATTTCACTTCCCATGATTAGTTTACTCACTTCCCGAAAATTCTTATGCTTAAAAGTTGATGATTTATGGTTGCATGTTGTGTTTTTGTTTAAAATCAAAAAGAAAAACCTTGATTCTTGTGAATCCAAGGCTTCTCCATGAGATACATTACTTATGTGCTAGTATTATGTATTTTTGTAAAAAAAACTTGATAAAACTCTTTTCATATTAGTGATCATTCATTTTATGGCTATTTCTAGTATTGCATGTTAGTTTTAAGATGAAATTTTGATGGAAAACCATGATACTTTTGCCACGATATTTGAAAACATGCATGCATGATTAAACTCTTGAAATTCGAATTTGTTTGTGCATAATAAGAGTTTTTGCCATTTTATTTTCCTAAAATTAGTTAAGGTAAAATAGTGTGCATGATTACTAGTGTGGGGTTAGTGTTTTAAGTCAAATTTGTAAGAAATGATCTTTCATGTTTAGCCGAAATTATGATAAATTGTTAACTTGAATTGCTTGTAGTAAATTGTTTGCATGGAGGTGCATTAGGGTATGAATCGTCTCCCCACTTATTGATGCATTAGTTGAGGGTATTAGTGCAGTAGGGTTGCTTCGGTTATGGTTGATCTCTTGGTTTTAAAGTGGGAGATAAAGTGGAAGGATTAGCGTAGGACACTTGAATTTTCAAGATTTGCACACTAGTTTTAGGTGAGTTTTGAATGGGCATTTATTAGGCCTTGTTAGGCCCGAGATGCAGAGATTTGGGACTTGGTTTATACTTGAGTCCATAATCTATATATTAAAGATAACCTACCATTTAGTAAGGTGCACACATGAAAACACTAAATCTGCCAAAATAGGAGACAATTTAGGTTGGGTGTAGTTTGGAGGTCATAAAGTGGTGTTATGGGTAGAACCTCATTAGGCCTTGGTTAGCACTGATAGTAGTGAGTATGTGGGAGGTTTACAAGCCATAGTTTGGGAGTTTAGAGTTAAAACCAACGGTATAAACTGAGAGCAAAATATGGCAGTTTGATTGTTGGTGGAACAGGGGAGAGAACTTTAGGAGTAGGCCCAGGGAGGCCTGGGATAGGCCTTTGTGTCATTCCAAGTGAACGAGTTAGGTTTAGGTTCTGAGATTCCAGTTTAGTAACTTGAGTAGCAAACTTTGAGTGGAAGAGAGTTCAATGACACTATAAACCATTCGATGTCACCTAGGCATTGCACTTAGGAACAGTTTGACTTTGCACTTAGTTTTTGACTCTTTAGAGGTAAGGCCTGAGTTCACCATTGATTTCTTATGGGAGTTAGAGGTCAGTAGGAGGTTAGGCCAGGGTTGTGGTCAAGTGAAATGAGGTTGGCTTGATAGGGCACTTCGAGTTTGGAGAGATAGTTGGGTTGCACTAGACTAGTTGAGCACTTCGAGTCATTGCGTTGGCGGAGTGAAATCATTCAGTACTTATTAGTGCACTATGTTTTAAATAAAATATTATGTGACTTAATGTGTTATATTCTCCTAAATGACTAATTGGGACATGCTGCTATTATGAGAATACTAAGAGTCGAACGTGTAAGTAGGCCTAAGTGCCACTATGATTCGAATTTTCTATAACTAGGATGGAGATTTTCTAAGAATGTATCTTAATGAGGTCTAATATTTTGTGTAGGCTCAGGAGAAGATAGTAAGCTTTCCGTCAAAGTCGAGTAGTGCTCCTGGTTTCTTCCACGATCAAGACTAGAGGTAGTCCACCCTTCTTAAGGCAAGTGTTTCCCCCTTGTCAACTCAATATATTGCAAGTGTCCTTAAACCCTCTCGAGATATATTGCAAATTATTCTGAACTTTTAAGATGTATTGCAAGTGTTCCGAACCACTCCTTTAAATTATGATAGCATGCTCATTTAATGATCATTAGTATTTTTGTCACCATGATATATCGTTACAAATACTCTAATTTTAGATTGAGATATTGCAAATGCTATGCCATGCTTTCGATTATTGGACTTGCTTTAAGTCTATTTATGCTCTTATAAAAATCACACCTTTATCACTATTTTGTTTCAATTTGACCTAGTACCTACCTTTGACTTAAACCGAATGTCTTGGCCATTTCGAGATACCCTTATAAACTAAAATACTTATATTGCCTTGATTCTGTAATCTCTCTTGATTAACCGTGATCCCTTTATAATCTCACACCTCCAAGTAACTAATAATTCAACTCTTTGCGTATAACCTTGTAATCATACCCAAACTTTTTCACTAGATATATGCTATCTATGACCCTCAAAACTTGAGATCTCTATCTTGTTGAATAATGTTATGATTTTTTTTAAATACTTTCTTCCTTGGTCGTTGAACCATTGATATCCATCTTTAAAGACCCTGTTAGTGAAAAGTTGATTCATTCTGATAAGAGTTTCATAATTCAAATCCTTGATTGATAATTTGAAACCCTTTATTTAAATCCTTGTGAAATTCTTCCCGGCATCAGTTTTATAAAAGATAATTGCTCTTTAAATAAAAGAATGTTTTCTAGAGATTGATGAATTGGACTAAGACTCAAGTCCCTTTTACACTTATTATATTAGGCTTAAAAGATGCTTAGGGATCTCAATCAAATTGTTTAGAACCTGGCAAGGTTCGGGATTACTTCGCGGCTGATCACCGGCTATAATCTGTAGCGTCATAAAATGATTTTGAGCAATGATTTGGTTACAAATGTTTTAACTTGAATAATGATTCCATGCACCTCAATTTGCAGTTATAAATTGCTATGGTGTTAATTTTTTTCTTATGTTATACCTTGCTGAGCGTTCGGCTCACTTCTTGCTTTTCATTCATGTTATTTCAGCTACAAGTATGGTTAGATTCAAGCAAACTGCTCGTATGTCTACCGGTGGAAATGCTGAGGCTTAAGTGAGAGCACAGGTACTATAGTTGGTGTTTGTGTGAGGACCGGTAGCCTTATATAAGCATTGTAATAGTTGTAGCATTGGACTGTTCAAACACTGAACCTTTGCGATCTTGGATTTTGTTGTTAACAGCCGTTTGTAATAACTTTATATTTGTTAGTTGTATTCTATTAGTTTATTTTGGGGTTGTGACAATGGTGAAGACCAAACACAAATAGATTCAACATTGGTCAAGAAACTAAAAAAGGTAAAGCAAACTGAGTTGACCACTCAATTGGCTACCTCTGTATCCTCTTAAAAGGTTGTAGTTTTAAAAGAAAGCATAAAAAAGACTTATAACGACTCGTGTATATTTATTATTTAATACTGTAATTATGGAAATTATTAAATAAATAAAATATGTGTATTGGTTTTGACCGTTATGGGTTGCTTGATTATTGATGTGTGATTTATAGTATACCGGGTTGTCCGTGTGATTAATTTTGGAGTCGTATGGAATTGTTTTCAATTTAAAAAGTGGATTTAATGCAGATTTATTTGTATAAATATTTGGAATGTCTCTAAAATTGTTTTTATGATTCTATAATTACATTAATTATTTTTGGGATTTTATAAAATTGAGAAATCAATATTTTATTAATTATTTATCTTTAAATGATTTTCTGATTGCTATTACTTATAAATTTTTTATTTAATTCTCAAATTCTTCAAAAATTACGAAACTCATATTTATTTAAGTTGGGAATATTCCGGGAATTTTAAAATTATTTTGGAAATTTTTGAGATTAGTTTCAACCGCGCGTTATTTCCTTTAATTGTTAAAAGTGGTATAAAATTTCATTTCAAACGTTATTCATAAATTTTCGAAATTTATGTTTTTGTAAACTTCGGGATATTTATAACATTTTAAGACTATTTTTGTGATTTTCTGAATTTGTTTCAAGTGCGGCTCGGTTCGTTAATTATGAAATACGGGTGCGAGTTGTGTCTCAAAAATGATTTAAAAATCATGGAAATTTATTTTTAATAACTTTGAAGTATTTATGATATTTTAAAATTAAGTTGGTAATTTTACGGGTTATTTTTATTCACATGATTGTTCGTTAAATTACAAAAATCAGGATAAAATGAGGCTATCAGATAAGGGAGAACACGTGTTAAGATATTAAAAACGTGGCAGCAGATTATGGCTGGTTTTGTGTTACTTACTGATAAAAAAAAAAAACAAAAACAAAAACAGAAAACATCACCGCCTCACTCTTTCCTTATACATCGATCTCTCCTTCCTCTCGCTCAATCTAAATAATAAAAATCTCTTACTATTGCTGTCATCCCCTGTGTCTCTACCGCCCTTCCTTCTTTTCTTTTTTTCCGCCGTCCGGTGCCGCCTACCTATCGGTAACTGCCGCCTGTTTCTCGCTTTTCCGATCGCCGCCGTCCCTCGCTTTCCGGCGAAGTGGCTGTGGTGGCGCGTGTGATATGTTTCCGTGTGTGCAACCGTGTATATATCTGTGCTAGTGTGTGAGTGTGTGTTACAGTGTTCGAGTGTGTGTGTGGCGGGTTCTTTCCCTGTGCTCCGGCATGTTGTGGTCGTGCTTTGTTTCCTCTCCTTTTTCCGATTTCGCGCGTGGCGCGTATTATTGTCTCTTACCCTGACTTGATTACTCTGCTGTTATCATTGTTATTAATTCGGCATGAATTATTGATTGGTTTTGTGAAATAATGATTTTGTGCGAAAAATATTGAATAATTGGTGGAATCAGTCTGGATACTCGGATTATTCGGGCACCGACCGATTTCGCCACCGTCAGCGATGAACATCGGTGAGCTGACGGTGGACCATGATGATCGTTATCTGAGTCCTAATCTTTTAAAATAAATAATTTGGTTCGTATAATATTAGTTGAAATAAAAAGGAGTTGTTAAATAATACATTTCGAAATTATTTGGAATGTGAAGTTGGATTGATTGTCTGTTTGTTGGGTTGATTGGTTGATTTTGACGTCGATGATGTTTCGGCGGGTAGTCCGATAAACAAA
Organism: Apium graveolens; assembly: GCF_009905375.1. NCBI lineage: Eukaryota > Viridiplantae > Streptophyta > Magnoliopsida > Apiales > Apiaceae > Apium > Apium graveolens. Next base: position 190,135,515 of record NC_133655.1, on the reverse strand, counting down.
AGAAATGTTGTCCAATTTCCGAGAAATCGAACTACGGAAATACGGGAGCATCTCCGGGGATTATCAGGACGTCGAGCGAGTATAAGTAAATACATATACGTATGTTTTATATAAAACCTGATTATATGTTGTAGTGAAACGTTTTGCCAAAACCAATAACCCTAATTTCATACAATGACGAGTATACGTATTTTCTGAAAATGAACACCGAATCGATTTTTGGGAATGTGAACCCTAACTGATGCCTGTATTGTATTAATGTATGTATTACGAGTCAGGTTTTGTTAACGTATGGGTAGATTGCTAGCGAGGATATGTCAAGCATAATCGAATGTCTAAGTTAGGGTGTTTCGACCTTGTAGTTTCTAGTCGGAATGCCCGAGAATTGGCATTGGACGAAAGATAGTTGGTGGTCAGTCGAAAAGCTCAGTAAGGTTCCAATCGAAGGACTTAGGTGATGAGGTCGAATCCAGAGTGATCTAGTGGATAGACAATAAAGCTTGAGCGATAGAGTCGGCTCAGGGTCGATCAGTAATAGTTGTAAAACCCTATAAGGCAAGTACTTCTAAACCTTTTTCGAAATACAATGCAAATATTTTAAATTCTCTCTTGACATATTGTTAAGTATTCAAAATAGTTCTGTTTTATATTAGAAGTACCTTAAATCATACAACCTTGAGCCTGAATCACATCATTTGATCTTTGAGCTATAAGCCTTATTCTTTGTAAACCATCCTTTGTTGATTTTCAGATACCAAACCACACAAATATAATACTATTTCCCAAATGTAATAAAAGTTAAGGTTGTGGCTTATTTTCATACTTTAACCTATTGCGATCCGTGGTTATATAAAGCAGGGTCATTGTAAATAGTATCTTATATACAGGTTTATATGTTGTGTTTGTGTTGTGGACCCCAAACTTCTGACCCGGGTTTGGAGGGCGCCACAAGACTCCAGGGACATCCTCTCAACAGGATGTCTCTATTGAAAAGAGCACTCTCCCTAGTGCACCCTGTAACGAGTCTGCACCAACATTTGAACAAATTCAAGTGTATAAAAGGAGGAATACGGATGACACACACACGGAGAGCACATTTTTTGAAGCTCCCTCAATCTCAATCCTGAAATTACTAATTTTATATATCTACAAATTTCTCTTCATATAATGAAACACTTGAATCGGATTCTCAAGTGTTGCTAAAAGCAAAGTGACATGGTTCAAAAAACTATGATGACACCAACATATATACAAGGGTTTCATCAGTTTTTACTGAAGACCCTGTGGTAGTTTCTCAAGCATCTTCATGTGCTAAACAATCTTCACCGATTGATAGTTTTGAGGGTAGTACTCCTTAGGGGGAGTTATCTAAATACTCTCCAATTCAATTGGAGGTTCCTCATGTAGGGACAACTCCCCTCACAACCTTAGCTGAGATTGCCTTAACAATTGAAGCTACTAGTTCAATTGCCAATGAGTCTGTTATAGGGGAGGCAAGTCAGGAACATTTAAGTGCTAGCTCTTTGCAAAAAGAGTAAGGGTTTGACGCCATGGTACATGATAGTAACCTGGTCAAATCCTTTTCAATTCAATTAGAGGTTCCCACAAGTGGTGAATAACACACTATTGAAGGGTTTTTAGCACATAAACACAGCGAAAACGTAAATTTAATCTTAAAAAAAACCGAAACCCTCCGCAGGATCCATGCAAAAAATAATATTTAATTTGTAGTTCAGTATGTTTACCTTAAGAAGCTTTACGTTAATGGAAGATAGAGGTCTTTAATAGCGATCCAAGAATGATGAACGGAGATCCTTAGCAGTTGCTCCTCAAGTGTGAAGCATTCCACCGGTATCCACCAAGAAAACGATGTAATGAAGGAGGAGGAGATGGAGAGAATTAGGGTTTTGTAAATCTTTTTGGTTGAGGCAAAAATAGGGTTTATAATAGTATATTTATAGGCAAAATTTTCAGCTGAAAATTTTCCCATAAAATATTATTATTATTAACCCTTTATTATTCTCACTAATAATTAAAACACCTTTTAATTATTAATCCTTTTTCTAAACTCTTTAGAAATAATTCTCTCACTTGATTTAATTTCCAAAAATTAAATTCTTAATTAATAATATTAAGAACCTTTTCTTAATTAATTTATAATCAATTAAATCTTATTTAATCAATTATTAAATTTGCTAATTAATTATTTATTTCATAAATAAATAATTATCAGCCATTATTAATTAATTCCTCCACCATTAAATCATTCTCTTTTATGGTGTGACCCTGTAGGTTCAATATTAAGCCGGTAGTAGAAATAAATAATAATAAAACTATTTTATCATTATTTATATAAATTCTCTAATTCATTAAATATGATTAATTAATTAATCATATTTATTCTACATCGTGAGGGATACTTCTCAGCATATCGCGACTATCCGGATAATACGAATTCACTGCTTAGAATACCAAGAACCTATTCAGTGAGTAGTTACCGTATAATTAATTCCTTCTACCCTGCAATGTCACGATTAAATACAAGGCATGGAACTTGTGTCAAGCTTATCTTATTTAATCACTTGCTTTCCCATTCACTATGCTTAGTTCTATTTAATGTAAATTAGAAACTCCTTTCTAATTTCATTCACTCCGGTCTGAGATTCCTGAACTAACATAAGTGGATCAGCATTGAACATTCTCTTCCTACACTGGAAGGGATAGATCCTTTATTGATCATATACTATCTTCATGTACAAATTCATATACCCAGTAGAGCCCTTATAATTGTCCCTTGAGACTAAGAACTAAACCAAAGCATAGTTCAGTGTACACAAGATGACTATGATGACCTCAATTCTAAGGATACTTGTACAACTATCACTATGTGAACAACTGCTGACACGTGAGTGAACTCCATCAGTTGTTCAGCTATGTGAGTCATGTTCAGTGAACTTATTCTATAATAAGCACCTACATACTAGCTATAGTGTCACCACACAAATGTCTATGAGAACAGACATCCTTCATAATGAAGCAAGCATAGTATGTACCGATCTTTGCGGATTATTAATTATCAGTTAGTAATCCTACGACCAGGAACTATTTAAGTTTAGAGTTATCATCTTTTAGGTCTCATTATTATGATCTCATCACAATCCATAAAAAGCTTTACTCTAAACTGTGGTATATCTTATTTAAATATTTAAATTGATAGAGCCCGCACTAAAAACAAAACAAGCCTTTTATTAATATCAATGAAATCAAAACAGATTACATAAAAGTTATTCCTAAATCCTCATACATGATTGGACTTAGGACATATCTCTTTCAATCTCCCACTTGTACTAAAGCTAATCACTCTGGTATCTAATACCCATCTTGTCTTTATGACGATCAAAGTGACTCTGAGAAAGTGGCTTTGTGAATGGGTCTGCTATGTTGTTATGTGTGTCAACTCTCTCGACGTTGACATCTCCTCTTTCAACAATCTGAATTGCACCACCATTCAAAGTAAACACGTACCCTGACATGGATTTGCTATCACTTTCTGATTGAAAACTAGAGTCAATATAACCCTCTATTTTCAACTCAGATTCACCACCAAAAATAAGAAAAATGTCCTGAGTCCTTCGCAAGTACTTAAGGATGTTTTTCACTGCTTTCCAGTGGTCTTCACCTGGATTGGACCGATATCTGCTCGTCACACTAATTGAATAAGCAACATCAGGCCTTGTACACAACATCGCGTACATGATAGATCCTATTGTTGAAGCATAAGGAATCTTACTCATACGCTCTCTTTCCTCAGGTGTCTTAGGAGACATTTTTTCAGAAAGGGACACTCCATGGCTCATCGGTATGAGACCTCTTTTGGAGTTTTCCATGCTAAACCTTTTAAGCACTTTCTGGATGTATGTACCCTGGGTAAGACCTATCATTCTTCTAGATCTATCTCTATAGATCTTCATACCGAGAATGTAGGATGCTTCTCCCAAGTCCTTCATGGTGAAGTTCTTTGATATCCATACTTTGACTGATTGTAGCATTGGTATATCATTTCCTATAAGAAGTATGTCATCCACATACAATACAAGAAATGTTACCATGCTCCCACTAACCTTCTTGTAGACACATGGTTCATCTATGTTTTTGATAAAACCAAACTCTTTGATTGTCTCATCAAAACGGATGTTCCATCTACGAGAAGCTTGCCTTAAACCATCTATGGTTCGCAGCAGCTTACACACTAGGTGTTCATTTCCCTTGGAAAGAAAACCCTCTGGCTGTGTCATATACACTTCCTCCTCAATTTCCCCATTGAGGAAGGCCGTTTTGACGTCCATTTGCCAGATCTCATAGTCGTAGTAAGCAGCAATCGCAAGCAAAATCCGAATTGATTTTAACAGGGCTATAGGTGAAAAAGTTTCATCAAAGTCAATCCCTTGCCTTTGTTTGAATCCTTTTGCCACGAGCCTGGCCTTATAGGTCTCCACCTGGCCATCTGCTCCAATCTTTCTTTTGTATACCCACTTGCACCCAATATACTTAACACTTTCAGGCGCCTCAACCAGAGTCCATACTTGGTTGTATAAATAGATTACATTTCGGATTTCATGGCACTATGCCATTTCTCTGAGTCAACACTACTCATAGCCTCATTATAGGTCACAGGGTTGTCATCATCAATGATTGACAACTCATTGTCATTCTCAATGACAAGGCCATAATACCTCTCAGGTTGGCGAGACACTCTCCCTGTTCTACGAATGGGCTGTTCCACAGAAGGTTGTTTAGTCTGAACAGGTGTTTCCACTTGATCCGTAGTAGTTTGTGCTTCTTGAACTTCATCAAGTTCAATTTTGCTCCCACTGTTTCCTTCAAGGATAAACTCCTTTTCCAAGAAGGTAGCATGTCTGGAGACAAACACCTGATGATCGGTGTAAAAGTAATACCCCAAAGTCTCTTTAGGATATCCCACAAAATTACATTTTACGGATCGAGATTCCAGCTTATCTGGGTCAACTTTCTTGACATAAGCTGGACATCCCCAAATCTTAACGTGTTTAAGAATCGGTTTCCTTTCTTTCCATATCTCATATGGTATTTGAGGAATAGATTTGGAAGGTACCTTATTCAGTAAATATGCTGAGGTTTCCAATGCATAACCCCATTGGAATGCTGGAAGATTCGCATAGCTCATCATGGACCGAACCATGTCTAACAAAGTTCGATTTCTCCTTTCAGATACCCCATTTAACTGTGGAGTATATGGAGGAGTCCACTGAGAGACTATACCATTTTCTTTGAGATAATCTAGAAACTATCCATTCAAGTATTCACCACCTCGATCTGATAAAGGTTTAGATCTGAGAATTCTTTGATGTCACACAAGTAGTCTCCCCTGTTGACCTTGGGTTGAGCTTTGACTACTGACTTGGATTTGAGAGGTGACAGCTTCACTTTCTTGACTGCCCTTGATTTTGTCCTTCTTGGCTTAGTAAGAATTGGCAAGTTGAATTCAGTAATTGGTAATTTATCCCACTTTATTGGCTCATCCTTTGGCACAATAGGCTCTCCATGTATGTTCCTGTAGGGGTCCACCACCCTTATATCTTCAAACACCACAGAGGGCTTTGATGCTTGAGTTTCAGCTTGAGTGGATTCCTTTGGAAATTGATCTTCCAATTCCTTGTCAATAACATCCAACTTTCTTTTTGTTCTTTTAGCCAGTTCTTTCTTTCTTCGGGATTTCTTCTGTTTTTTAATCTTCTTCTCTGATTCAGTAGCTTGAGATGGTTGAGAGGGAATTTGTTGAGAAGAATTCACAGCCTGTAGCTTGGCCAAGATAGCAAACTGTTCTTTCTTTTGTTTAGACTTCTTTGCATCTAGAGCAGCTTGCCTCTTTTCCTGCTTCAATCTGGCTTTTTCTTCTTCCTTTGCATGAGCAAATTATGGATGTCCAGCAACCACACAAATTTCCTTCCTATTTCTGAATATCTTTGCAATTCTCTTTCTTGAGGCTGAATCAGTTGGATCTTTGTAGAGGAGAATAGATCTTGACAGAAGCTTCTTTTCATTAGGCTTGGGTATCTCATACACAGAATCCATAGGGTTCTTCAAAGATAACTTTGGATAGTTTTCCCTTGGTTTAAGAATTATCTCAGCCTTTGTAGTCTTGATGCAGGAAGATTGTCCTTTCTCCAGATAGTTCATGCTCATCTCATTCACATTGATTGGCTTGACATGAGAGTGATGGATGGCTGACTGATTTGGTTCCTTGACTCATTGAAACTTTTTCTGTATTTCCTCATCAATCTTTTTCCAGTTGATCAGAGTCAACTCTCCTTTATCAGTATCTTTCAAATTTGTTGTTGCTGCATTTATAAGATCTATACCATCTGCAACTGGTGGCTTGGAGATAGTAATTGAAGGTACAATTACTTTGCTGATTTGAACTAGAAGTTTCTCCCCCTCAGTTGGTCCTTTCTCCCCCTTACTTGATTCTCTCTCCCCCTTTTTGTTATCATCAAGTGGAGGAGTTAGGCCTTGTGCTTTAGCCAGTTGCATAAGAAGATTTGTCTGAGTCTGTTGATTTTGAAGAAGTAGAGCCACTGAATTCTCAATAACCTGAACTCTGTTCTCCAGCTTGGCTATCTTCTTGTCAGAATCTGATTCTCTCCTCAATCTTAGTAATAGATCATGCATGGTACCATATGGCATTATTGAATCCAGCTTCTCAGAGTTATATGTCTTTAAGTCAGCTATCTCCTTTTTCAATTCATCCACACTGAGATTCTGTCTTGAGTGTTGGATCTTCATTAAATGTAAAGAGTCTAGGTGAGCTTGAAGAACAGCCTTGGTACCAGCATCTGAAGCTTCCTGAAGGGCCTGCTGAATAGCTATTACTTATTTTACCAAAGACACCTCAAATTGCCCTGGTGAAAATTTCTTTGCCCATGCCCATTTAGGTAAACTGAAAGCAGAACTTGGGCCTTCAGCTCCCCCTAAGTTCATGCTTCCATCCAAAGAACCAGAGTCATCATCATCAGAATTTACTCCAAATTCTTCAGATGGCTCTCCAGCTTGAGAAGGCATTTTGTTCACAACAGCTTTATCTCTTTGAAGAGATTCTGTGGTGTGCACTAAATTCAAAGTCTGCTCTACCTCCACATTGCCCTGAGCGGCCAACAGTTGATAGGCCGAAACAGGGTGAGTAAAAGTGTCAGCATCCAAGGAAATGTTATCAATTACAGCTTTGTAATGTTGCTAAAATTGTCTTTCCTTGTCAGCATCATCCACAATCATTGACTCACTAGCAATGGCTGGTTCCATCCTTATTTCTCCAGTACCTGCCTTTCTCTCATATTCTCTCTTTTGTTGCATCAGGGTCTCACCCTGGCTCCCCACCTCACACCCTCACCTTCACCTACTAAGGTGGGACTCCTCTCACTCACTTTTGCCAATCCTGAATGAATGGATTGCTGAGATTCACTCTTTTCCTCTCCTTTTGCCTGGGAGCAACCCAGCCTCTCACTCAATGCACTCTCCTCTCTCAGTCCTAATAGTGATTGTATTACCACCAAATCTTCTGCACTTAAAATTATTGAAGTTTGAAGTTGTGCAGAGACACTCGACGGATAAGTGATATCCGTCGGGTGAGTGGTAAAGCTATCCGACGGATAACTACTGTTAAGCTTATCCGTCGAGATACAATCACTACTCGACGGATGAGCAATATCCATCGAGAGAGTAGAAATGAATGAGGTGGGAAGAGAAACTATTGTTGACTCTGTGTTGATTGAAGTTATTTGAGGCACAGATGTCACAATAGAATCAGATGGAATTGGCAAGTGAGCCAACAAATCATCTAAAAGATGATGCTCACTTGCACTAGATTTTGGCTTCCCCAACAGAGTTGAAGAAGGGGAATCAGGAATTGAAGTGTTTATCATGTCCACTTCCAGTGAGTTAGTTGGTGAGTATTGTGTTTCTGTGGCTTCTATTATGAGAGATTTTGGCTGTGACTCCACATTTATTGGAGCCACATCAATCTGAATTTGAGAAGGTGCAGGGACTGTGTCTTTAGCACCAGTTTGCACTAAGTGTGTGCCCTGTGCATCCCCAGTTGTTTTGGATTTCTTCTTTCTAGTGTAAGTTTGGTGTGAGCTTGTGTCCCTAACCCTCTTGGCCTGTGCTTGGATGAGAGCTTTGTTCAATAGCCACATCCTTTTGGGAGGATGCAGCTAGAAGTGAGCTTTTGTCCTTTTTAAGCACTACAGTTTGTTGGGAAACTGCAGTGTGGCTAGGCTGGGATTCACTCAACTCTCCAACCTTATCTTTGAGGTTTCTTTGATGTTCACCCCTTCCCTCACCTATCTTACCCTCCTTCACACTCCCCTTTTTGGCTTTGGTAGATTTTTGAACTAGTATCTTTTGAGAGATACCAGAGGGGGTTTTCTTTGATTTGGATTTAGAAATTGCAGTTATTTTGGCAGCTTTGGTAGGGAATTGTTTGGTCATTGTCACAGTTGCCATAGCTATGCTTGAAGTCAAAGAAATAGAAGAGATTGGAATAGTTGAGGGTCTGGATGAACTTACCTCACTTACCTCAGGTGTCAGCATTACAGGAAAATAGAATATTGGCACATCCTTGTGATGGTTGGCTCTGTTCAAGTCTGCAATGATTCTTTTCTCTTGAACCCAACAAGCTAATTTGTTGTTTGGGTTCTCAAGTTCAATCTCTTGACAAAGATGGTTAGCCAAAAGCATAAAAAATCTAGCATAGTAAATATTCTTTCCTCTTTTGGCTAAGTCACCTAGTTTAAAACCTAACTCATACACAACAAGGTCACTGAAATTGTAATATTTGTCTGTAACTAGCATGTATAGCATGTTAAGCATGTAAATGTTCACAGAATCAAAATTACTGATTTTTCCAGAAAAGACTTTAGTTACTACATCACACAAGTAACTCCATTCCTTCCTAAGACCTAGTCTTCTAATTTCACTTAGTTTTGCAGTAGGAAGTGCATAATGAATGGAATTGAGCATATTGACAATATCAGTGTCAGTGTGTGGTGCAGTTACATTATCATCAGGAATCTTGAAACATGCTTTTATGGCATCACTATTGATACATAAATCATTACCTTTGATGGTTAGAGTGATGGTTTTGTCAGTAGAGTTATAGATTGCTGTTGTCCACATCTCCTCAACAACTTCACAATAAATTGTGGGTGATTCCAGCATGGCAAAACTTAACTTGCAGTTGTTCACGAAGTCCATCATCTTATGATAGTCTTCAGATTGCTGAATCCCCTTATTGACCAAGGCAGTGAAGTTGTTCTTCTCATAGATGAACCCAGTCTGTGACATGATCTTAACTACGAGTGCCATTGTTAGAGAAGAAAAGTTTGAAGAGAAAGAGGATTTTTGCTTGAGAGAGAATGAAGTAACATAATTGAATTTGAGAATGATAAAAGAAAATGATTAGAATGAAATAAGCTTTTATACTTTACTCAAAATCAACTGATAAAAATAATAAAGAGAAGTAAATTACCCAATAGAAATTGTCTAAAATAGCCGTTTTAAAATAAACTGTAAAAATTCCACCCATTATCCATCGTGTAATGCTTACAAACTGTAACTATACTCGATGGATAATGTTCAGGGAATTAACGATTAAGATTTAGACACTTCGACGGATGATGATAAGTTGATATCCGTCGAGCTTTAAAGTACTCCAGAAAAGTAATTGATTTTTATTTACAATTTGTATATCGACGGATGACTCAACTCAATGGATAATGGTCATCCGTCGAGATGCAAATTTTGACTTAGGCAAAATTTTCATCCAAGACTAAAAATCAGTTAAATTTCTGGCTACTTTTCAACTTGCAAAATAATTCAGATAAATTCAAGAGTAATTAAGCATACCTAACTCACTTACCAACCTAGAAAAGGTGGATTCATCCAGTGGCTTGGTAAAAATATCTGCAAGTTGCTTCTCACTTGGAACAAAATGTAACTCTACAGTACCATTCATTACATGTTCCCTTATGAAATGGTACTTGATGTCTATATGCTTTGTCCTTGAATGTTGCACTGGATTTTCAGTGATGGCAATTGCACTTGTGTTGTCACAGAAAATAGGAATCCGTTTAACTTGCAAACCATAATCTAGCAATTGATTTTTCATCCATAAAATCTGTGCACAGCAACTGCCAGCAGCAATATATTCAGCTTCAGCTGTAGAACTAGAAACTGAATTTTGCTTTTTACTGAACCAGGACACAAGCTTGTCTCCTAAAAATTGACAGGTTCCTGTTGTGCTTTTTCTATCAATTCTGCAACCTGCATAATCTGCATCTCAATAACCAGTTAGATCAAAGCCAGAATCTCTAGGATACTAAATGCCAAGGTTTGGTGTTCCTTTGAGATATCTGAAGATTCTCTTAATAGCTATTAAATGAGACTCTCTAGGATCAGCCTGAAATCTAGCACACAAACATGTAGCAAACATTATATCTGGCCTACTAGCTGTTAAGTACAGAAGTGAGCCAACCATGCCTCTATAACTTGAAATATCCACAGACTTTTCAGTAGTGTTTAGTTCAAGCTTAGTTGCAGTGGCCATGGGAGTTTTTGCAGATGTGCAATCCATTAGATCAAACTTCTTTAAAAGATCAAAAATATATTTAGTTTGACTAATGAATATTCCATCACTAACTTGCTTAACCTGTAAACCAAGAAAGTAAGTTAGTTCTCCCATCATACTCATTTCATACTTGCTTTGCATCAGTTTGGCAAACTTTTTACAAAGTTTCTCATCTATAGAGCCAAAAATAATATCATCTACATAAATTTGAACAAGTATGCTAGAGCCATTCACATTTCTGAAAAATAAAGTTTTATCTACAGTACCTCTTGTGAAGTGATTTTCCAAAAGGAACTTTGATAAAGTGTCATACCAGGCTCTAGGTGCTTGCTTCAGTCCATAAAGTGCTTTCAGTTAATAATAGACATACTCTGGGAAATTTGGATCTTCAAAGCCAGGAGGTTGACTTACATACACTTCTTCCTCCAAATCTCCATTCAGAAAGGCACTTTTGACATCCATTTGATAGACCTTGAAATTGGCATGGGCTGCATAGGCTAAGAAGATTCTGATGGCTTCAAGTCTTGCAACAGGAGCAAATGTTTCATCAAAATCTATTCCTTCTTGCTGATAATAGCCTTTAGCAACCAATCTTGCTTTGTTCCTTACTACTATGCCATTTTCATCCATCTTGTTTCTGAATACCCATTTGGTGTCTATTGGATTCTTTCCTGTAGTCTTGGGTACCAGCTTCCATACTTTATTCCTTTCAAATTGGTTTAGCTCCTCCTGTATAGCTAAAATCCAATCAAGATCTAACAAGGCTTCTTCTACCTTCTTTGGTTCTTCCTTGGACAGGAAGCTGCTGTATAGACATTCTTCTTGAGTTGCTCTCCTGGTTTGAACTCTGGAAGAAACATCACCAATAATCAGTTCAAAGGGGTGATTTTTTGTCCATTTTCTTGGTTGAGGTAGATTAGCCCTAGATGAAGAGACCCCAATGTTATCTTGATGTGTGATTGAGTTTTGATTGCTAGAAACTCCTCCTGAGTTTGTGGATCTTTGATTTGAGATTGGGGTGCTTTCTATGGGTGATCTGCCTTGACTTCCTGCTCCTTTTGATAACCTGACGGATGGTGAATTTTGAGTACCGATGGATGAGGCAGGTTGTCTTCCGACGGATAATACAGATTGCCTTCCGACGGATGAAGCGTTATGTAACTCGACGGATGTTGAGTTTTGTGCTTCATTTGTAGTAGATTTGTCTGCATTATCCTTAGACACTATTTCTTGATCACTCTCATGATCACTTTCATCACTGACCATCTCAACATTGTCGAATTTGAGGCTCTCATGGTAATCTCCATCTTTTAGTCCTTCAATCTTTTTATCATCAAACACAACATGTATAGATTCAACAACAATGTTGGTTCTTAGATTGTAGACTCTATATGCTTTACCAACAGTATAACCAACAAAAATTCCTTCATCTGCTTTAGCATCAAACTTCCCATTTTGATCAGTTTGATTTCTCAGAATATAGCATTTACAGCCAAAGACATGAAGAAAGTTCAGAGTTGGCTTCTTGTTCTTGAACAATTGATAAGGTGTCATGCATCTTGCTTGATTAATCAGAGAGATGTTCTAAGTGTAGCATACAGTGTTTACAGCTTCAGCCCAGAAGTATGTTGGTAGTTTTGATTCTTCAAGCATTGTCCTTGCAGCTTCAATAAGAGATCTATTCTTTCTTTCCACTACTCCATTCTGTTATGGAATCCTTGCTGCTGAGAACTCATGCAAGATTCCATTTTCCTCATAAAATGCTCTCATGACATAGTTCTTGAACTCAGTTCCATTATCACTCCTGATTCTTCTAACTTTGAAATCAGGATGATTGTTAACTTGCCTTATGTGATTGATGATGATTTCACTAGCTTCATCCTTGGACTTTAGGAAATAGGTCCAAGAGAACTTTGAGAAATCATCTACAATTACTAGGCAAAATCTTTTCTTTGAGATTGACAATATATTGACTGGTCCAAACAAATCCATGTGAAGCAGTTGTAGAGGCTCTTCAATTGCTGAATCAAGTTTTTTCCTGAATGATGCTTTAATCTGCTTCCCTTTTTGGCAGGCATCACACAGTCCATCCTTTGTAAACTCCACCATAGGAATGCCTCTAACTAGCTCTTTCTTTACCAGCTCATTCATGGTCTTGAAGTTCAAATGGGATAGCTTCTTGTGCCATAGCCAACTTTCATCTTGACTTGCTTTACTGAGAAGACAAGTTATAGATTCTACTTTAGTTGAGTCGAAGTCAGCTAGATACACATTTCCTCTTCTCACACCAGTGAGAACCACTTTGTTGTTTTAATTATTAATCACAACACAGGTTTCTTTGTTGAAGGTTACTGAGTTGGCTTTATCACAAAGTTGGCTGATACTCAACAGATTGTGTTTGAGACCATCCACTAAGGCAACCTCTTCAATGATGACATTGTCCTTTGAAATCAAGCCATATCCCACAATATAACCTTTGCTGTCATCTCCAAAAGTGATACTTGGGCCAGCTCTCTCTTCAAACTCTGTGAGCAGGGTAGAATCACCAGTCATGTGTCTTGAACAACTACTATCCAAGTACCAAAGATTCCTTCTGTTTCCCTGCACACATCAAAATCAAATCAAGTTGATTTTGGTACCCAAGTTTCCTTGGGTCCTGCCTTGTTAGCTTTCTTCTTCTGTTTCTTAGGTCTTAACTCATTTGACTTAGGAATTTCAGATTCTTCCTTAGTCATTTGGGTTGGGCCTTTAAAACCACTAGATGCAACAGAATTATTATGCATGTTATGGCTAACAGAAAATGGCATGCTTGGTGCAAAAATGTTATTCCAGTAAGGCATGCTAAATGGCATTTGAGGCATATTGTATGCATCATAATATGGATTAGGTGCAAATGGCATATTAGCAAATGTGCATTCATATTCTGTGTAGGCATAGCATTTACAGGCATGGGAGGCATGGCATTCATGTTAGAGAATTGAGGCTGAACAGACATGGGAGTAGGCATGGCAGATTTCAATTAACAGACAAATGATTTACACTACCACACTTGACACAGATTTTTCTAGAAGCATATTTGTCAGGTGTGTAGTTATTATGTTTGTTAATCCCTACTTTACCATTCCTATTGTTTTTCCTTTTAGTCTCTGTTTTTACCTCTATCTTCTCAAGTCTGTCACTTAACTGTTTGACAGTCATGTGACCAACATTAGCCTTCTTCCCTTTCTTGGCTTGACTTGACTCTCCTGAAACAAAGTTCTTGGAAACAGACCCATACTTTTCATTTAGCTTGGTTAATTTGGCTTTGCTAATGGGTTTGCTCACAGCCGACGGATGAGGAATTTTATCATTCGACGGATAACACTTTTTGTTATCCGACGGATAGTCCTCATCATCCGTCGAGTCTACATCTGTCAGCAATCCATCTACCAAAATAGGTTCTAGTTTCTCCTTATTCTTTTTCCAGGCTTCATCACAAAAAGACTCAATTCCTTGAACCTTGGTGATTTGAGCATGAACATCTCTGGATGTTTTCCATGCTTTAATCACCTCCTGTTCACGATCGAGCTGCTTCTTTAAAATTTCTTCCTTTTTCAAGGACTCAGTTAATTCCTCCTTGGCAATTCTACACTCAATTTTTAGTTTCTCAAACTCAACAAACTGAGACTCAAGCACATTATTCCTCTCACTCAAAAACAAGATGTTTTCTTTGATTTTAGCATTTTCTTTAGTGAGGGACTTAAGTGTAACACGCAAATGATACAATTATGTAGACATGTCATTTATTGCATCATTACACTCAGCTTTAGATGAATGTGCAAGGTTTGTAGTGATTAACTGATTGCTTGAGGAACTTGTCTCTGTTTCATCAGACTTGGCCATAAGGGCTAGATTGACATAGCTGACATCCTCATTTTCATCCAAACCATCAGCTACCCAGTCATTCTCTTGTGTAATAAAAGCCCTTTCCTTCTGTTTGAGTAGATCAAAGTATTTTTGCTTATAATCCACAGACTCAAATCTTTTCTTACTGGAATCTGACTTTCTACACTCATTTGCAAAATGCCCTGCCAAGCCACATTTGAAACACTTGAATTTTGATTTATCCACCATGTTTCTATTTGGCTTGGCAGCTCCAAAGTTCTTTTTGAACTTGAGCTTGGCAAATCTTCTTGAAAGGAATGCTAGGTGCTCATCAATGTCCTCCATGTCATCTTGACTCAATGAATCTTCACTTTCTGCAGCTAGCCCTTTACCCTTGCTTTCACAGGCCTTTGAAGTTGATTCCACAGCTTCCAACTTCACTTCCTTCTCCTTTTCCAGTTCAGCCACTAGTGCAATGGATCCTCCTTTCTTCTTTCCTCTCTCCATTCTTTCATCCTGCTCTATCTCAAGCTCATAGGTCTTCAGAATTCCATACAGTCTCTCCAAAGTAAACTCCTTATAATCTTGTGAGTTTCTCAATGAGACTGTAACACCCCCAAATCCGGGGTCAGGGATCCGGGTTGTCACGAGTTCCATTTCCCTTAATAACACCCAATCTTAATAATTAATCAACTACTCTGTACTGTGACCCCATAATAAACACACACACCACACGTTATAGTCTGAGAGATGAACATCCAAAAATAATCACAAGTCATTTTATTCCACAATTATCTGCCAATACACCTTAAAAGGTTTTCTGAATAAATTTACATTTTCTTTGCCATTATTACAATTCATAAGTATACATAAATCTGGTACATCATTAGTTGAAAACTTAGCCTATTGGTAATTTCTACCTCAGCTACAGCGGCCTCAACGCTTCCAGGAAGCTGCGGAACGTTTCCTTTCCGCTTGCGAATTGGGAGCTTGGTCCTGTTCATCTTATCTATCTGATGTTGTGTGATGAAAGAAGAAAGCAAGGGTGAGCAACAAGCCCACCGAAATAATATGTATAATAATTTACAATATACGAGCATTCTCATAGTACTCATGAAAGTCTTGGTCAAAAGAAATGAACCAAGTTGATACCTTAATGCGATGAAGTCGCAAAATATTCAGTATATATATACATATATACTTTTCAAAATATTGGAAGTCCTCTTCCATGCATAATACACACAGAGTTCCAGTGTATAACTGTATAAAAATATCGTTGCAAGGTGATCTCATATATCTAACCTTGTCTCAACGTTTTTCTGAAAATCTTTGTCATGCATAAGATAATCATTTACTAGATATAAGTTTAAAAGATGAAGTTACAAGATACTCCAATATACTTATATCTTTTCCAAATACTACTTGAACTACCACTGTTCAAGTTATAATTAGTTTCAAAAGTTCATGACGTAGATGAGACTACAAGACCAGATTTGAATAGATTAAATCTTTAAAATATCATCAAAATAAAATGAAGTTACGAGATACTTCATTTGATGCAAACTTCATTTTGAAAACTTGACCCTGCCAACACTCAACAATCGCCCAACCGTAGCCTTTCTATCGAAGTGCTCTGGGTAGTGTTGCAGAAATATCCAATTGGATGATGAACTCATTACGGGAGTTTGCCGCGCCAGGAAGACCACTTACGATGATCAGTCGTAGTAGTGCAACCCCACCATTTTCTACATGTAGAGGAGAACCTGTTGGATTTACTTGTCAACCGAACACTGAACTCCTAAGGAATGGACCGCCTTAGCGGAACTTCCAGACCATTTGGGCCAATATAATAAGGCTGGGCCGGCGCCACTCGACCACTTACGCCATTCCTAGTTCAGATGAAATCCATGACTCTGAAACGTAAAGCTCGTTCCCCCTTTCCCCAAGTAGAAACTTGTTGATACGGCTCTACCAAGAAGTCGTATCTAGTTGGAAAGGAAAACTCACTGATATTTCCCAGGCGATGCCTATTAATGGATTAACTTGTTCCAAGAATTTTACTTCCCGAGTGTTGGGTAAGTAATCGATTCATTTAACAAAACAGCAACCTTGTTGCGAATATAAAACACACCACAGAGCCGGATCCCTAAGGTTTTGAGCGAGTATTTAAATCCCCTTCGAAAGGAGGATCTTAAATATAAAAATGAGTTTTGGGATCCGCTCTAACTTTTAAAAATCATTTTGAAGGCTCGAGAAACATTTTTAAGAATGTTCGGAGTGATGTTGATTTAGTAAAATAAATCAGTCCCAATATATTAGAAAATATCTGAATATTATTATTTAAATAATATTTCTATAAAGAATAATCTTTATAAAAATAATTGAAGTAGAAGTTTTGAAACTTATACTTGAAATGAATATTAAATATCCAAAGATATACCTATACGAAAGTACTATCTTTATTTGAATAATAAAAAGTGAGTTTGATTATCGACACTTTATTCTTTAATAAAATAAAGAATATATCTCAGCAAATAATCGGAGTCATAGATCCTCAAATGAATATTCAAATAATATTCAATAAATAAAATAAGCTGAGTCATAAGCCCTCGAATGAATATTCGAAATAATATTCAATAAATAAATAAGCTGAGTCATAAGCCCTCGAATGAATATTCGAAATAATATTCATTAAATAAAATAAAGGAGTCATACATCCTCAAATGAATATCCAATTAATATTCAATAAATAATATAAAGGAGTCATAAGTCCTCGAATGAATATTCAAGATAATATTAATTAATAAAATAAAGTTATCAAATAAACCTTATTCGATTAATAGTTTTGAAAACTATAACCATATATATAACCATATATATATATATAAAATCTACTCGGGATCCTCGACTCCCGGTTTTAGAAAATGTTTTCACCTTTGGGTCCCTATACTAAGGGTATATGCAAATTACCGCTATTCTCTAGCATAGGTATTATCAACTGAACCAACAGATATATATGGCAAGAATACGAAACAGGCATGCATATATATACCATATCAGCATGCTTCAATATATCGCAAAATTTGCTAATTAACCAACATGCATCTATCACAAGATAATGCATATACATATATACATCACAACAACAGTATAACGGGTAGAAAACTTGCCTGAGTGACTGGGGGTGATAAAAGGCTCGGGACGAGTCTGGTAACCTATAAACAACAAGTAAGTTGGAATTAAACCAAAGTCACTTGTAAATCTATACTCTAACTACCTTAGACTCTAACGCTCGCTTTGCGCTTACTGATTCTCTTAAGTCACTCGAGTACCCTCGGCTCCACCATTTTTTATAATTTAACCATTACAAGTTTTAAGGCGATTCCTTCGCGAGTGTCTTACCAACTGCCTAACCCTCTTACCATAATTGTTTCATACACTAATTAACCCTTTTTGGACTTTAACCTATGTTTCAAAGTAAGGCGAGGGGAAAAGTTTCGTTCGCGAAACACCGTTACTTAAAACGGTCGTTTCTCCTAAACCGTACATCGGAATCAAACGAACTACATATCAAAATGAAGCTCGTAACATGAACTATCTAAACATGGCAATGGTCATAATCTATCTCAGGTCCAAATGTTATGAACAAAAGCAGTCTAAAGTAAATCGGACATTACGACGGCTATGTTTACGCGATTTCCCAATTTTGTACCCTTCCAATTCAACCCATAATCAAGCCACAATCACATCCCAATCCAAACTCCATCCATACCACATCCTAACAGCCCCAATCAATTCAATATTAAAATTTATACTTAAGCTTAAGCTTGAATTTAACTATACTTAAGTTCTTTTAACCAAAACAACAAGATTCACCATCCATTTCACTACCACTCCAACCCAAATTCTAAACCAACAAGCATTAAGCTACTATATCACCATAACAACTAGAATCATCCTATTTAACAAAGTAAAGCTAGGGTTTGGAGATTATATACCTTCCTTGAAGTGGTGGGAGTAGCTAGGAGGCCTTAGGAAGCCTTGAGAAGTCTTAGGGATGCTTGGATCTTAAAGGAAAAACAAGAAAATCAAGTTAAAATCTTTGAAATCACTATTCATTGTCTTCTTCATTGATTTATTGGAGAAGATAGAGAATGAATGGGATGCTTAAACTCATAATATAGCCATATCTATGCATAAGGAACACTAGGGAATTATCTTACCAATTTAAGAAGCTTGGATCTTGGATTTTGAAAATTTTCCCTTTGAAATTGGCAAAAAGCCGAGAGCAAGCTCTTGTTGAATGAAAGAAATGATTTTGTGTTTTTCTTTGATTTGTTTTGGTTGGTTGTTTTTGTTTTGTTTTGGTTAATTACATTATTAACCTTGGACTTTGTGTGGTTCTACTTCAACCACATCTCCTTCCTTCCCATGTCATGCTTATGTCATGCTATGATGTCATCTTTCCCTCTTTGTCCTCTTCTCATTGGTTGGGTGACATCATCCTCTCTAATCCCTTTGATTAACTTCCTAATTGTTTGCCTAATGACCGCTAATCTGTTATACGGTTCGCTTAACTTTTGTTTCCGTTTATCGTTTGAGGAATCATACCCGGGATCTTATTACTTAGGTTCCCTTAACCTTTCTCAATATATTATATTCCTTTTATGATCCTCTCTTATAATCCTTTAATTTGAATCCTTTTTATCCTGTGACCTTATACTCAATTCTTTCCGTATCCAGTGGATTTCCGGGAAAAATCAAAGTGTTCGGAATTAGATTCTGACGATCTTTACATACACTTATATACCATGTAGAGTACTAATAAGATCTCAGAATATCCATAACAGAACCCCTACATAGTGTGTCATGAAAAGTTTTCTTGTTCAGAAATTTCAGCAAAAACACTATTCACAAGGGTTACAAAAAGTTCAAAATTTTGGGGTTATTACAGTCTCCCCTCCTTAAAAGGATTCCGTCCCGGAATCAGATAGAAAATGAATAGGGATACTCTCCTAGCATTGCACTTTCTAACTCTCGAGTAAATTTTCCCACATTGTGGTCCTACCACCAAACTCTGCCTAGTTTGATAACCCTTCCTGGTTGCTCCATATATGTTACGTCGGGTTGCATGTATATGCGCTCATATGCCCCTATTTATCTGGCATCCGAATTACACTTCCTTAACATTGATACGTGAAACACGTTATGACTTGCTACATGTTCTGGGGTAAGGCTAGCTCATATGCTAACTTCCCAATACTTCTTAATATATCCAAGGATCCGACAAATTATGGACTTAGCTTTCCTTTCTTTCCGATTCTCATCAATCCTTTCCAAGGGTTTCCAAGGGGATACCTTTAACAACACTAGGTCCCCTACTTCCTATTCTTTATCCTTTCGTGTCAAATCAACATACTTCTTATGTCCATCTTGGGCTACTACCAGCCGTCCTCTGATTAAATCTATTAAATCCTTTGTCCTTTGGACCACTGCTGGTCCGAGTATCTTGCGCTCTACAACTTCATCCTAACATAAGGGAGATCGACATTATCTTCCCTCAAGGATCTCATAAGGCGATATCTCGATAATGACATATGATCTATTGTCGTAAGATAACTCAATCCGCGTTAAGTGATCATTCCAAATTCTTTCAAGTCTATTGCATGGAATTTTTTTTTATCACAGCTTCTAGCACTATAGCTTTGGCGTCTCAATACCCATTCTTTTCCAGTTCGTAATCGCTACTACCTTCCGTTCCTAATAATATACTGGTTATACTTTTGCTCGTTAGCGTTCTATAACCTTTTAATAACCATGCCAACCTTAGTATCACGAATGTGTTTCCATTCCGAATACTACCACAACTTTATTACTCCTTTTTCAGCTGTTTCTATTTTCGAAAGCTTAATCCTTCATATAGAAGTAAAAGAATTTATTGAGAGATCACTATGATCATGAACACTTGTTATATCGCATAGTTAGTACAGAAGGTGGCCAGCCTTTAGTACTTGACAATCAATTAAACAATAGATGGTATCCTACTAGGCTTCTATCACACAGATAGATAGTCATTCGGCAATACCTCCCCTTTCTGGAAGGGTTGGTCTTCTCAGCTTACATGAAATGAAAATAAGAGAAAAGAACGAATTGAAGAGAATTGTATATATGAAAAAATATACTGCCACAAAATATCTGGCTTGGAACCTACCTCTAAACTATAGAGGTTTGTCATAGGAGAACAAAACATATATGTATTTATATCAACATCAAGTATTATAGCATCGCATTTCACATGCCTAAATATTTTTGCCATTCCGTCCATCATTCTATGGACCCATGCTCTTCCTCGAGCTTATACACAATCACCTTTGAAACTCCCTCGATATTGAAAATCGAATCTGGGATCTCATTCTAGACCTCATCGTTACTAGAATCCATTTCTATACCGCAACCTTCTTCGTATGGGTAATACTACTCTTTATCGATAAGAAGGAATAAATATATCATAGGTAGATAATCGACTTCATTAGTCTATCAATGATAACTTATACACCACCACGACCCGATTAGTGGTACTTACTCTCAACATCCATTCCAATACAACTCTCACGGTTGTAAGTAATCAGCTCATTACTCTCAGAATCATTCCTGCATTACTATGGCCCACCGTTGACCTACTGTCGTCATTCACTTTCCATGAAATCTTAATATCTAACCATACGGAGTCCATACATGTCGTATAGAATTCTCCTAAGGAGGTAACATAATCACCATTCATAATTCATGAAGAACGCTCTAATTTCTGACGTACTTTCATGACATGAAGCAGATAAAATTGCAGAAGAGTTTCAGTCAAAGCACGATAGCAGGTTAATACCATTCTTAATCGTATGCCCTAAATAGAAGACTTAACTCAAGGGTTCATCTAGTCCTTTTTGAAACATGGTCCTGGCTTATCTCAAGATAGTATCTTCTGAGATAGATAGCCCGCTCATGGCGATTACACGAATTAAACCTTTACCAACTACTATTACGGTTGGGTATTGCACGGTCATCAGAAGGAATGTCAATCTTCCAAACCATAATACAACCTTTATAGCTTTAACCATCATCACTGTATTCCTTTGGCACAAGCGCCTATAATTATCCTCTTACCTTTAAAGTGTCGGCCACCTCTTTGGCCTTTCCTGATAGTAAAATTTCCTAACAGTCAATGTCATTTTAACCACCTCCAAATAAATTTTCTACCTTATTTCAATCACAGCTTATGTGAAAATGCTTTTCTTTAATATCTGATGAGTAAATAAAAAAAAATATCACCATTTTTCCATAAGTTATTGCCTCAATCTTTAGAGGTTAATCATTGTCACGACTGACTCTCAATCATACTTAGAACATCTTTTATCTTAGGTCCTAATTGCCCTGAACAATTTCGACCTTTACTGGTTCGATCCATACTTTCTCGTGGTTTAACACGTGCCCCACTTGGCATCATTATAATTATGTCATATTTCCTTTATCAACATTTTTATTCTTGATAATTTTGAATATTTCCTTTCTCCTTGTAAAACCTCTAAGGTTATCCTTCAATCGTTCCTCCTGTATTCCCTATATACAGGGCATATCAAAATACCATTTACTAATACTAGAACCATTGTCTATATACTTCTGAAAAATTTCTCCACTGATCCTTAAAGGTTATTATTACCTTAATCCTTTCCAATTCATACTGTCAAAACTCATACTATCCCTATTAAGGGTGAAATGCCAACCTTTATGCATTCCCCTAGGATTCGTGTTAAGTTACCGATGTTCTATCCTTAATTCCACCTTTAAAAAGGTACAAGCATCCTTCCATGGATAAATAAAGTCATATATCCCTGATAAGGGTATCTTATTCAATCATTTCCACATCGATAGTCTATACCGAATTTCACAATAGCATCCTTATTCAAGTTAAGGTCAATCCACATGGCCTCCAAAAGATAAAAATGGTTATCCGCTTTTCTTTCTTGATTTGGTAATGATCACATGGATGATCTGGAAGATATTGGTCGTGTTCAACGTGAACTTCTTCTTAATAAATCCTTATTTACTTTTGTTATTTATCTCGAC
Source organism: Apium graveolens (assembly GCF_009905375.1). Classification (NCBI taxonomy): domain Eukaryota; kingdom Viridiplantae; phylum Streptophyta; class Magnoliopsida; order Apiales; family Apiaceae; genus Apium; species Apium graveolens. The sequence goes on along the minus strand of NC_133655.1, from coordinate 190,112,873 downwards.
AGTCATCTCAATGTTGGGATATCTTTCATACCTGGTGTCTCCCTTCCTGGGTATCAAGCCACCGGTCTTACACTTCACATTCTTGAAGGTCACTTCCTTCTTCCAATTTTCCTAATTTCTTACTTCCTTGTCTCCTCAGTCTATCCGCGTCTCAATATTTATCCTTCGAACTATCTTAAGGTTTCCTCAAATCCTCCCAACTTACAGGGGATAAAATATATTTATCTCTTATTCCTTCAACCATCAATTTAACTCATGGTGAATCACCCTCATCCTGACGATTACATACTTTTCTATTTCTATTGCTACGAGTCTTTAGGGTTTCCTCATACCCAACTTCCTTATCATTCCTCAAACTCTATTGCCTTTATATTCCTTTCCACTTCAGTTTCTTTTTATTTTCCTTTCTCTTATCATTGTTTCATGAACCAACACAACATAAGCATTGATTTCAAATATCCCGTCATTCTGGATTCGTGTCCTCCGAACGAATCTTGATAACTTTTACAACTTAGATTCATAATTCATCATACTCATCCGCTTTTGTTCTAGCTCCAAAGCTTTTACACTACCTCCATAACCTTGGGAAGTACTTTCCCGAAAATAATTGTCTGAACTTAAATCAGTTTATTATAATCTCTTGCTCCGTGCCTTCCTTGGCCTTTCACCAGCGGGTGGCCTCTCTCTTAGGAGGGTAAGTGACAAAAATAGTCTTTTGTGATTCGTCAATCATTTAGAATCTCAAATGATTCCTGTATTTCCTTTAGCCAGGCTTTTGCCTCGACTGGGTCAGCTTGTTCCTTGGAACTCTGAGAGCTTAGCGACTTAAAGGTCCTGAAAGAATTTCTCACCGCATTGTTTCCTCAGGGTGGTGGTTGGGGATAATAGTCTAAGTTATGTCTAGACTGGTCCATAAATTGTCGTATAGGAGTACCATCTCGGGTCTCCTTTCCTTACTCAACTTTCTGTTTCCTTAGTATGAAATGCTTCAACCTTCTCCCATAATCGGGGTTATCTTATACATTAAAAACCTTGTTTTCCACTCTATTATGTTATGGGTTCTTTCTTTCTTGATGGCAACCTCCCTGACTATCACATTCAGGGTTTGCCCTAAATCTTATTCCTCAAACTATGGCTCTCATCTAAGTTCTCATCCTTAAGCTCTTGAACTTTTGGAACACAATTTCTGTAGGAACACCTCACTATCCCCTTATCATCTTTCTCGATGTGGATCTCTTCTCCAGTCATTGACTCTCTGCCTTCAATCATCACTTTTTCTGGCACAATATGTTCTTTTCCAAAAATTCGGTCTGTATTGCAATCTCAAACAGCTTTTCGGTACCGGCTCTGGTTACCTTCACTTCTATTTCCATTTTCTCAAAATCTCTTATAAACTATCCCAAAGACATTATCATCTTGGGTCTCTCCTTTTTACTAAGGGCATCAGCCACCACATTGGCTTTCCCCGAATGATAAAGAATCTCCCAATCATAATTCTTGATTAGCTCTAACCGCCTCCTCTAGCATATGTTGAGCTCTTTCTACGTAAAAATGTACTAGAGCTCCTATGGTTTGTGTAAATCTTCAACTTCTCTCCATACAAGTAGTGCCTCCAATCTTTAGGGAAAAACTATTGCCACGAGCCCAAGCTCATGGGTGGGGTCTCGAATTTTATATTCCCTTAATTTTCTTGACGCGTACGCGATTACCTTGCTGTGCTGTACATGAAGCACCCTAATTCCTTATGCGAAGCGTCACTACACATCACAAAATCTCATTTTCCATCCGGCAACGCCAACATAGGGAACGCCACCAACCTTTGCTTCAGTTCTTAAAAGTTGTTCTCACATTTCTCTGTCCATTCGAACTTCTCAGTCTTACGAGTAAGCCGCGTTAAAGGGGCTACTATCTTTACAAACTTGAACGAACCTCCAATAGTGACCGGCCAATCCTACCTCTGGTAGTTTCCCTAACCATGGTCATCAATTCCTCAGTGGTCCTTTATTCATTCTTGTCAGGATCCTCCACGGGATCCTCCTCAGCAACAATCCCTTCTAGGACAACATCCTCAACCGCTACATCCTCAATATGAACATCATCCGGTCCTGCGTTAGGACGCTCTATCGGATCCACAATCCGATCTCCAATTAGTAATAAAACATCATCGCGTTGTTGCTCCTCAACCTCAGGGTTCGGAGTCCCGCTACCATATACGATAACGAACTACTCTTCTATCACGATATTTATAAGGGTTCCCATAAGGGTTTTAACTGTCAGTACTACGTTAGGTAGCCCGACTATGAACTTGGCAAGAGTTCTTATTATCTTAGTTATTATCTTAACGTCACATCATCTCTGAGGTTTATAACGCTTAGCTCTGATACCACTTCTGTAACACCCCCAAATCCGGGGTCGGGGATCAGGGTTGTCACGAGTTCCATTTCCCTTAATAACACCCAATCTTAATAATTAATCAACTACTTTGTACTGTGACCCCACAATAAACACACACACCACACGTTATAGTCTCAGAGATGAACATCCAAAAATAATCACAAGTCATTTTATTCCACAATTATCTGCCAATACACCTTAAAAGGTTTTCTGAATAAATTTACATTTTCTTTGACATTATTACAATTCATAAGTATACATAAATCTGGTACATCATTAGTTGAAAACTTAGCCTATTGGTAATTTCTACCTCAGCTACAACGGCCTCAACGCTTCCAGGAAGCTGCGGAACGTTTCCTTTCCGCTTGCGAATTGGGAGCTTGGTCCTGTTCATCTTATCTATCTGATGTTGTGTGATGAAAGAAGAAAGCAAGGGTGAGCAACAAGCCCACCGAAATAATATGTATAATAATTTACAATATATGAGCATTCTCATAGTACTCATGAAAGTCTTGGTCAAAAGAAATGAACCAAGTTGATACCTTAATGCGATGAAGTCGCAAAATATTCAGTATATATATACATATATACTTTTCAAAATATTGGAAGTCCTCTTCCATGCATAATACACACAGAGTTCCAGTGTATAACTGTATAAAAATATCGTTGCAAGGTGATCTCATATATCTAATCTTGTCTCAACGTTTTTCTGAAAATCTTTGTCATGCATAAGATAATCATTTACTAGATATAAGTTTAAACGATGAAGTTACAAGATACTCCAATATACTTATATCTTTTCCAAATACTACTTGAACTACCACCGTTCAAGTTATAATTAGTTTCAAAAGTTCATCACGTAGATGAGACTACAAGACCATATTTGAATAGATTAAATCTTTAAAATATCATCAAAATAAAATGAAGTTACGAGATACTTCATTTGATGCAAACATCATTTTGAAAACTTGACCCTGCCAATACTCAACAATCGCCCAACCGTAGCCTTTCTATCGAAGTGCTCTGGGTAGTGTTGCAGAAATATCCAATTGGATGATGAACTCATTACGGGAGTTTGCCGCGCCAGGAAGACCACTTACGATGATCAGTCGTAGTAGTGCAACCCCACCATTTTCTACATGTAGAGGAGAACCTGTCGGATTTACTTGTTAACCGAACACTGAACTCCTAAGGAATGGACCGCCTTAGCGGAACTTCCAGGCCATTTGGGCCAATATAATAAGGCTGGGCCGGCACCACTCGACCACTTACGCCACTCCTAGTTCAGATGAAATCCATGACTCTGAAACGTAAAGCTCGTTCCCCCTTTCCCCAAGTAGAAACTTGTTGATACGGCTCCACCAAGAAGTCGTATCTAGTTGGAAAGGAAAACTCACTGATATTTCCCAGGCGATGCCTGTTAATGGATTAACTTGTTCCAAGAATTTTACTTCCCGAGTGTTGGGTAAGTAATCGATTCATTTAACAAAACAGCAACCTTGTTGCGAATATAAAACACACCACAGAGCCGGATCCCTCAGGTTTTGAGCGAGTATTTAAATCCCCTTTGAAAGGAGGATCTTAAATATAAAAATGAGTTTTGGGATCCGCTCTAACTTTTAAAAATCATTTTGAAGGCTCGCGAAACATTTTTAAGAATGTTCGGAGTGATGTTGATTTAGTAAAATAAATCAGTCCCAATATATTAGAAAATATCTGAATATTATTATTTAAATAATATTTCCATAAAGAATAATCTTTATAAAAATAATTGAAGTAGAAGTTTTGAAACTTATACTTGAAATGAATATTAAATATCCAAAGATATACCTATACGAAAGTACTATCTTTATTTGAATAATCAAAAGTGAGTTTGATTATCGACACCTTATTCTTTAATAAAATAAAGAATATATCTCAGCAAATAATCGGAGTCATAGATCCTCAAATGAATATTCAAATAATATTCAATAAATAAAATAAGCTGAGTCATAAGCCCTCGAATGAATATTCGAAATAATATTCAATAAATAAATAAGCTGAGTCATAAGCCCTCGAATGAATATTCGAAATAATATTCATTAAATAAAATAAAGGAGTCATACATCCTCAAATGAATATCCAAGTAATATTCAATAAATAATATAAAGGAGTCATAAGTCCTCGAATGAATATTCAACATAATATTCATTAATAAAATAAAGTTATCGAATAAACCTTATTCGATTAATAGTTTTGAAAACTATAACCATATATATAACCATATATATATATATAAAATCTACTCGGGATCCTCGACTCCCGGTTTTAGAAAATGTTTTCACCTTTGGGTCCCTATACTAAGGTTATATGCAAATTACCGCTATTCTCTAGCATAGGTATTATCAACTGAACCAACAGATATATATGGCAAGAATACGAAACAGGCATGCATATATATACCATATCAGCATGCTTCAATATATCGCAAAATTTGCTAATTAACCAACATGCATCTATCACAAGATAATGCATATACATATATACATCACAACAACAGTATAACGGGTAGAAAACTTGCCTGAGCGACTGGGGGTTATAAAAGGCTCGGGACGAGTCTGGTAACCTATAAACAATAAGTAAGTTGGAATTAAACCAAAGTCACTTGTAAATCTATACTCTAATTACCTTAGACTCTAACGCTCGCTTTGTGCTTACTGATTCTCTTAAGTCACTCGAGTACCCTCGGCTCCACCATTTTTTATAATTTAACCATTACAAGTTTTAAGGCGATTCCTTCGCGAGTGTCTTACCAACTGCCTAACACTCTTACCATAATTGTTTCATACACTAATTAACCCTTTTTGGTCTTTAACCTATGTTTCAAAGTAAGGCGAGGGGAAAAGTTTCGTTCGCGAAACACCGTTACTTAAAACGGTCATTTCTCCTAAACCGTACATCGGAATCAAACGAACTACATATCAAAATGAAGCTCGTAACATGAACTATCTAAACATGGCAATGGTGATAATCTAGCAGGGATTTATCGGGTCCAAATGTTATGAACAAAAGCAGTCTAAAGTAAATCGGACATTACGACGGCTATGTTTACGCGATTTCCCAATTTTGTACCCTTCCAATTCAACCCATAATCAAGCCACAATCACATCCCAATCCAAAATCCATCCATACCACATCACAACAGCCCCAATCAATTCAATATTAACATTTATACTTATGCTTAAGCTTGAATTTAACTATACTTAAGTTCTTTTAACAAAATAACAAGATTCACCATCCATTTCACTACCACTCCAACCCAAATTCTAAACCAACAAGCATTAAGCTACTATATCACCATAACAACTAGAATCATCCTATTTAACAAAGTAAAGCTAGGGTTTGGAGATGATATACCTTCCTTGAAGTGGTGGGATTAGCTAGGAGGCCTCAGGAAGCCTTGAGAAGTCTTAGGGATGCTTGGATCTTAAAGGAAAAACAAGAAAATCAAGTTAAAATCTTTGAAATCACTATTCATTGTCTTCTTCATTGATTTATTGGAGAAGATAGAGAATGAATGGGATGCTTAAACTCATAATATAGCCATATATATGCATAAGGAACACTAGGGAATTATCTTACCAATTTAGGAAGCTTGGATCTTGGATTTTGAAAATTTTCCCTTTGAAATTGGCAAAAAGCCGAGAGCAAGCTCTTGTTGAATGAAAGAAATGATTTTGTGTTTTGCTTTGATTTGTTTTGGTTGGTTGTTTTTGTTTTGTTTTGGTTAATTACATTATTAACCTTGGACTTTGTGTGGTTCTACTTCAACCACATCTCCTTCCTTCCCATGTCATGCTTATGTCATGCTATGATGTCATCTTTCCCTCTTTGTCCTCTTCTCATTGGTTGGGTAACATCATCCTCTCTAATCCCTTTGATTAACTTCCTAATTGTTTGCCTAATGACTGCTGATCTGTTATACGGTTCGCTTAACTTTCGTTTTCGTTTATCGTTTGAGGAATCATACCCGGGATCTTATTACTTAGGTTCCCTTAACCTTTCTCAATATATTATATTCCTTTTATGACCCTCTCTTATAATCCTTTAATTTGAATCCTTTTTATCCTGTGACCTTATACTCTATTCTTTCCGTATCTAGTGGATTTTCGGGAAAAATCAAAGTGTTCGGAATTGGATTTTGACGATCTTTACATACACTTATATACCATGTAGAGTACTAATAAGATCTCAGAATATCCATAACAGAACCCCTACATAGTGTGTCATGAAAAGTTTTCTTGTTCAAAAATTTCGGCAAAAACACTATTCACAAGGGTTACAAAAAGTTCAAAATTTTGGGGTTATTACAGAGACTGTCATTGGTTTCCATTCCTTTGGAAGAGATCTGAGAAATTTCAGATTGGAGTCTTTAGTCTGATAGACTCTTCCATGCAATTTAAGAGCATTTAGTAGCTTTTGGAATCTACTAAAAATGTCAGTGAGTGACTCACTTTCTTCATTGTGAAAATGCTCATATTGCTGAATCAGGAGCTGCATTTTATTTTCTCTTACTTGCTCAGTACCATCACAGATTATCTGTATTGTGTCCCAAACTTCCTTGGCAGTCTTGCAGTTGATGATATTATCAAACATGTCTGCATCAACACCATTGAACAGAATGTTCATGGCCTTTTTATCTTTCCTGACTTGTTCAATATCAGGATCAGACCATTCATGCCTTGGCTTTGGAACAGATGGTTCATTTCTTGTTGCAGCTCTCATTGGAACATGAGGGCCTCTTTCTATGCAGTCCACATAGGTCTCATCTTGAGAAAGCATATAAAGATGCATCTTTACCTTCCAATGATGGTAATTATATTTATCAAGAAAAGGAATCTTGACTCCAACATCTTTCTTGTTCATTTTGCTGAATTGTTTTGATCTTTAAACTCTTTGTAGATTAAGAGCTTGCTCTGATACCAATTTTTAGTCCCTTAACAATATAGCAAGAATTACAGAAGGGGGGTTGAATGGAAATCTTGAACCTTTTTCTTGAAATAAAAATGTTCAACTCGATTATGGATATATTTGTTTTGATTAGCACAATGCGGAATGTAAACTTGAATGAATCAAAACATAAGTAATTAAAAACAAGAGTCTTTAAAAACTTTCTGGTGGATTTAAACAATTCCACCAGAGATATATTTAATATATTGAGAGGACTCTGTGTGCAGAAATGCTCACAGCTGCTTACACAAAATAGAACTGCTAAGAATACAGGAAATGCTAAAGATAGTGCTTACAAAGATTTCCCTGTTGTTGTTTCTTAGCTCTCTCTATTATTTTTCTATTTGCTACTCTCTTGATTTATATATTACCAAGATTACAAAGTCAAAAGAACTGAACAAATATAAAATCTAACAGTCTTGATCTTTGCTGCTTTTCGTCCTCTATTACCCAGTTAATGGGCTTCCACAGTGTAATTGTATCCAACTCAACGGCTGTGTGTCAGCTTTTACTGTTCAACTGATGTTTGAATCTTGATGTGATCATCTGTCGACTTTCAGATCATCCGTCGATGACTTAATTGATCATCGGTCGACTGTTATGTTAAACATCCGTTGATAGTCATTTGATCATCCGTCGAAGCTTTGTTAAGCATCCGTTGGTAGCTATTTTGGCACTTGACATCATTTCACTTATACAGAATTACAAGACATTGCTTATGTACAGTTAATCAACCTATTCTGCATATCTAGTTAAAGTCAACATGACTTATATGCTACTCCAGATTCTATACAAAGGTGCATACAACACTGTGCTACAAACTTATTATTACATAAGCTACTCACTCGATGGATAATAAGTTAATCATCCGTTGGGACTATAATGAGTCATCCGTCGGGACTTTAATTCTTATCCGTCGAGTGCTACATTATTTCACTAAGTAAAATCTACTTAGATGTTTTGTTTAGGTAATCATCAAGTACACAACATATTCACAACAGATTTTCATAATTAGAACAAACATAAATCATGTATATATCAGTATATATACAGATTACATAATCATCTTATGATTATACAACTCACATGAATATCATATATTCAAAACCATACATATATAAGCATATTATATCAACATCAAATTGGGCGAATCACGTACATGCTCATATGTCGAAAACAGTTAAACACATAAACGAATTAAAAACTGTTCGCAAGTAGCTCTGCTGCCATTGAAGGGTTTTTAGCACATAAACGCAGCGAAAACGTAAATTTAATCTTAAAAAAACTGAAACCCTTCGCAGGATCCATGCGAAAAATAATATTTAATTCGTTGTTCAGTATGTTTACCTTAAGAAGCTTTACGTTAATGGAAAGATGGAGGTCTTTAATAGCGATCCAAGAACGATGAACGGAGATCCTTAGCAGCTGCTCCTCAAGTGTGAAGCACTCCACCGGTATCCACCAAGAAAACGATGTAATGAAGGAGGAGGAGATGGAGAGAATTAGGGTTTTGTAAATCTTTTTGGTTGAGGCAAAAATAGGGTTTATAATAGTATATTTATAGGCAAAATTTTCAGCTAAAAATTTTCCCATAAAATATTATTATTATTAACCCTTTAATATTCTCACTAATAATTAAAACACCTTTTAATTATTAATCCTTTTTCTAAACTCTTTAGAAATAATTCTCTCACTTGATTTAATTTCCAAAAATTAAATTCTTAACTAATAATATTAAGAACCTTTTCTTAATTAATTTGTAATCAATTAAATCTAATTTAATCAATTATTAAATTTGCCAATTAATTATTTATTTCATAAATAAATAATTATCAGCCATTATTAATTAATTCCTCCACCATTAAATCATTCTCTTTTATGGTGTGACCCTGTAGGTTCAATATTAAGCCGGTAGTAGAAATAAATAATAATAATACTATTTTATCATTATTTATATAAATTCTCTAATTCATTAAATATGATTAATTAATTAATCATATTTATTCTACATCGCGAGGGATACTTCTCAGCATATCGCGACTATCCGGATAATACGAATTCACTGCTTAGAATACCAAGAACCTATTCAGTGATTAGTTACCGTACAATTAATTCCTTCTACCCTGCAATGTCACGATTAAATACAAGGCATGGAACTTGTGTCAAGCCTATCTTATTTAATCACGTGCTTTCCCATTCACTATGCTTAGTTCTATTTAATGTAAATTAGAAACTCCTTTCTAATTTCATTCACTCTGGCCAGAGATTCCTGAACTAACATAAGTGGATCAGCATTGAACATTCTCTTCCTACACTGGAAGGGGTAGATCCTTTATTGATCATACACTATCTTCGTGTACAAATTCCTATACCCAGTAGAGCCCTTATAATTGTCCCTTGAGACTAAGAACTAAACCAAAGCATAGTTCAGTGTACACAAGATGACTATGATGACCTCAAGTCTAAAGATACTTGTACAACTATCACTATGTGAACAACTGCTGACACGTGAGTGAACTCCATCAGTTGTTCAGCTGTGTGAGTCATATTCAGTGAACTTATTCTATAATAAGCACCTACATACTAGCTATAGTGTCACCACACAAATGTCTATGAGAACATACATCCTTCATAATGAAGCAAACATAGTATTTACCGATCTTTGCGGATTATTAATTACCAGTTAGTAATCCTACAACCAGGAACTATTTAAGTTTACAGTTATCATCTTTTAGGTCTCATTATTATGATCTCATCATAATCCATAAAAAGCTTTACTCTAAACTGTGGTATATCTTATTTAAACATTTAAATAGATAGAGCTCGCAATAAAAACAAAACAAGCCTTTTATTAATATCAATAAAATCAAAACAGATTACATAAAAGTTATTCCTAAATCCTCATACATGATTGGACTTAGGACATATCTCTTTCAGGTTAGGCTGCTGATCAGTGACGCACTAACCCCGAGCAAGGCACACAGCTCTGGTCTATAAACTGGATCCAAGGCACACATTTGCTTAATTCGACTATGAATCTGATCTGACCATGAATCAGGTCCACATAAAGAAAACCATCCAATTCTAAAACTATTCAATATGGTTAACATTGTAATTCAATAAAACAGAATCATGATTAGCATCGATAAAACATGTATCTCAGAGTAATAAGCAATTCATGAGTTTCACCAGGGTATATGAAGGTATATATATGAAGAACTGCTTCAAGCCAGTTTCACCAGAGTAATATATATGAAGTTATACAAGGTGTGGATCTTTGATGTCATAAGGTATTATACGGTATATCAGTTTCTGTATGTTCAAGTAATTCTGTTTCAGTGTTTGGTATATGGTGTATATGTATTTATATGGTTTAATATCTGGGAAATCAACATGCGGTGGTTTACAAAGAATAAGGCTCACAGCTCAAAGATCAAATGATATGATCAGGTTTCAAGGTTGAATGATTCAAAGCACTTGTAACACCCCCAAATCCGGGGTGGGATACGAGTTATCACGAGTTCCATTTCCCTTAATAACACTTAATCTTAGTAAACAACCAACTACTGCGTACTATGACCCCACAATATACACACACACCACAAGTTATAGTCTCGGAGATGAATACCAAAAATAACACAAGTCATTTTATTCCACAATTATAAGTCACTACACCTCAAAGGGTTTCTGAGTAAATTTACATATTCTTTGCCATTATTACAATTCATAAATATACATAAGTCTGGTACATCAAAAGTAGAAAGCCTAGCCTATTGGTAGTTACTACCTCAGCTACAGCGACATCAAATCCTACAGGAAACTGCGGAACGTTTCCTATCCGCTCGCGAATTGGGAGCTTGGTCATGTTCATCTTGTCTAGCTGTTGTTGTGTGATGAAAGAAGAAAGTAAGGGTGAGCAACAAGCGCACCAAAATAACATGTATAGTAATTAACACTATATAAGAATTCTCATAGTACTCATGAAAGTCTTGGTCAAGCAAACAAGAACCAAGTTTGATATCTTAATGCGACGAAGTCGCAAAATATTCCGCATATATATATACATATATACTTTTCAAAACCTTTGAAATCCTCTAACATGTATATTATACACAGAGTTCCAGTTTATAACGGTATAAAAATATCATTGCAAGGTGATCTCATATATCTAACCTTGTCTCAACGTTTTTCTTAAAATCTTTGTCATGCATAAGATAATCATTTACTAGATATAAGTTGAAAAGATGAAGTTACAAGATACTCCAATATACTTATATCTTTTTCCGAATACTACTTGAACTACCACCGTTAAAGGTATAAATAGTTCATCCCATAGATGAAGCTACAAGACAAAACTTGTATAGAATCAATCTTTGAAATATCATCAAAATGAAATGAACTTACGAGATACTTCGTTTGATGAAAACATCATTTGGAAAACTCGACCCTGCCAACACTCAACAGTCACCCAGCCGTAGCCTTTCTATTGAAGTGCTCTGGGTAGTGTTGCAGAAATATCCAACCGGATGATGAACTCATTACGGGAGTTTGCCGCGCCAGGAAGACCAGTCACGATGATCAGTCGCAGTAGTGCAACCCCACCATTTTCTACATGAAGAGGAGAACATTCGGATTTACTTGTCAACCGAACACTGGACTCCTAAAGAATGGACCATCGTAGTAGAACTTCCGGGCCATTTGGGCCAATATAATAAGGCTGGGCCGGCACCACTCGACCACTTACGCCACTCCTAGTTCAGATGAAATCCATGACTCTGAAATGTCAAGCTCGTCCCCCCTTTCCCCAAATAGAAACTTGTTGATACGGCTCCACCAAGAAGTCGTATCTAGTTGGAAAGGAAAACTCACCGATATTTCCCAGGCGATGCCTGTTAATGGATTAACTTATTCCAAGAATTTTACTTCCCGAGTGTTGGGTATGTAATCAAAAACTCTTTAATCAAAACAGCAACCTTGTTGCGAATATAAAAATACATCACGGAGCCGAATCCCTCAGATTTTTGAGCGAGTATTTAAATCCCCTTTGAAAGGAAGATCTTAAATTTGAAACTGAGTTTTGGGATCTGCTCTAACCTTCCAAAAATAGTTTTGATAAAGTTTGAAAATAATCTCTGGAAATATTTAAAGTAAGAATGATTTGATAATATCAATTATTTTCCGAATACTTGGCAAATGTCGAAACATTATTCTTTAGGAAAATAAAGAATATTATTTAATAAAATAAGCGGAGTCATAAGTCCTCGAATGAATATTCAAAATAGTATTTATTAAATAAAATAAGAGGAGTCATAAGTCCTCGAATGAATATTCAAAATAATATTCATTAAATAAAATAAGCGGAGTCATAAGTTCTCGAATGAATATTCAAACTAATATTCATTAAATAAAATAAGCGGAGTCATAAGTCCTCGAATGAATATTCAGACTAATATTCATTTATTAATAGAAATAAAATAAGTTTCATAACTAGAAACTCTATTCAATAATTAAACTAGTCTTTGATCGCAATAGGAATCTTAAATGAATATTCAAAAAATAATATTCACTTATAATATAAAACTATCGAATAAACATTATTCGATTATTAGTTTTGAAAACTATATATATATATATATATATATATATATATATATATATATATATATATATATATATATAATTTATTCGGGAACAACGCCTCCCGGTTCAGAAAAATGTTAAAAATGTTAACCTTTGGGTCCCCAATACTAAGGGTATACGCAGCTACTGCTTATCTCTAGCATATGTATTATGCAGTTTATAAGCATTTGAATTGATAATAAAATATCAAGATTTCACAACATGCATATATATACCATATCAACATGCTCCAATATCTTGCAATATTTGCTAATAACAACCATGCACTTATCTCAAGATAATGCATCAATATATTTACATCACAACAATAGTATAACGGGTAGAAAACTTTCCTGAGTGTTCCGGGGTAGAATTAAGCTTAGAGTGGGTCCGATAACCTATGAACAACAACATAAGCCGGAATTAGACCACGGTCACTTAAGAAACTAGTCAAAACTCACTCATACCCTAATGATCGCTTACAGTCGCTTATATGCTTAACGATTTGCATTAATCGTTCGCGTACCCTCGGCTCCACTAATTTTAATAAATTAACCGTTATGAATTTTAAGGCGACTCTTTCGCGAGTACCTTACCAACTGCCTAAACCACCTTACATAATTGTTTCATACTCCAATTAGTCATTTAAGGACCTTAACCAAGGTTTCAAAGTAAAGCGAGGGGGTAATGGTTCGCTCACGAAACGCCGTTACTTAAAACGGTCGTTTCTCCTAAACCGTATATCGGATCTAAGAGAACCACATACCAAAATAAATCTTACTACATGATCTAGCTAAAGATGGAAAATTTCAGAATCTTATAGTGAGTTCACGGGTCCTAAAGTTAAGCACAGAAATAGTTAAGGAAAATCGGGCATTACGACGGCTATGTCTACGCGATTCCCAAAATAATTACCACTCTAAATCCTCATCAATTCACTCCCATCCTCCAACAATCAATAACACAACAAATACAACTTAAATCACTTAAAAATCAGTCCACACTCCAAGGTTTTACCAACTCATTCAATCACTACAAATTCACCATTCAAAATCAACACAACTTCACAAAAATCACTACTAAGCGTGGATCTAACTATACATTTACCAATTCAAGAAGTTTTTATACCTTGATTTGTGTGTTAAAAGTTACTAGGGAGCCTTAAAACCTTGATAAATCCTTATACAAGCTTGGATCTCACAAACAATCAAGAAAACACAAAGTTAGATTTTAAAGTTTCTAAAAGTCCGATTTAAAGAACTGTAAAAATGAAGGTCTTACCATGATTATTTGGACTATACTTGTGAACAAGAGTTGTAGGCCATCTCAATAAATTTCCAACGAGCTATATAACACAATATTTGAGTTAGTATTGAAGGATATATGTCAGTTTGAAGTTGCTGGTATCATTTTGGCCGAGAGCAAAATGATGAAATGAAAAAAATGAAAAAGCTTCTTTGATTTCCTCGCATAAATATCTTCTCCCTTGATGACATCATCCATCATGCATCACTTTATTGCTATGTGTCAATCCCTTGTGGTTTGATGATGTCGTAATCCTTGGCTTCTTGTACAAGCTTGTCTCTTGGTCGCTTATTTGTTTTACGGTTTGCTTAACTCTCGTTCTCGTTAATAGTTTGAGGGATCATATCCGGGATCTTATTACTTTTGATTCCCTGAACCTTTATTAATATCTTATATTCCTTTAATGATCCTCTGCTATAATCCTTAAATAAAAATACTTTTAATCATGTTACTTTATACTCAATTCTTTCGATATCTGGTGGATTTCTGGGAAAAAATCAAAGTGTCCGAATTCGAATTCTAACGACCTTTACATACACTCATTTACTTTATGAAATACTAATACGACCTCAGAATTTCCATAACAGTACTCCTATATAGCGTGGTCTGATAATTTCCCTTAATCAGCATAGTCAGAAAAAAATTACTATTCATCAGGGTTTCAAAAATTTCCAAAAATTGGGGTTATTACAGCACTTATAATATAAAACAGAACTATTTTGAATACTAGCAACATGTCACGATAAGGTTTAGAAATATTTTCAATATATCTCGAGAAAGGTTTAGAAGTACTTTCCATGTCACAAATGATTCCAACTTCACTTGCACTCGTCTAACGATTCTATTTAACAATCATTTGTCTACTTTTTACATGCCTCACTCCTTTTCACTGATCACTTGCTTTCATTTCTACGCATTGATTCTATTTTTGATCACCTCCTCTCTTTTTTATGCCTTGCTTACTCTGTGATGCATCATAAGTATCTATCAATAATCGATCTCATATCATTCTAATTGTCATATAGACGTCATAAGTTTTTATCTACCCTTCGTTTCGCCCAAATCCGATTTACGGCTTAAAAGTTATGACCAAAACAATCAAACAATAAACACATAGACATATAACACATAAATCAGATAGCACATAGCAAATAGCACACAAGATATTCGATAAAAATAATTTTTCAAAGAAGATTCGGGGTTAAAATGATTTTCCGGGTATTTAATACGAATTTTTGAACATTTTTCGGAATTAAAACGGGTACCTGAATCATTTTATAAATAAATAACAAGGTTCGAATACCCGAAACTGGATTCAAAATTATTTAATAATAATTATCGAGCCTTGAACATAATTTAAAATAATATTTTAAAGCTCAAAACTATTTTTTAAGATTTTTAAATAAAAAAATTAAATCTAATTAAAAATTAATTAAAATTAATTAATAACTAATTAAATCAATTAATCAATTAATATTTAAATAATTGACCGATTAAATAATTAATTATTAACTACAATTAATTAACTAAATAATTTAGATTTATTTTTAAATTAAAAATAATTTTAAGAATTAAAATAATAATTTTCGAAATTTTTAATAAAAAAATGAATTTATGAAATTAAAATACATAGAAAATGTAATTTTTACAAATTTTTAAAAGAGGAATCCAAAATTTGCAACTTCTTGAAACTACAGGGACATACTGTATCTTCTTCAAAACTACGGGGACCAAACTGCAATTTTGTAGTGGTCGCCGTTGAACTTGCCGCAGGTCGCCGGAGTTCACGATTCCGGCCACGTAAGGCCACCAAACTCTCCAAATTGACTCTACAGGTTATCAGGAATTTATTCAAGTAATCAAAACACACAACTAATCACGGATTTGGTCGGAAAATGATGAAGAAACTCGCCGTCGCCGGCGAGCTTTGTTTTCTTCAATTTGGTCGATCCAGGAATCCTCCCATAATTTCAAACACATGATTAGACTCCTGGAATCATTCTAAACACGATGGTATCAACCAAATTCATCAATAACCCGTAGGGAAGAAAGCCCCAAATTTCAATTAAGAACATTCATACGAGTTATAAACCCTAATTTTGCAATTCGAAAATCAAACACCCTTTTATATATGTTATTGAACTCCAAATTCAACATATGATATACCAAAATGACCAGAATCAAATAATCTATAACATGCAATCATCAAATCATACAAACAATATCAAAATCAAAAATTCATAATTAATCCCAAAATAATTTGAAATTAAATAAAATTTTAGAAAAATACCTATTGATTCTGTAATTGTATGGCTTACAGATCTTGATAGTACTCTTCATTACCTTTGTTTTGATTACTTGAACTCCAAAATCCGATATCGATAACAACTTCAAATATAGGTTTGATTCTCAAGGACACTTATGAATATTATGATTTTCTCTGAAAATTATATATTTTTACTGTTTGCAAATGATTATTTGTACAAAATTAAATACGGTAAGGGCTATTTATATTTACGGAATATTGGTACCCCGTTGGATCATATCGGATATAAAAATAGAATACTTAATCATTAAGTATTAACAAAACTGATCCAATTCGGTATTGGTTTTGAGTTAATTATCAAAACCAGGATTTCTGTAAATACAGACTTGGTCTCAGCGCTTTGGTTATATGAATTACGAGAAGATAATATAATAGTTTAATCAAAATATCCCGTTTCTCAAAAATACGGGTTTTATCGGTTTAGCAAAATGAATATTGTATCAAAAATTTTGCGTCGGGACCCGCACGGGTAAAACCGTACTCCGAATAAAAAAAGTCAAAATATGGAAAATGCTCGGAATATTAAAATTAGGTTAGAAAGGCATTTTTTCGAGACTTCCGGGTTGTAAAAATGTTAAAACGATTGAAGTAGGTCTATTTTCGATTATACAAAATAGTTTATAAATACTCGGAAAAATAATTTATTATATCCATAAATCATATAACAACATGAAAATTAATAGAAAATATCAAAATTATCAATACTTTATTTTGGATATATAAAAATTAAAGTACTTAAATTTTATCACATTTAAACATTCAAACACAAATACCAATCAACAAATAATTCACGAAAAATTTACAGAATAATCACATAATATTTATTTATAGAAAAAAGTAATTACACGTCATATCCCGGATATTATAGAATGTTTGTTTTTAGGTTTTGGGTTCCAGCCTTCATACATTGTTTCTCTTAAATTGGTTTAGCTCTTCTTGCATTCCTAAAACCCAATCTGGATCAATTAGAGCCTCTTTTACCTTCTTTGGTTCTTCCTGTGAAAGAAATCTATTTTACAGACATTCATCTTGAGTTGCTCTTCTTGTTTGCACTCTAAATATTGCATCACCAATGATCAGTTCAAATGGATGATCCTTAGTCCATTTTCTTTGAGGTGGTAGATTTGATCTAGATCAAGTGGCGTCATTGGTGTCTTAATATGTGTGTAACACCCCCTAACACCCCCAAATCCGGGGTCGGGGATCTGGGTTGTCACGAGTTTCATTTCCATTAATAACACTAATCTTAATAAACAACCAACTGCTGCGTACTGTGACTGTTAGGTCACACACACTGTAGAGGGGGTGAATACAGTGTAAAGTACAATCAAATCGAACTCTAATAACTCAAGTAACAGAAAACAAACTTTATTGAAACAATAAACTCTGTTACAGTATGGAACTGTTACCTCTCAGTGATGAACAAATATCACGAGAGCTGCTAGGGTTACAATGAATAATCTTCTTGAATATGATAACACTTATAGTGTAAACCCTATGTTTGTGTTTATATACTACACAGTTACAAGATAATCGCTAATTGATATGGAATATAATTCTGCTTCCTAAAATATATCAATCATATATCTTTTCTTCCAAGTATTCTATTCTTCATAGAACTCCTTCTTCATGCATATCTCTTCTTATGTTTATCTCGATCTTCTTTCCTTTAATCAGCTACCGTCCTTATCTGAACGTCCTTCAGCACTTAAGTTCTGATATCCATTTTCTGATGATTATCTCCTGATAATATAAATACTGATATCCTTAAGTCCTGACTTCTAGTAAGTACTGATTTATCCTGTTTAAGTAAGATCTAAACATAAATCATATTAGCCATGACATTATCAAATATATCTAACAATCTCCCCCAACTTGTAAATTAGCATAATATACAAGTTTAATAAATATTTGATGATGTCAAAAACATTAAGTACAAATGCATGAGAATTAGACTAGATAACTACAACTTACAGTCCTTAAAGCTTTACCAATATTTAACTTCTGATAACAGCTTCAGTCTGTACAAATATCAGAATTTAATCAGTTGTAGATCTTGACTTGGCTTCATCTTCTGATCTCTCTAATATCAGGAGTTGTTCTGAGATAGTTCTTCAACAAACATCTCTCAGCATATCTAAGTTCATCAATCATCCTCCTTTTAGCATCTTTAAGCTCTACAGTATCTTCATCAATTTGAAAAATTGCAGCCCTGAGATCATTAATCTTTGCTTTTCTTATATCCTGATCCAGTCTGATCAAATAAGCTTTATCAGACTCAAGATTGAATTCCACAGCCTTGTAACCCAGAAAGGTAGTTATAATTTTAGCAGTGTTGGGCTTCATTTCAACTATATCACCCTTCTGATCTCTGTACTTTGGAACATATGTGCTGTCAGACTTAACATAATAAAGCCTTTTCTTTCTCTGAATCTGATCCTTCAAATAGTTTGCAGCACTTCCTGTCAATCTGTCATCCACTTGAAGTAAGAATAATACATGCTCCAATTCTTCAAAATACTTCAATGGAATGGCATTTTGCCTTATATGATAAACCCTACCATCTGTCATGAAGTACAACAAGATGTGTTCTTTCAAGTAGGTATGGTAAACCATTTGTACAGATTCCAGTTGATTCAATCTTTCAGGAGTTGCTCCAATACCTGGTTCACTCAAGGAAGTTGGATCATTGGTAGTGTTCTGTATTCTTCTTCCATCAGCACTTCCCAATCCAGTTTTATCTCTTGCTTCCTATCCAGTAACTACTCTTGCTTCAAAACCACTTGCAGCAGTCTTCAAAGGTTGAGTTTGTTTTGCTTTAGTGAATTCTGGTAGGAGTTTCTTTGATCTATCTTCTGATATCAAGTTAACTTGAGCTGTGTCAGAGGTTACTTGCTTCTTTGAAATATCAGAACTTACTGTCTCTTGACTCTGAACAACTTGAGCCATGTCAGAGGTTGTCTTAACAAATTTTCTTGAAGTCAGAGCAAGATCATCCTTTTCATCAGTGATTTCTTCATTCACAGGAAGCACATAAACCTTGATAGGTTCACCAACCTTTTCTTTACCCTTGGATCTTGGATCTATCTGCGGTTGTGATTTAGCCAATGTTGTTTCAGTATTTGTCCTTTCTTTTATCACAATGCCTTTGAGTTTTGGAAGTGTCTTTTTACCAGAAGCTTCAGATTTAGATGTGACTTTTTCTGATTTAAGTCTGACTTCTTCTTTCATTAAACTCTCCAAGTCCATTCCTGGATTTTCCTGAAGAAATAACTGTCTTGACATTTCTTCATCAAGATCTAAAAGTTCATCAGAACTTATCCTATTACCAGTAGCAGAACTAATTCTTTTTCCCGTATCAGAACTTGTCCTGTGACTTGTGATTTCAGCTTTTCTTGATGAGAAACCTCTACCTTGACTATGACCTCTACCGATTCCAGAGTTTCCTTGATCATCCTTTTCATCATCCTTCCCTTTCAGTGTCTTGTCAGTCTTGCATTTGGACTTAATTACTTTCTCCCCCTTTTTGGCATCAGCAGGTAGTAGAAGAGAGACAAGCAATTCCACTGAGGCTTGGATTTCAGTAAGTTGAGATTGCTGAGAAGCTTGATTTTTCAGAATATCATCAATCTGAGCTTGTTGTTTCTCTTGAGTCTTCTCAATATAAGAAATCCTGTCAAAGGTAGGTTGGAAGAACTTTTTCTTGTCAATTTTCTGAATTTGTTCCCGTTTGATGAATTCTTCCTGAATCTTGTGTAGCTCTGCAAGAGTAGTTGAATGGAGACCTTGTAGATGTTTAGTACTCAATGCGGTGACTCTAAGCTGTGTTTTGAAATCATCAGTATTTAACATCTCATCAGCTTTTGTCAAGTGCTCAGCCAGATTCTTTGCAGATGGAACACAAGTAACTGAGTTCCATTCCTTAGTCCACTCCTGTCCTGCAGGAGTTTCACTCCAAGGCACTGGTGCTTCTCTTGTAACAAATTTCTTAACAAGTTCAGATTTAAGAACAGTTTGTTGAGAGGCATGTCCTGAAGGACCTGCTTCATCAGCATCTGCATTTGGAGCAGCATCACCAGTATCTCCAACATTTGCAGCATCAGAACTTACAGAATCAGTATCTTCTGATAAAACAATAGTGTGAGTAGCAATGGAGACTTCAGTATCCTCTAATTGCTGTTCTTGTTCCAAGTTCTGATCAACAGCCATATCCTGATGCTCACCTATATTCTGATCATCAGCATCTAGATGCAGAGAAGGTGTAGTAGATAATTCTGGAGTTTGAGCAGCATCGTTAACAGGTGTTGTTGTAGGATTAGTTGCTGTTGGAGCTTCTAAATAAAGTATCTCAGGCACAACCAGGTTCTGAACATCAATTTCAGTACTTGTGCCTGGATCAACAGGAGATACAGATTTTTGAACAGGAGACACAGATGGTGTGTTGGCCTTTTCAGTAACAGCTTCCTGAGTTGGAGTTGATGGAGAAGTAGTGACTAGAGCAGATTCCTTTTCTTGTGAGATCAGAGATTCCTGATCCCCTTCCTTAGCTGCTGCTTCTTCATCATCTGAAACTGGCCTTTTTTCCCTCTGTTTCTTGTACCTCTTTGTAGATATGGATTCCTTGGGAGTTTCAGGAACAGTCATTCTTCTAAGCCTTTTGAGAAGCTTAGATCCCCCAATTCCAGAATCCTTCCGACAAGTCACTTTCTCACCTTCTTTAACAACATGTTCTGAAGTAGGAACCTGTTCCTCACTATCAGATTCATCTCTCAAAGCAATCCTCCTTCTCTTTTGAGGTGTGTGAGGAACAGTCTTTGTCCTCTTAGGCTTGGAAGATGAAGGCTTCACAGGAGGTTCTGAGGATGAGGGTTGAACTGTCTGTGAAGTGGAGAGATATGATTTGAGATATTGCATGAGTGTTGGTTGAGTAGTATGGGTGGTAGGTGCTGATGGTTGTTGTGATGTTTGGGAGGTGGTTGTTGGTTGGACATCAGGATAAACAGATCTATAGGAATCAGGATCAGCATTTACTAAGATCTGTTTTAGAGACTGAGGAATCTGTAAAGGTCTAACCACTGGTTTCTTAGTGTCAACATTTACCAGGTCATTAAAGTATCATTTTGCAACTTTAAAAGGTGGAGTTAAGGTACTGGCTAGTCGAGGTTCATCAGTACAAAAAGTGTATATAAGTTGACAGAATCTAGCAAAACAAACAACATTCCTATCGTCCGTCATCCTATCCCCAATAAAACCTATTATAGCAGTTTTAAAATCAAAATGAGTTTGGTTTATAATGGCATACCCGATGTGCTGACTCAATATAGGGATGGCATCAAAGTTTGAACACTTGTTCCCAAAAGCTTTAGTGATGCAGTCGAAGAAGAAGCTCCATTCCCTCCTGATATGAGCCCGTTTCAACTGCCCAAGCTTAGCCAAACTCTGCTCATACCCCAAACTGGCCATTAACTCCTGAAGAGCTAATTCCTCTGGAGTTGAAAAAGTACATCCTTCTGGTAGATGTAGAGCCTTGCGTATTGAACCAGGAGTGACTGCATATGGAGAATCACCCACTTCGAAAACAATACTAGGAGTACCAGTTTGACCACCATTATCAAAGTTTCCAGTCCTCCAAAGTGTCAGAACTTGTTGGCTTGAGAAGACTGAAGGTTGGGTCAATGCATACCCAATTTCACTGTGTGCAAGAAGATCTTGCACAAAATGCAATTCAGACGGAGCTTCAGCATTATCAAGAATTGCAGCATAGTTGTTTGGAACAAATTTAGCTCCATCAATGATTAAATCCTTAGGTGCCATGAAATTAATCGAGATTTAGAAGTGCCTGTTAGGTGTTTGAGAGAATGTCTATATGAAAAACCAACGTTAGAGGAAGAAAGAGAGTAAAAGCAAATAGAGAGAAAAAGTAGAAAAGTGAATAAAAGATTAAAAAAAATCCTCTCTCTGTCTTACTTATACATTTTAAAAAAAATGTAACCGTTGGACACCTGTCAGACATGCAGTAAAAACGAATAGTTAATGGGCACGTGAAAACAGTAATCATTACTTACCCACTTGCAGTTTTTCAAGGAAAAACCGTTCCACTTACCCATTTATTCCATTAATCAAGGTGAATCAATTTTAATTCAAAATTGAAACTGTTCCTACTTATTCGATTATTTTTCACTGCAATACCAATATTCTGAAGAAAAAAATTCGAGTGAAAATGACCAAAATAAATCAGATGAGTAAGTACTGATAAAGTAAAAGCAGAACTTAAGTTAAAATATAATTTATATGGTCATCAGAATATGAATATTTATCAGGATTTATCAATGCATTACAAAATATCTCAGAGACAAGATCTTAAAAAAACAAATTTCATTAATATATCAAGAGAATACATTCATGAAATTTAAATTACATCAGAACTTTTACACGATTTCCCTAAGCTACTAAACCTAACGTCAACAGCCTTTGTCCTAGCTCAAGAAGCAGGGCAAGGCTGATGATGAAGAAAAACTGGAAGAAGAAAATAAATCATTTCTTCTTCCTACTCTCGACAAACAGAATAGCGAGTTATATGATTCGCTCTTGCTGGCGGAGAGCTTCCAACCTTTCCTCCTCCAATCGCTCCAGATGGCGATGGTAGTCCATGTAGAAGAACAGGAGGTGGGTAAGTACCTCCTGGGGAACGGAGTCCCATATCTCATCAGGAATGGCAGTGACGTGCCATTCCTGCTGCCATTCGGCACAGCTCAGCTCCATGTTAAATATTTCATAGTTCAAAAACATATTGTAATTGACCATGTTGTTTTTGATAGAAAGAGTATGAAGGTGAGTTTGTGATAAAAGATTTGATGGGAAGGCTGATGTGAAGTGGTTGTTTATATAGGCAAGAGAATGCCAGGAGACGCAAAGAAATTTAATGCTGACAGGTAAAATTAATTCTACCTCGTCTCCCCAGACTTGGAAAAAGAAAAACAGTCATTGGAAATGTAAAACATAATTTAATGCGCACAAGTAGCAAGTAAAAATTGAATGTGCTTGTACGAGTACCACTATCCCTAAATATAGTGACTGTTAATCTTCCACTTCAACATATTCTGGTTTAAACTTAGACTGTTTTTAAATTTTATCCAGAAATAAGTCAAGTAAAGAATCAGAATTTAATATCAGAACTTGGACTTATATCAGAACTTAACAGTCATCAGAACATAATTTCTTAACTCGAAAAAAATGCCTATATTAGTAAGTCCTCACACAAGTTCTGATTGAGATTCTTCAGAACTTAATCATCTGAACATGCAATCAGAACTTGTCCTCAGAATTTGTGCAATGTGACACAATAACTGTTTATCTAAAACAACATAGATCACACAGTAATTTTCATCATTCATATGGAGTGTTTAGTGTGTGCATTAAGCCAAATATCAAACAAAGAGTAAAGTCTGATTCACTTCAGTACATCTTAGAAATAAGGCATAACTAAAACTTTACTAAAAACCTGTCATTATTCTGAAACCTACAGTTGAATGAGTTCATACTGGAGTCCACCTCAACTATTTTGTGCTAATTTTGTGCATCTTTTTAAATTCTATTTGACAGTGGCTTCTCAGTGTAAGTGAGTCACGACTGCTTATCAGAATTTATGCTATTATCAGAGTATTTCTCCAATAATCATAGAGTGTGAAAAGTCACCAAGAAAATATTTTGCTTTTCTGATGCATATTTACTTAATACCAGCCATGCACTTGGGTCGTCCCTTCCATATTTTTTTTTCTAGATCTCAAAGGAGTACCTGATTTTAATCCATGATTATTTTCTTTTTCTTTTGATAAGAGAGGTTT
Organism: Apium graveolens; assembly: GCF_009905375.1. Lineage (NCBI taxonomy): Eukaryota > Viridiplantae > Streptophyta > Magnoliopsida > Apiales > Apiaceae > Apium > Apium graveolens. The sequence goes on along the minus strand of NC_133655.1, from coordinate 190,088,396 downwards.
ATCAGCACTTAGTACATTCAACAGATTTACTAGCATCAGAACTCAACAGATGAGAAGCAATATTCTAGTTTGTGACTTAGTAATAAGATAGACAAAGTAAACTCAACTAAGCTCAATTATCAGAATTTGCTTGTGTCAATAGATTTCCACAGAAATAATTACTTCTTACATGTGATCCCTAGTTTATTGAAGACTACTAGGTCAGCATCTAGCACAGATATCCTCACAGGATTGAATAGTTACACAACAGACATATCATTTTTAGAGTTTAGAAACATATATCAGACAACAGTCAGTACTTAAGCACATTTTTCAATTAAGCACAGAATGCACAAGGAGAGTAAATTCTGTAAATACTGATCATAAAGTCTGATGCATCAGAACAAAACTAAGCAGATTTAGAGAAGGAACCTGAAACCATTCCAAGTTCATTTACCAATCTTGTAAAAGTAGCTTCACACAATAGTTTTGTGAAGATATCTGCTAGTTGTTGATCTGTTGGAACAAAGTGCAATTCCACTGTACCTTCATCCACATGTTCCCTGATGAAGTGGTACCTGATGCTGATGTGCTTTGTCATAGAGTGTTGAACTAGATTACCTGTCATGGCAATAGCACTTTGATTATCACAGTAAATAGGGATTTTGAAATATGTTAACCCATAATCCAGTAATTGATTCTTCATCCAAAGAATCTGTGCATAACAGCTTCCTGCAGCAATATACTCTGCTTCTGCAGTTGATGTGGAAATTGACTTTTGTTTCTTGCTAAACCAAGAAACCAATCTGCCTCCAAGAAATTGGCAGCTTCCACTTGTGCTTTTCCTGTCAATTTTGCAACCTGCAAAATCTGCATCTGAGTAACCTATTAGTTTAAAATCTGATTCTCTGGGATACCACAATCCCAGATCAGCTGTTCCTTTAAGATACTTGAAAATTCTTTTCACAGCTGTTAAGTGAGGTTCTCTTGGATCTGCTTGAAATCTTGCATAAAGACAGGTAGCATACATGATATCAGGTCTACTAGCAGTTAGATAGAGTAGAGAGCCAATCATACCTCTGTAATCAGTAATATCTACTGATTTACCAGTATCCTTGTCCAGTTTTGTTGCAGTGGCCATGGGAGTGGATGCACTTGAACAATCTTGCATTCCAAATTTCTTCAGCAAGTTTCTGGTGTACTTAGTTTGACAAATAAAAGTGCCTTCTTCATTCTGCTTGACTTGAAGGCCCAGAAAATAGCTAAGTTCCCCTATCATACGCATCTGATACCTTGACTGCATCAATTTGGCAAACTTTTTGCAAAGTCTGTCATTTGTAGATCCAAAAATGATATTATCAACATAAATCTGGACCAGAAGTAATTCCTTTAGGTAGAACAGTGTTTTGTCTATTGTTCCTCTGTTAAATCCACTTTCCAGAAGAAACTGAGCTAAAGTCTCATACCATGCTCTAGGAGCTTGCTTAAGTCCATAAAGTGCTTTATCTAGCCTGTAGACATAATTTGGATATTTGAAATCTACAAAGCCTGGAGGTTGTTCAACATATACTTCCTCTTCCAATTCTCCATTGAGAAAAGCACTTTTCACATCCATTTGAAAGACAGTAAACTTTTTGTGAGCAGCATAAGCCAAAAATATCCTTATGGCTTCTAACCTAGCAACTGGTGCAAATGTTTCATCATAATCAATTCCCTCCTATTGAGAATATCCTTTTGCAACCAGCCTTGCCTTATTTCTTGTAATTATGCCATCACTGTCAGTTTTGTTTCTGAATACCCACTTTGTACCAACAACGGATCTATTCTTTGGTCTTGGCACTAGGGTTCAGACTTTGTTTCTTTCAAATTCATTTAACTCTTCCTGCATTGCTTGCACCCAATCAGCATCTTGAAAAGCTTCTTCCACTTTCTTTGGCTCAGCCTGAGAGAGAAAAGAATTGTAAAGACATTCATTTGAAGTACCAGTTCTAGTTCTGACACCTGCATCAGGATTTCCAATTATCAAATCAGGTGTATATGATTTAGTCCACTTTATTGCAGATGGAAGGTTTTCTCTAGAACTGGATGCTCCCCCATGATTCATGTTGTCTTCATTTTCATTTTCTGATACTCCTCCTGAAACTATGCTCTCTGAGTTGGATTCTTCACAATTTAGATTTTTAGAACTATCAGAACTCGGCTTATCAGAACTTGACGAATCAGAACTTGAAGAGCCAGATGTATGTTCTGATACTTCTTGAGATGTGGTAAGATCTTGAGTATGCTCCCCCTACATAGGTGCATCTTCCTTTGGTGTGGTTACCACAGTTTCAATAACATCAGAGTTTAATCCATCAGAGTTTACAGTATCAGGACTTAGATTGTCAGGATTTTCAGTATCAGAATTTGAGTCTTCATTTGCAAATCTCAGCTGTTCATGATCAATAAAATCTTCAAGTCCAGTAATCTTCTTGTCATCAAAAGAGACATTGATAGATTCCATGACCACTCTTGTTCTCAGATTATAGACTCTGAAGGCTTTTGTGGAAAGTGGATATCCAACAAAGATTCCTTCATCAGCTTTTAGATCAAATTTGGATAGCTGTTCAGGATGAGTCTTGAGAACAAAACACTTGCATCCAAATACATGAAAATACTTCAGATTTGGCTTCTTTTTCTTCACCATCTCATATGGTGTCTTTCCTTGCTTGTTAATGAGTGTTGCATTTTGAGTAAAACAAGAAGTCTGCACAGCTTCAGCCCAGAAATAGGTTGGAAGCTTTGCTTCTTCAAGCATTGTACGTGCAGCTTCAATGAGAGTTCTATTCTTTCTTTCAACAACTCCATTTTGCTGTGGAGTTCCAGGAGCAGAGAATTCCTGCTTAATTCCATGGTTTTTGCAGAACTCTTCCATTATCAAATTCTTGAACTCAGTGCCATTATCACTCCTTATGGTTTTCACAGAGTCTTTGACCAATTTATCCAGTTGTTTGACATGATCAATCAAGAAAAATGCAGTTTCACTTTTTGTGTGCAAGAAATACACCCATGTATATCTAGTGAACTCATCTACTATGACCAAGGCATATTTCTTCTTTGCAACAGACATGACATTCACTGGACCAAATAGATCAACATGTAGTAGATGATAAGGCTCAAGAATTGATGATTCATTCTTGCTCTTAAATGAAGATTTTCTTTGTTTGGCCTTATGACAAGAATCACAAAGGCCATCAGGAGCAAATACTGACTTTGGCAGTCCTCTCACAAGATCTTTCTTGACTAGTTCATTTATATTGTTGAAATTTAAATGAGAGAGTTTCTTGTGCCAATTCCAGCTTTCTTCAACTGATGCTCTACTCATCAGACAGATTGCAGAACCATCAGTACTTGTTGAAAGCTTAGCTTCATAAATGTTACCACGCCTGTATCCTTTCAGAACAACTTTTCCTTTAGATTTACTCACAACTTCACAGTGTTCTTCAAAGAAATCAACATGATAACCTCTGTCACAGATTTGACTTATACTCAACAGATTGTGTTTAAGTCCTGAGACTAGAGCTACTTCTTTAATGATGACATTCCCAAGATTGATATTGCCATATCCCAAAGTTTTTCCAATGTTGCCATCTCCATAAGAAACACTTGGGCCAGCTTTCTCTACAAATTCTGATAGCAGGGTTTTATTTCCAGTCATATGTCCTGAACATCCACTGTCCAGGACTAGGATATATTTCCTGTTGCCCTGCAATCACAAAGACCACTAATGATTAGTTTTAAGGACCCAGACTTGCTTGGATCCTTTGGCCTTATCAAGTTTGTTAACATTTGCAGCGGATTTAGCATCAGAGTTTATGTTAACATTTTTCTTATCAGAATTTACACTATCAGACTTTGTGTCAGAATTTACACTAGAAGGAGCAATGGAAACTTTCTTTAAAGAAGGTTTTATTTGATAATAATCATAGTATAAACTATGATATTCCTTAGAAGTATAAATGGAATGCCATAAACTACCACAATGAAAACAAGGATTTTGTGGCTTATATCTAGCAGACTGACTCTTAACTCCTGACTTTGAAGGTAAGGAGTTTATGTTCTTATTCTTCCTGCAAAAAGAAGCCAGATGGTTAGAACTTCCACAGTTATGACACGTTTTCCTAGGAGCTTCAGGAACAGGCTTATAATCATTGTTTTTATTCACACCTTCCTTTCCATTCCTATTTTTCCTAGGTGATTTTACCTTGTTTGCATTCTTAACAACTTTCAGCTTATGCTTAAGCTGCTTCTTAGTCATTAAGCCTATGTTTACTTCAGCTGTCTTTTCCTTTTTTAGTTTGTCAGAAGTTAATCCCTCTTTAACTTCTGATTTCTCATTATCAGACTTTACTGTTACAAACTTAACAAGTTTTAATTTTGGCTTTTGTTTAACAACAGGCTTAATTTCTACAGTTCCTTTATCATTCTTATCCTCTCCATAACCTAAGCCCTCTTTCCAATTTTCACTACTTAGCAAATTTTGAGTTATTCTACCAGAGTTAGTCCAAGTCCTGATAATCTCTCTTTCCTTTTCTAACTCAGTTTCTAGAGATTCATTCATTTTTAGCACTTCATCCCTAACATAAAAAGCATCATCTCTATCCTTCTGAGTTTGATGGAACATAACTAACTCTTTTTCTAAGAAATCATTTCTTTTCTTAAAAGCAAGATTTTCAGAAGTTAATCTTTCACATGTTAAAGTTTGATCTCTATAACTAACAAACATGGTTTTAAGATATCTTCTCAACTCATTAATATCATCACTATGAAAAGCATAAGTAGTCTGAGGTACCTTTGTTTCAGCAGCTTCAGAACTGCTCTCAACACTTTCTTTATCAGCATTTGCCATCAAAGCATAGTTCTCCTCACTTTCAGAGTCTGAGGTGTCTGTCCAGCTTTTCTTCTTTGTGACAAGAGCCTTGCCTTTGTCACCCTTCACTTTCTTACAATCAGGAGATATGTGGCCTTTCTCACCACAGTTATAGCATTTGACATTGGTATAATCTCCTCTATCAGACTTTCCTCCTCTACCCTCAGATCTTCTGAAATTCTTCTTATCAGAACTTGTGCCTTTCCTGGAAAACTTCTTTCCCTTCCTGAACTTCCTGTATGCAATCTTTGTGATCCCTTTCACCATAAGAGCACACAGCTTCATCATCTCCTCATCAGCATCAGTCTCAGGCAAGCTTTCAGAATCTGAGTCATCATCACTTTCAGAACTTGATAACTCAGTATCAGACTTTGTGAAAAGAGCTTTACCCTTGTCTTTCCTTGAGGTAGCTGCCTTGGGGGATTCTTCTTCAGCTTTAAGAGCAACTGTCCTTGACTTTCCTCCTTTCCTCTTGCTTCTTTGTTCCATCTCAAGTTCATGAGTCTTGAGCATTCCATAAATTTCATCAAAAGTTGTTTCATCAAGACTGTAGTTGTCTCTTATTGTTGTTGCCTTCAAATCCCAACATTCAGGAAGAGCTAACAGGAATTTAAGGTTTGAATCTTCAAGATCATACTCCTTATTAACCAGTGACAGATCATTCAAGAGTTTGACAAATCTATCATATAAATCAGTCAATGACTCATTAGCCTTTGAGTCAAAGTGTTCATACTCTTGAGTGAGTATTGTCTTCCTGTTCTTCTTAATTGTATCAGTTCCCTGACACCTTATTTCCAGAGCATCCCATATCTCCTTTGCAGTCTTGCAGTTAATTACCCTATTTGACATTACATTATCAATGGCACTTTGCAGTAAGTGTCATACCTTAGCATCCTTAGCAATTGATGCGATATCTTCAGCAGTATAATCACTCTTCTCCTTTGGTACAGTCTTTGCTCCTTCACCTGCAACTGCAACAGCGAGCTTGGTTGGTTTGTGAGGTCCTTCCTTGATTCTATCAAGATATTCTGGATCTGTAGCTTCCAGAAACATGGTCATCCTCACCTTCCATATGGCATATTCAGATGGTCTCAGTATGGGAACTCTGATGGTCTCATACCGACTTTGAATTTGTGTCTTTGGAGGTTCTTCAGTTTTGGTAGGCTTAGTTGGAGTTTCTGTGTCATACATGATTGTGTTAGGATCTTTAAACTGTATATGCGTTAACAGAAGGCTCTGATACCACTTTTTAGGTCACACACACTGTAGAGGGGGTGAATACAGTGTAAAGTACAATTAAATCGAACTCTAATAACTCAAGTAACAGAAAACAAACTTTATTGAAACAATAAACTCTGTTACAGTATGGAACTGTTACCTCTCAGTGATAAACAAATATCACAAGAGCTGCTAGGGTTACAATGAATAATCTTCTCGAATATGATAACACTTATAGTGTAAACCCTATGTCTGTGTTTATATACTACACAGTTACAAGATAATCGCTAATTGATATGGAATATAATTCTGCTTCCTAAAATATATCAATCAGATATCTTTTCTTCCAAGTATTCTATTCTTCATAGAACTCCGTCTTCATGCATATCTCTTCTTATGTTTATCTCGATCTTCTTTCCTTTAATCAGCTACTGTCCTTATCTGAACGTCCTTCAGCACTTAAGTTCTGATATCCATTTTCTGATGATTATCTCCTGATAATATAAATACTGATATCCTTAAGTCCTGACTTCCAGTAAGTACTGATTTATCCTGTTTAAGTAAGATCTAAACATAAATCATATTAGCCATGACATTATCAAATATATTTAACAATCTTCCCCAACTTGTAAATTAGCATATATGAAAAAGTTTGAGAGAATGTCTATATGAAAAACCAATGTTAGAGGAAGAAAGAGAGTAAAAGCAAATAGAGAGAAAAAGTAGAAAAGTGAATAAAAGATTAAAAAAAATCCTCTCTCTATCTTACTTATACATTTTAAAAAAAATGTAACCGTTGGACACCTGTCAGACATGCAGTAAAAACGAATAGTTAATGGGCACGTGAATACAGTAATCATTACTTACCCACTTGCAGTTTTTCAAGGAAAAACCGTTCCACTTACCCAGTTATTCCATTAATCAAGGTGAATCAGTTTTAATTCCAAATTGAAGCTGTTCCCACTTATTCAATTATTTTTCACTGCAACACCAATATTCTGAAAAAAATTTGAGTGAAAATGACCAAAATAAATCAGATGAGTAAGTACTGATAAAGTAAAAGCAGAACTTAAATTAAAATAGAATTTATATGGTCATCAGAATATGAATATTTATCAGGATTTATCAATGCATTACAAAATATCTCAGAGACAAGATCTTAAAAAAAACAAATTTCATTAATATATCAAGAGAATACATTCATGAAATTTAAATTACATCAGAACTTTTACACGATTTTCCTAAGCTGCTAAACCTAACGTCAACAGCCTTTGTCCTAGCTCAAGAAGCAGGGCAAGACTGATGATGAAGAAAAACAGGAAGAAGAAAATAAATCATTTCTTCTTCCTACTTTCGACAAACAGAATAGCGATTCGTATGATTCGCTCTTGCTGGCGGAGAGCTTCCAACCTTTCCTCCTCCAATCGCTCCAGATGGCGATGGTAGTCCATGTAGAAGAACAGGAGGTGGGTAAGTACCTCTTGGGGAACGGAGTCCCATATCTCATCAGGAATGGCAGTGACGTGCCATTCCAGCTGCCATTCGGCACATCTCAGCTCCATGTTAAATGTTAGGTCACACACACTATAGAGGGGGTGAATACAGTGTAAAGTACAATCAAATCGAACTCTAATAACTCTAGTAACAGAAAACAAACTTTATTGAAACAATAAACTCTGTTACAGTATGGAACTGTTACCTCTCAGTGATGAACAAATATCATGAGAGCTGCTAGGGTTACAATGAATAATCTTCTCGAATATGATAACACTTATAGTGTAAACCCTATTTCTGTGTTTATATACTACACAGTTACAAGATAATCGCTAATTGATATGGAATATAATTCTGCTTCCTAAAATATATCAATCAAATATATTTTCTTCCAAGTATTCTATTCTTCATAGAACTCCTTCTTCATGCATATCTCTTCTTATGTTTATCTCGATCTTCTTTCCTTTAATCAGCTACTGTCCTTATCTGAACGTCCTTCAGCACTTAAGTTCTGATATCCATCTTCTGATGATTATCTCCTGATAATATAAATACTGATATCCTTAAGTCCTGACTTCCAGTAAGTACTGATTTATCCTGTTTAAGTAAGATCTAAACATAAATCATATTAGCCATGACATTATCAAATATATCTAACAGTGACCCCACAATATACACACACACCACAAGTTATAGTCTCAGAGATGAATACCAAAAATAACACAAGTCATTTTATTTCACAATTATAAGCCATTACACCTCAAAAGGGGTTTCTGAATAAATTTACATATTCTTTGCCATTATTACAATTTATAAATATACATATGTATTGTACATAAAAAGTTGAAAGCCTATCCTACTGGTAATTCCTACCTCAGCTACAGTTGCTTCAACGCCTATAGAGAACTGCCGAACGTTTCCTATCCGCTCACAAATTGGGAGCTTGGTCCTGTTCATCTTGTCTAGCTGTTATTGTGTGATGAAGAAAGGAAGCAAGGGTGAGCAAAAAAGCTCACCAAAATAACATGTATAGTAATTAATAATATATGAGCCTTCTCATAGTACTCATGAAAGTCTTGGTCAAGTAAAAATGAACCAAGTTTGATATCTTGACGTGACCAAGTCGCAAAATAATCAGTATATATGTATATATACTTTTCAAAATCTTTGAAATCCTCTTCCATGCGTAATATACACAGAGTTCCAGTTTATAACTGTATAAAAATATCGTTGCAAGGTGATCTCATATATCTAACCTTGTCTCAACATTTTTCTAAAAATCTTTGTCATGCATATGATAATCATTTACTAGATATAAGTTGAAAAGATGAATTTATAAGATGTTCCAATATACTTATATCATTTTAGAAAACTAATTGAACTGCCACTGTTCAAAGAATAATAAGTTTTAAAAGTTCATCACATATATGAGGCTATAAGATAAGACTTGAATAGATTCCCTCTTTGAAATATCATTTGAAGGAAATGAAGTTACGAGATACTTCATTAAGTCCTGATATATATATACACACTTATATATATATATATCATACACTCCTTAAAAACCTCTGTCATGAAAAGTATGAACAGAGTTGTAACATCCAATGAATTTGGAAAGGAGAAAACCTTGGCATAAACCTGATACCTTGCTGATCAGGAAAAGATACCAATTAAGTCACCTTTTATACTAGTAGATGGATGAATTTTCCACGGGTCATCACCTTGGCCGCATTAGGACCTTATGCTGGACTACTCAGCCTCTTATGCTTTGATGGACTGCCACTTAGCCACTTACACCTTGATGGACTCCCACTCAGCCCATGGCACTTATGCCGATGCATTTAGATGGACTTACTTCCTGAATGTTGGGAAAGTAATCAAACTCTTTTATCAAAACAGCAACCTCGTTACGAATATAAAAATACTACATAGCCGGATCCCTCAGATTTTTAAGCGATTATTTAAATCCCCTTCGAAAGGAAGATCTTAAATTTGAAAACAAGTTTTGGGATCCGCTCTAGCCTTTAAAATCATTTGGTAGACTCGAAAATATTTTTGAAAGCATTTGGAATAAGGATGATTTGATAGAATAAATCAATTCCAAGATAATCAAAGAATATCTGAATATTATGAAATAAATAATATTCCAATAACGAATAGCTTTTATGAAAGCAAATGAAGTAAAAGTTTTGAAAATAACTTTCTAAAAATATTTAAGGTAAGAATGATTGACGATATCAATCATTTCTCGAACACTTGGCGAATAACGAAACATTATTCTTTAATAAAATAAAGAATATTATTTAATAAAATAAGCGGAGTCATAAGTCCTCGAATGAATATTCAAACTAATATTCATTAAATAAAATAAGCGGAGTTGAATATTCAAACTAATATTCATTAAATAAAATAAGCGGAGTTATAAGTACTCGAATGAATATTCAGACTAATATTCAATTAATAAAATAAGCGGAGTCATAAGTCTTCGAATGAATATTCAGACTAATATTCATTTATTAATAGAAATAAAATAAGTTTCATAAGTAGAAACTCTATTCAAATAATTAAACTAGTCATTGATCGTAATAGGAATCTTAAATGAATATTCAAAAAATAATATTCACTTTTAATATAAAACTATCGAATAAACATTATTCGATTAATAGTTTTGAAAACTATTTATATATATATATATATAATATACTCGGGAACATCGCCTTCTGGTTTAGAAAAATGTTCAACTCTGGGTCATCTGTACTAAGGGTATACGCAAGTACTGCTTATCTCTAGCATTGGTATTATGCAGTTTATAATCAATTGAATCAACAATGAGATATCAAGATTAAGAAACAAACATGCATATATATATATATATCATATTGACATGCTCCAATATATCGCAAGATTTGCTAATAACAATCACGCACGGATCACAAGATAATCCATATATATTTGCATCACAACAACAGTATAAAGGGTAGAAAACTTGCATGAGTGTTCAGGGGTAGACTTAAGCTTAGAGTAGGTTCGGTAACCTATTAACAACAACATAAGCCGGAATTAGACCATGGTCGCTTAAGAAACTAGTCAAAACTCACTCATACCCTAATGGTCGCTTACGGTCGCTTATACGCGTAGCGATTTGCGTTAATCGCTCGCGTACCCTCGGCTCCACTAATTTTAATAAATTAACCGTTATGAATTTTAAGGCGACTCTTTCGCGAGAACTTTAGTAACTGCCTTATTCACTTGACATAATTCTCTCGTGTTTCAATTAGTCTTTTAAGGGCCTTAAACAAGGTTTTAAAGTAAAGCGAGGTGTAATGGTTCGCTCGTGAAACGCCGTTACTTAAAACGGTCGTTTCTACTAAACCGTACATCGGATCTAAGCGAACCATATACCAAAACGAAGCTTACGACATGATCTAGATAAAAATGGCAAAGTTACAGTTAAGCAGTGGGTTTTCTTATCCTTATTTTAAGCACAAACAGTCTATATGCAAACGGGCATTACGACGACTATATTTACGAGTTTTCCAAATTTTTCACTATGCCAAAACCTCACCAATACATCAACCATCACCAATCCATCAATATTTCATCTGTACAACACTATCTCAGTCCACATTCTCAATATTTTTAACACATTCAACCACAATCAAGATCCATTAATTATAACCAAAGATTCGTTAACCATAATTTATACAAATCAACCAAAACAACTAACAAACATGGATCAAGCTTCTTATTTACTAATCCAAATCATACAAGCTTAAAACCTTATTAACCCTACTGATGTATAAGGGTTCAAGAGATTCATACCTTCCTTGGAGCTTCTTAACACAAGAAAAGAGCTTGTATCGGCTCTAGGAACCTTGATCTAACCTTAAACAACCTTGCTCTTTTCAAAGAATTCAAGAACACAAACATGGTTACTATTCATCTAGCCATAAATCATGAAAACGAGTATGGTAGTCAAGGAGGTGAGGATAGTGGTTACTATATATCCGTTGAGCTTCTCGAGGGCTTCGATTTGACTGGTAGCACGCGCGAATTGGCCAAGGAAAACTCAAGACACAAGCATATCTTTCTTCTCCATTTTTTGTCCCCTTTCCTCTCGGGTTTTCTCTTCAAAAATGAAGAAATGGTCTTCTGCTTTCCTTTTTGCTTGGTTGACCTTGAGATTTGTGCCAAAATTTACTTGGTTGTGAATTAACCAAGTGGTTACTTGATTAAATATCTCATCTTCACTTTAATAAAGTGCTTGCATCATCTTGATGACCTCATCCCCAAGCCACATGTCATATTCTTTTGGTGTGATGATGTCACCTAGTTTCTACTCCACTTGATTAATCTCCCTTGCTTCTTTTACAAGCTTATTTCTTGACCGTTTATTTGTTTTACGGTTTGCTTAACTCTCGTTCTCGTTAATCATTTGGGGGATCGTATCCGGGATCTTATTATTTGGGCTTTCCTAAACCTTCCTTAATATTTTATACTCCCTTAATGATCCTCTCTTATAATCCTTGAATTTAAATCATTTTAATCATGTTACCTTATACTTAATTCTTTCGGTAACTGGTGGATTTTCGGGATAAATCAAAGTGTCCGGATTCAAATTCTGACGACCTTTATATACACTCATTTACTTTATGGAATACTAGTACGATCTCAGAATTTCCATAATAGTACTCCTATATAGTGTGGTCTGATAATTTTCCTTAATCAACATCATCAGCAAAAGTTATTATTCATCAGGATTTTAAAAAAATTTCTAAAAATTGGGGTTATTACAATGTGACTGAGTGTTGACTAGTTGACACTCCGCCTGAGTTGGTGGATCTTTGATTTGAAGATGGGGTTCTGTCAAACAGTGATTGTGACGGCCTCAACCCCGGGGTCAGGAGTTGATGTCATCAACAACCACAATAACGAACATAATATAATCAATTCCATGATAGAGTATAAATACGACCCCTTTTACCTAGATCTTTTCCAGGTTTAAGTATGATTTAAGCTACACAACTATCACAACTTACTTTACCTTATACAATCCTGACCATTAACTTAATACATCAACTCAACAGACCACATCCGCTCTGAACACAACTACCTCAGAGGAGCCCGACGAGGAAGGAACTGGAGCTCTGCCCTGACTACCACGGAAAGAATCTCTTAAGCATCTGCAATACATATATACAAAACATTCTGCAAGGGTGAGCAATCAATTGCTCAGCAGTACCACTATATGAATAACAGGTAAAGCAATTTATGATAAAATAGTGGAAGGAACAGAGATTATAGCTCATTTGCAAAACATGGTAAACCTTCATAAACTGGATACTCAAAACTAGCATGCTTTCAACAAACAAATGTAGTAGTGTGTTGTGTACAAATACCAGAGTTTAATTCTAGCATGCCATTTTCATTTCTAAATCCATTGTATAAATCACTTTTCCGCTACGGGAACCACAAAGCCAAATCAGATACATACGGATATGTGAAGATAGTTGATCAGGCTATCAACACCAGACGGCTTTAACTGCCATCCCATTTACCTGTTCCGGAACTCAGAGACTAGCTAGGTCTCTGACCTGCTGGACTAATCGGTTACAATTTGCGCGCAACCGAATTAGCCTCTTACGCCACCTCAATAGGCCTACTATGGCCCCTATGTATCCCATATCTGATCATTTTATCCAGTTTTCAAAACACTTGTACATATCGCATTTCAAAATCATTCATTTTAACAGCACACATAAAAAAATCCAGTTCGCAAATCATTTCATTCGAGATAGGTACCTTTCGAAGTTACTTTTCCCTAAAATAGATCGAAAACAGTGATTTATAACTACAGCGGATACGTAACTTAAAACGTTTATGTTCCATTACGAGAATAAAACATTACCTATTCACATATACTGAACCATAAAAGAATGATCAGGGGTACTTGCCTTGCAGAGCTTTACAAATGATACCGCTTAACCTTAGACTGACTTGGACGCTCGGCTTTATCACCTTACTATTAAACTATCCCCGATTCGACTTCAACACTCAGGTCCTTTACTTGGAACCTCGTTGAGCTCGTCGACTGATCACTAGGTTAACTTTAGTCCAACTTCAACTTTCAGTTTTCCGACTAGAATTTATAGGGTCGAAACACTCTATATTAGAGGACTAGATATGCTCGACATATCCTCGCTAGACACTTTACCCAGACGATAACGATTCCTGACTTGTAATTGAATATATTATTATAATACATGTAACAATTAGGGTTCACGTTCTCAAAAATCGGTCTGGTCTTCATTTCCAGATAATACGTATACTCGTCATTTTACGAAATTAGGGTTGTTGGTTTTGGCAAAGCATTTTACCACATCATACAATCAAGTTTCGCATAGAATATTTATACATATTCGCTCGACGTCTCAATAATTACAAGATACGCTTCCCTATTTCCGAAATTTGATTTTCCAGAAATCGGGCAGCGTCTCCTTTGTTTATCGGACTACCTGTCGAAACATAAATTGACGTCAAATCAACCAACCACCCAAATCAAACAATTCAATCAATACAGTTCAAAATCCACATTCCACATTACAACGTAACTCATATTTCGATACAACTAGTAATACAAGTATTTATCTAGTTTCGAAAACATTTTATACAAATCGTTTTATTTATTTATTAAATTAGGACTCATAATATGATCATCACGGTCCACCGTCAGCTCATAAATGTTCATCACTGACAGCGGAAAAATTCACGAGTACCCATTTACTTCGGGTTTCCAGCGTGAATTTCACCGATAATTTCCGAACCATTATAATTCGAAAATCACAAAATTTAATGTATTATTTCTTATAAATTCAAATTAAAGCTTCGAATTTAATAAAATTTCTGAGATATAATTTGCCAAAAAACCCACAGAACATCAATCAACACTAGAATATTCACACACGACAACAACATCGAACAACTAAGCAACAGGGCGGCGGTGAGAAATCACCGGAAAAATAGAAATATAAGGCGGAAATAGAACGCAGTCAGCCACATACAGATACACAGGTATATAAGTATATACATCATTCAAAAATCAGGACCAAGCTTTAGGAACAAACGGAAATGGAGGCCGGCGATTTCGCCGGAAAGGGCGGCGGGCTTACCGGGAAAAGAAGCTCAGTGGCGCCTATAGGGGAGCCGGAGAAACTGAACAGGAAAAGAGAAGATCGTGGGAGAGAAAGAATGAAGACAGGGAGAGATATACAGAAGAGATTGAGAGATTGCTGAGAGATTAAGGGAGAAAATAAGAGATTAAGAAGATTAAAAATGAGGATAAGGTTAATTGCGATTATCTCCCTGTGTTACTATTATCATTCTACAAAACCAACAGCCTACACGTGAATTAACAAGGTGCTGCAACGTGTCTCCTTTTTCGACGGAAGCCCGATTTGTATCGTCTTTAATCTTTTTAACGGTACAACTCGCGTACGCATATTGATCGAAATGATGCCAAAATAGTTTTAAAATATTATAAATATCCCCAAATTAATTAAAACATAATTTTTAAAATTTTAAAATAATTTCTGAAAAGCAAATTATACCCGCTTTTAGCAATTAAACGAATCAACGCGCGGGTAAAAATTAATTCCGAAAATTCCCAAAATAATTTTAAATTTCCTGAAATATTCCAAACTTTAATAAATATGAGTTTCATAATTTTTGAAGAATACTGGAATTAAATACGGATTTTACGAATAAATGCAACCAGAAAATCATACAGGGCTAAATAATTGATGAAATATTGATCTCTAAATTTTATAAAATCTCAAATATAATTATTGTAATTATAAAACCATAAAAACAATTTTAGAGACATTCCAAATATTTATGCAAAATTTTTTGCATTAAATTCACCTTTAAAAGTGAAAACAATTCAGTACAACTCAATAATTAATTACTCAAATAACCCTATACATCATATTTCACACATAACTAATAGTAAACAACACACAGTTATCAAACTGATACACATATTTTATTTATTTAATACTTTCCATAATTACACATTTAAGTAATACAAAGATACGCGAGTGGTTATATCCTTCCCCCTTCAAAAAGATTCTGTCCTCAGAATTTGATCTAACTAAATAAGTGAGGATATTTGTCAAGTATATCTGACTCTAACTCTTAAGTAGATCTATCTGCTCGGGAATTCTTCCAAAATATACTCATTATAGGAATAAACTTATTCCTGAGGTCTCGCTTTCTATGATCTAGTATCTAGACTGGGAACTACATTTTGCTTTAATTAAATAAAGAATACCTTACCTTGACACAAAGACCCAAAACACACTAGGAGTGTGATGCCGCTGTGGCAACAACGCTAGCTCATAGACAACTTATTTACTTTCCTTACTATCTCATACAATCCTGAATTTTCTAGGGCTTAGCTTACTTTTATGCTCAAATCTTACAATTCCTTTCCAAGACAAAACTTCCAGTGATACAAATGTTCCAACTTTAATCCCTATATCCTTCCGACATGAATCCGCATTCACCCCCTCTATACCATGAATTACTTTTAACCTTTCCCAATCAATATTCCTTATTCCTAATCTAGTGAAATGGTTCGGAATCCGACAATTCTTTTAATTCTTTTAATCCGACCTTCGATTGTTCAAACTCCAACCCTCACTCCTTCCAATTCTTTTGTTAACTCCTCAGGGATTTTAATCACATATACTGGTCTTGCTTGAGTGATCATTAATAGGAGACCATAATTCATACCTTGAAATCTTAACATATAGCTGCTCCTTTCCAATCTTCGTAGAGAAATCATTGGACGTTCTATATGAATTTTCTAGATTTTAAATAGCTGAGGATGTTATCAATAAATATAATTACACTTATGCAAGTGCTCCTTATATACTTTGTTCAATAAATCTTTAAATATGACTAATGCATTTGTTAATCCAAATATTACCATTAGAACTCATAATGTCCATACCTTGCCTTAAACACAGTTTTTTTAGTATGACCTCAAGCTTACCTTTAGCTATTGGTAGCCTGATCTTAGGTCAACCTTCACAACCCAACACATCCTTTTAATTGAATCATATAAATAATCAACCTTATGCAGGGATCGCTTATTTCTTTTCATCAACTTCGTCAACTTCTAATATCAGCACTTAACATCACACATCCATTCTTCTTTTCTATAAACCACATCAGTTCACAACACGGATTACACCTTGTCTCATTAGTCTTTTATCTCACAATCCTGAAGTTTCCCTTAATCGATTACTTGATTCCTAGTGGGTTATCCGATACGGGCTTTTGATACCAGCCCGACTCTGTTCAGTAACTAATGAGAGGTTGTATCTTATATTCCAAGGTTATTCTAATAAGTCACTCGATAAACCTTTGGGATCTCACTTGCTATCTGGATTCTTTTCTACTTAAGCGCTTCCTTCTTATTATCCCTTACTTGCGCTAGTCACACTTTATATACTTGCTTATGCCCTTGGATACTCATCCTATGGTTGGCTTCCGTAGATATTACTATTCACTTCTTCTGGTAATCAATCATTTCCCTGGTCCCTTATCAGGGTCTTGAACAATTGACCACTTACTCATATTATAAGTCTTACCCTTGGTTGTACTGGACGTCAAACCTTTTGATGCACTACCTCCCATGCTATCTCGGGAAGCACTTCTAAAGTTTCTGGCAACATGCCCCACCTTGCCACAATTGTAACTGGTGACTCCTGGATTTTCCACCTTATATTCTGACGCGTAGTGTCCTTTCTCTCCACATCTGAAACATTCAGTATTCGCCTTACACCTTCCACCATGCCTCTTACCACATTGCTTACACTCTGATATAGGCGACTTAACCGACTTGGCTTGATTAGAGCTGACTGAGGTGTTGTTAGGCCTGTTTGAAGAAATGTTTTGTCCTCTGAATTCTTTATTCTTATCCCTTCCAACCTTTTCTTGATACTTCTGGCTAAATCCTTCTTGACCTGATGCTTCTTCCATATCATCTATCTTTCACTTCTTATCTTCTTTTTCTCTAGCGGCTAACTTCTAATCAAATTCAATTACTAAGGCGGCCTGAACCACAGAAGGATACGTCTTGAGTTGCAATGCCACAACTCCTATGCGAATCTCAGACTTCAATCCTTGTTGAAACCTCCTTGCTTTATGAATCTCCATACTTACATACTTAAGAACTAATTGGGCCAATTCTGTAAACTTGGCCTCATACTCCAACACACTTCTTTCACCTTGTTTTAATTCTAAAACCTCAACTTCCAACTGATTCATTAGACAATCGGGAAAATACTTTTCCAAGAACAATCCTATAAATCTCATCCAAGAAACAGGACCTTCTCTTTCCAATGCACGAGGGGATTCCCACCAATAATTTGCTTCATTATTAAGAAAATAACTCGCATATCTGTTTTAAGATCGTCACTTACTTACGTGAGGGTAAATACCTTTTCCCCATTTCCTTAAGCCAATTTCTGGCAGTAACAGGTTCCACTTCGCCTTTAAACTCTGGGAGCTCGACAAACTGGGAAGACTTAAAACTAGTAGTTTGGTGGGGCTCTCTTTGCTGATATTGTTACTGCTGAATCTGTTGGATTAACTGCAACTGCTATAGCTGCTGCTGGCGCAACTAATCCAGAATTTCATTTATAGTTGGACCCCCTTCGCAAAGCTACTACTATTTTCTTTAGACTGGGTAGCTTTCTTGGGTGGCATCTTCCTGAAATACCTAAATGAGTTTATTCAAAATATAACAAAAATATTTGACAAAAGATATCACCGTTTAAACGGTGCACCTGTATCAAGAAAAAGCTGCCCAATCACAATACCCATGTCTTTAATATCGGGGTCCATTTACAAAAGAAATCTAGATTAACAGTACTAGCAACCATAGCAACAATGACAGTAGCAGAATCAACAACAGTACAGGAAAACTGAATTATAAAGAAACTAATCACCGTAGCATTGGCTCCTTACTACAACAACAACTAACTAACTTCCCGTCACTACTCAATTACCACATCAATACTAATCTGATATACTACGAGACTGGGCTGTCTATATTAACCACCAATTACATAGAGCAAACTGGTAAATCCAGTTAACTTAAGGAACGCTGGACTCTTCTAGGCACCATAGTCCAAATTTCAACCAACCATTCCTCTAAGGATGATTTCTTATCACCCATAAGTGATTCATCAACCACTGAATTACTTTTCCCGAGGCTATAACTCCACCATTGGATCCTGAACTCTCGCTGTTACCATTATTTTTTAATAATATCATGATATAGGACTTTCATTCTTCCTGACAGTCAACTTTCATTATCATAGCATATCAAATGAAATTTCCAACTCAAGGGAATCGAATAAAAAGAAACAGCGAAGAAAATGTAGGTATGACTGAGAGCAACCATACAAGTACATAAGATGGCCATTCTTAGTACCGCACAGTTCAAAACACATAACTTGGTGGCGTCCCACCAGATCCTTTGTCACATAGACAAATAGTAAAATTATATGCATTGTTTGCCCCAATCAACCGAAAGAATTACCGAGGAAGGAAATAATGTTTTAAATAGAAACTCACAAATAAGAAGGGAATAATCTTATTTATAATGAGATTAACAGAACCCTAAGCTGCTTACTTCGCGTGCTTAACTTTCTCACAAGAAAAATAAGCAACTTATTGGATAGAAAACAATTAATCTGGAAGCAAACTACGTCTCAAGGAAGAAGTATAAGGGTTTCAAGATATAAACCACACTACTGGTTCACATTCATTATGAGACTTGGTTGTCATAGCAGCCACGGTCTACTATCACTCCATCTGGACTCACGGATGTCGCACAGTTGGTCCAGCAACATTCCTTGAAGTTGAAAATGCTATATTTAGGGATAATATGGGTGTCTCTATAGCTGACATACCAAGGATCCGCGCAAAAGCTGAATTCTCGCGATCAGACTCATTTTTCTCGAGAGGAAACCTAGAAATCTCTATCGGACATTACCAACCATACATATACGAATGGGACGTACTCTAAGCTAGGGCATTTCCAGCCAATCCTTAATAAACGTCAGGGTTATGTAATAACCCCAATTTTTGGAAATTTTTGAAACCCTTATGAATAGTGTTTTTGCTGAATGAGAAAACTTTTCATGCCACACTATGTAGGGGTTCTGATATGGATATTCTGAGATTTTATTAGTACTTTATGTGGTATATAAGTGTATGTAAAGATCGTCAGAATCCAATTACGAACACTTTGATTTTTCCCGGAAATCCAATAGATACGGAAAGAATTGAGTATAAGGTAACTGGATAAAAAGGATTTAAATTAAAGGATTATAAGAGAGGATCATAAAAGGAATACAATATATTGAGAAAGGTTAAGGGAACCTAAGTAATAAGATCTTGGGTATGATCCCTCAAACGATAAACGAAAACGAAAGTTAAGCGAACCGTATAACAGATCAGCGGTCATTAGGCAAACAATTAAAAGCTAATCAAAGGGATTAGTGGGGATGATGTCATCCAACCAATAGAAAGAGGACAAAGGAGGGGTGATGACATCACAAAGTGATGTAGGCATGACATGGGAAGGAAGGAGGTGTGGTTGAATGAGAACCACACAAATTCAAGGGCAACAAGGTAATTGACTAAATCAAACAACAAAAACCAACCAACCAAAAGCAAAACAAGGCAAAACACAAAAATCTCTCTTCTTCTTCTTCATGCTCTCGGCCCATTCCTTAAAAAATGAAGATCCAAGCTCCACCACTTACTATTTAGCAAGGTAATTATCTAAGCTTCCCCATGGATAGTTACATACTTCCTATAAGTTTAAGCTTCTAATTCCAAGCCAATCTTTTTCTATAAATCATGGAAGAAGATGGTGAATAGTGTTTTTCAAGAAATAAAATTTGTGTTCTTGAAGTTTTGTTTAGATTAAGCTTGGATAAGGACTTTAAGGGTGATTCCAAGCCATTCTCTTGATTCTCCACTCTCCAAGGAAGGTATAACTTCTCAAACCCTTAGTATTAAGTTTTGTTGGTTTGGATTTCATAATGTTAGATGATGGGTTAGTGTAATGAGTGTGTACTCATAATAGAGCTTTGTTTAGTAAGTGGTTTTGTTGATTTTGGAGTTAGGAGTGATGCTTGTTAGATTTGAAGTTCTTGGTCACTTTTTTTGACTTGGTTTAGATGAATAAATTGGTAATACTGAGTTGATTGGGGGCTGTTGTAATGTAGTTTAGATGGAGGTTTGATTGGGTTGTGAATTGGAGTTGAAATTGTGGTTGTTTGAATTGGTTTAAATTTGGGAAATCGCGTAAACATAGCCGTCGTAACGCCCGATTTTCTGTAGACTGTTTTTGTGCATAACATTAGGACCCGAAAACCCCCTGCTAGATTATGAACACTGCCATGTTTAGATAGCTCATGTGACGAGCTTCATTTTGATATGTAGTTCGTTCGATTCTGATGCACGGTTTAGGAGAAACGACCGTTTCAAGTAACGGCGTTTCGCGAACGAAACTTTTCCCCTCGCCTTACTTTGAAACATAGGTTAAAGACCGAAAAGGGTTAATTAATGTATGAAACATTTATGGTAAGTGTGTTAGGCAGTTGGTAAGACACTCGCGAAGGAATCGCTTTAAAACTCGTAAAGGTTAAATTATTAAAAATGGTGGAGCCGAGGGTACCCGGGTGACTTAAGCAAATCAGTAAGCGCAAAACAAGCGTTAGAGTCTAAGTTAATTAAAGTATAGATTTACAAGTGACTTTGGTTTAATTCCAACTTACTTGTTGTTTATAGGTTACCAGACTCGTCCCGAGCCTTTTATCACCCCAAGTCACTCAGGCAAGTTTTCTACCCGTTATAACTGTTGTTGTGATGTAAATATATGTATATGCATTATCTTGTGATAAGTGCATGATTGTTATTAGCAAATTTTGCGATATATTGGAGCATGCTGATATGGTATATATGCATGTCTGTTTCGTAATCTGGTTATCTATCTGTTGATTTTGATGCTTATAGTTGCATAATACCTATGCTAGAGATAAGCAGTAGTTGCGTATACCCTTAGTATAGGGGACTCAAAGGTGAACATATTTCTAAACCGGGAGTCGATGTTCCCGAGTATAATATATATATTTATATATATATGGTTATAGTTTTCCAAACTATTAATCGAATAAGGTTTATTCGATAACTTTTATTTTATTAATGGAATATGATTTGAATATTCATTCGAGGGTTATGACTCAGTTTATTTTATTATTTCAATATGATTTGAATATTCATCGGAGGACTTATGACTCCTTTTATTTTATTAATTGAATATTATTTGAATATTCATTCGAGGGCTTATGACTCAGTTTATATTATTTAATGAATATTATTTGAATATTCATTTGAGGATCTATGACTCCGATTATTTGCTGAGATATATTCTTTATTTTATTAAAGAATAATGTTTCGATAATCAAACTTATTTTCGATTATTCAAATAAAGATAGTACTTTCATACAAGTATATCTTTGGTTATTTAATACTCATTTCAAGTATAAGTCTTACAACTTCTACTTCAATTATTTGTATAAAGATTATTCTTTATGGGAATATTATTTAAATAATAATATTCAGACATTTTCTAAATATATTGGGACTGATTTACTTCATTAAATCAGCATTACTCCAAACACTCTTTAAAGTGTTTTCGAGTCTTCAAAATGATTTTTAAAAGTTAGAGCAGATCCCAAAACTCATTTTTATATTTAAGATCTTCCTTTTAAAGGGGATTTAAATACTCGTTCAAAACCTGAGGGATCCGGCTCTATGGTGTATTTTATATTCGCAACAAGGTTGCTGTTTGATAAATGAATTGATTACTTGCCCAATGTTCGGGAAGTAAGCCCATCTAATTGAGTCGGCATAAGCGACAGGCCGGGGTACGGTCTATCAAAGTGTAAGTGGCTGGGTGGCAGTCCATCAACGCGTGAGTGGCCGGGTAACGGTCTAGCGCGAGGTCCTAATGCGGCCAGGGTGATGACCGGTGAGGAATTCATCCATCTACAGTAGAAAAGGTTACTTATTGGTATCTTTGCCTGATCAGCAAGATATCTGGTTTATGCCAAAATTCTTTTCCTTCCAAATTCATTGGATATTGCAACTCTGTTCATACTTTACATGACAGAGGTTTTCAGGAAATGTATGGGATATATATATGAATATATTTATATATCGGGACTTAATGAAGTATCTCGTAGCTTCATTATTTATAATGATATTTCAAAGATTGAATCTATTCAAGTCTTATCTTGTAGTCTCATCTGGGTGATGAACTTTGAAACTGATTATAACTTGAACGGTGGTAGTTCAAGTAGTATTTGGATATAAGTATATTGGAGTATCTTGTAACTTCATCTTTTAAACTTAAATCTAGTAAATGATTATCTTATGCATGACAAAGATTTTCAGAAAAACGTTGAGACAAGGTTAGATATATGAGATCGCCTTGCAACGATATTTTTATACAGTTATACACTGGAACTCTGTGTGTATTATGCATGGAAGAGGACTTCCCATATTTTGAAAAGTATATATATATATATATATATACTGAATATTTTGCGACTTCATCGCATTAAGATATCAACTTGGTTCATTTCTTTTGACCAAGACTTTCATGAGTGCTATGAGAAGGCTCATATATTGTTAATTATTATTCATATTATTTTGGTGGGCTTGCTGCTCACCCTTGCTTTATTTCTTCATCACACAACAACAGTTAGGAAAGATGGCCAGACTCCAGCAGACCCAGCGCAAGCGCGTGGGAAGCGTCCCGCGTCTTCCCGTTGATGTTGTAGTTGCTATAGCTGCAGAGGTAGATCTATTGTAGATCAGACCATCTACTTTTGAGAATCAATTATGTATAATTATAACTTGTGGCAGATAATGGCAATTAACTGTAAATTTATCAAGTAATCATTTTGGGTTGTAATAACTTTTAAATTGTGGATTCAAAGACTTGTACTTATTTAAATTTCATCTCTGAGACTATAACGGGTTGTGGTGTGTGTTAGTGTGGGGTCACAGCATAAGGTTAGTTATTATTAATTAAGTGAAGTGATATTGTGGAAAGAAAGACCGTGACAACCCGGATCCCCGACCCCGGATCTGGGGGTGTTACAGAAATGGTATCAGAGCTAAGCGTTATAAACCTCAGAGATGATGGGACGTTAAGATAATAAGTTCACTAAGATAATAAGAACTCTTGCCAAGTTCATAGTCGGACTACCTAACGTAGCACTGACAGTTAAAACCCTTATGGGAACCCTTATAAATATCGTGATAGAAGCGTAGTTCGTTATCGTAGATGGTAGCGGGACTCCGAACCCTGAGGTTGAGGAGCAACAGCGCGATGATGTTTATTACTAATTAGAGATCAGATTATGGATCCGATAGAGCGTCCTAACGCAGGACCGGATGATGTTGATATTGAGGATGTAGTGGTTGAGGATGTTGTCCTAGAAGGGATAGTTGCTGAGGAGGATCGCATGGAGGATCCTGACAAGATTGGATAAAGGACCACTGAGGAATTGATGACCATGGTTAGGGCAACTACCAGATATAGGATTGGCCGGTCACTACCGGAGGTTCGTTCAAGTTGTAAAGATAGTAGCCCCTTTAACGCGGCTTACTCGTAAGACTGAGAAGTTCGAATGGACAGAGAAATGCGAGAACAGCTTTCAAGAACTGAAGCAGAGGTTGGTGATGGCCCCTATGCTGGCGTTGCCGGATGGAAAAAGGAGATTTTGTGATTTGTAAGTGACGCTTCGCATAAGGAATTAGGGTGCTTCTTAGCACAGCAAGATAATCGCGTCTGCGTCAAGACAATTAAGGTAATATGAAATTCGATATCCCCGCCCATGAGCTTAGGCTCGTGGCAATAGTTTTACCCTAAAGATTGGAGGCACTACTTGTATGGAGAGAAGTGCGAGAATTACCTAAGCCATAAGTGCTCTAGTACATTCTTACGTAGAAAGAGCTCAACATACGCCAGAGGAGGCGGTTAGAGCTAATCAAGAATTATGATTGGGAGATTCTTTATCATTCGGGGAAAGCCAATATGGTGGCTGATGTCCTTAGTAAAAAGGAGAGACTCAAGATGATAATGTCTTTTGGAGAGTTTATAAGAGATTTTGAGAAAATGGAAATAGTAGTGAAGGTAACCGGAGCCGGTACCGAAAAGCTGTTTGAGATAGCAATACAGCCCGAATTTTTGGAAAAGATCATATTGTGCCAGAAAAAGTTATGAATGAAGGCAGAGAGCCAACAAATAGATAAGAGGTTAATACCGAGAAAGATGAGAAGGGAATAATGAGGTATTCCTACAGAATTTGGGTTCCAAATGTTCAAGAGCTTAAAGATGAGATCTTAGATGAAAGCTAGTTTGAGGAATAAGATTTAGAGCAAACCCTGAACGTGATAGTCAGGGAGGTCGCCATCAAGATAGAAGGAACCCATGACATAATGGAGTGGAAAATGAGGATTTTAAATTAAAAGATGACCCCAATTATGGGGAGTAGGATGATACATTTTATACTAAGGAAACAAAAAGTCGAGTAAGGAAAGGATACCCGAGATGGTACCCCTATACGGCAATTCATGGACCTGTCTAAAGAGAACTTAGACTATTATCCCCAACCACCACCCTGAGGAGACAGTACGGTGAGAAATTCTTTCAGGACCTTTAAGTCGCTAAGCTCTCAGAGTTCCATGGAACAAGCTGACCCAGCCGAGGCAAGAGCCTGGCTAAAGGAAATAGAGGAATCATTTGAGATTCTAAATGATTGACGAACCATAAAGGACTGTTTTTGTCACTTACCCTCCTAAGAGAGAGGCCACCCGCTGGTGAAAGACCAAGAAAGGCACGGAGCCAGAGGTTATAATAAACTGATTTAAGTTCAGTCAATTGTTTTAGGAAAGTACTTCCCAAGGTTATGGAGATAGTGTAAAAGCTTTAGAGACGGAACAAAGGCAGACGAGTATGATGAATTATGAATCTAAGTTGTAAAAGTTATCAAGATTCGTTCTGAGGACACGAATCCAGAATGACGGGATATATGAAATCAATGTTTATGTTGTGTTGGTCCATGAAATAATGATAAGAGAAAGGAAAATAAAAAGAAACTGAAGTGGAAAGGAATATAAAGGCAATAGAGTTTGAGGAATGATAAGGGAGTTGGGTATGAGGAAACCCTAAAGACTCGTAGCAATAGACATATAAAAGTATGTAATCGTCAGGATGAGGGTGATATACCATGAGTTAAATTGATGGTTGAAGGTATAAGAGATACATATATATTATCCCCTGTAAGTTGGGAGGATTCGAAGAAACCTTGAGATAGTTCGAAGGATAAATAATGAGACGCGGATAGACTGAGGAGACAAGAAAGTAAGAAATTAAGAAAATTGGATGAAGGAAGTGACCTTCAAGAATGTGAAGTGTAAGACCGGTGGCTTGATACCCAGGAAGGGAGACGCCAGGTATGAAAGATATCCCAACATTGAGATGACTGTTGAGATAAACAACAAAAGTAAATAAGGATTTTTTAAGAAGAAGTTTACGTTGAACACGACCAATATCTTCCAGATCATCCATGTGATCATTACCAAATCAGGAAAGAAAAGCGGATAACCATTTTTATCTTTTGGAGGCCATGTGGATTGACCTTAACTTGAATAAGGATGCTATTGTGAAATTCGGTATAGACTATCGAGGTGGAAATGATTGAATAAGATACCCTTATCAGGGATATATGACTTTATTTATCCATGGAAGGATGCTTGTACCTTTTTAAAGGTGGAATTAAGGATAGAACATCGGTAACTTGAAACGAATCCTAGGGGAATGCATAAAGGTTGGCATTTCACCCTTAATAGGGATAGTATGAGTTTTGACAGTATGAATTGGAAAGGATTAAGGTAATAATAACCTTTAAGGATCAGTGGAGAAATTTTTCAGAAGTATATAGACAATGGTTCTAGTATTAGTAAATGGTATTTTGATATGCCCTGTATATAGGGAATACAGGAGGAACGATTGAAGGATATCCTTAGAGGTTTTACAAGGAGAAAGGAAATATTCAAAATTCTCAAGAATAAAAATGTTGATAAAGGAAATATGACATAATTATAATGATGCCAAGTGGGGCACGTGTTAAACCACGAGAAAGTATGGATCGAACCAGTAATGGTCGAAATTGTTCAGGGCAATTAGGACTTAAGATAAAAAATGTTCTAAGTATGATTGAGAGTCAGTCTTGACAGTGATTAGCCTCTAAAGATTGAGGCAATAACTTATGGAAAAATGGTGATATTTTTGTTTTCTTTTCTTTCCCATCTGATTTTAAGGAAAACATCTTCACTCAAGCAGTGATCGGAAATAAGGTAGAAAATTTATTTGGAGGTGGTTAAAATGACATTGACTGTAAGGAAATTTTACTATCAGGAAAGGCCAAAGAGGTGGCCGACACTTTAAAGGTAAGTGGATAATTATAGGCGCGTGTGCCAAAAGAATACAGTGATGATGGTTAAAAATGTGAAGGTTGAATTATGGTTTGGAAGATTGACATTCCTTCTGATGACTGTGCAATACCCAACCGTAATAGTAGTTGGTAAAGGTTTAATTTGTGTAATCGCCATGAACGGGCTATCTATCTTAGAAGGTCCTATCTTGAGATAAGCCAGGACCATGTTTCAAAAAGGACCAAACAAACCTTTGAGTTAAGTCTTCTATTTAAGGCATATGATTAAGAATGATATTAACCTGCTATCGTTGCTTTGATTGAAACTCTTCTGCAATTTTATATGCTTCATGTCATGTATGTATGTCAGGATCAGGAGTGTACTCCATGAATCATGAATGGTGATTATGTTACCTCCTTAGAAGGATTTGATACGACATGTATGGACTCCGTATGGTTAGCTATTAAGACTTCATGGAAAATGAATGACGACAGTAGGTCAGTGGTGGACCATAGTAAGGCAGCAATGATTCTGCGAGTATTGAGCTGATTACAACCGTGAGAGTTGTATTGGAATGGGTGTTGAGATTGAGTACCACTAATCGGGCCATGGTAGTGTATAAGTTATCATTGATAGACTAATTAAGTAGAGTATCTACCTAGTGAATAATTATTCTTTCTTATCAATAGAGAGTCGTATTATTATACGAGGAAGGTTGCGGTGCAAGCATAGAATTCTAGTAACGATGATGTATAGAATGAGATCCCAGATTCGATTTTCGATGTCGAGGGAGTTTCAAAGGTGATTCTGTATAAGCTCGAGGAAGAGTGTGGGTCCATAGAATGATGGACGGGATAGCGAAAATATTTAGGCATGGGAAATACGAGGCTATAATGCTTGATGCTGATATAAATACGTATATGTTTTGTTCTCCTATGACAAACCTCTATAGTTCAGAGGTAGGTTCCAAGCCAGATATTTTGTGGCAATATATTTTTTTCATATATACAATTCTCTTCAGTTCGTTCTTTTCTCTTCTTTTCATTTCATGTAAGCTGAGAAGAACAACCCTTCCAGAAGGGGAGGTATTGTCGAATGACTATCTATCTTTGTGATAGAAGCCTAGTAGGATACCACATGTTGTTTAATTGCTTGTCAAGTACTAAAGGCTGGCCACCTTCTGTACTAACTATGCGATATAACAAGTGTTCATGATCATAGTGATCTCTCAACAAATTCCTTTACTTCTATTTGATTGATCAAATTTTGGAAAATAGAAACAACTGAAAAAGGAGTAATAAAGTGGTGGTAGTATGCGGAATGGAAACACATTCGTGATACTAAGGTTGACGTGGTTATTAAAAGGTTATAGAACGCTAATGAGCAAAAGTATAACCAGTATAATATTAGGAACGGAAGGTAGTAGCGATTACGAACTGGAAAAGAATGGGTATTGAGAAGCAAAAGCTCTAATGCTAAAAGCTATAATGAGAGTCTGTGCAATAGACTTGAAAGAAATTGGAATGATCACTTAACACGGATTGAGTTTTCTTACGACAATAGATCATATGTCAGTATTGAGATATCGCCTTATGAGATCCTTGAGGGAAGACAATATCGATCTCCCTTATGTTAGGATGAAGTTGTAGAGCGCAAGATGCTCGGACCAGCAGTGGTCTAAAGGACCAAGGATATGATAGATCTAATCAGAGGACGGCTGGTAGTAGCCCAAGATGGACATGATAAGTATGTTGATTTGACACGAAAGGATAAAGAGTACGAAATAGGGGACCTAGTAATGTTATAGGTATCCCTTGGAAAGGATTGATGAGGTTCGGAAAGAAAGGAAAGCTAAGTCTACAATTTGTTGGACCCTCGGATATATTAAGATGTTTGGGAAGTTAGCATATGAGCTAGCCCTACCCCCGAACCTGTAGCAAGCATAACGTGTTCCACGTATCAATGTTAAGGAAGTGTAATTCGGATGCCAGACAAATAGGGGCATATGAGCGCATAGACATGCAACCCGACGTAACATATATGGAGCAACCAGGAAGGGTTATCAAACTAGGCAGAGTTTGGTGGCAGGACCACAATATGGGAAAATTTACTCGAGAGTTAGAAAGTGTAATGCTAAGAAAGTATCCCCATTTGTTTTCTATTTGATTCCGGGACGGAATCCTTTTAAGGAGGGGAGACTGTAATAACCCCAATTTTTGGAAATTTTTGAAACCCTTATGAATAGTGTTTTTGCTGAATGAGAAAACTTTTCATGCCACACTATGTAGGGGTTCTGATATGGATATTCTGAGATTTTATTGGTACTTTATGTGGTATATAAGTGTATGTAAAGATCGTCAGAATCCAATTACGAACACTTTGATTTTTCCCGGAAATCCAATAGATACGGAAAGAATTGAGTATAAGGTAACAGGATAAAAAGGATTTAAATTAAAGGATTATAAGAGAGGATCATAAAAGGAATACAATATATTGAGAAAGGTTAAGGGAACCTAAGTAATAAGATCCCGAGTATGATCCCTCAAACGATAAACGAAAACGAAAGTTAAGCGAACCGTATAACAGATCAGCGGTCATTAGGCAAACAATTAAAAGCTAATCAAAGGGATTAGTGGGGATGATGTCATCCAACCAATAGAAAGAGGACAAAGGAGGGGTGATGACATCACAAAGTGATGTAGGCATGACATGGGAAGGAAGGAGGTGTGGTTGAATGAGAACCACACAAATTCAAGGGCAACAAGGTAATTGACTAAATCAAACAACAAAAACCAACCAACCAAAAGCAAAACAAGGCAAAACACAAAAATCTCTCTTCTTCTTCTTCATGCTCTCGGCCCATTCCTTAAAAAATGAAGATCCAAGCTCCACCACTTACTATTTAGCAAGGTAATTATCTAAGCTTCCCCATGGATAGTTACATACTTCCTATAAGTTTAAGCTTCTAATTCCAAGCCAATCTTTTTCTATAAATCATGGAAGAAGATGGTGAATAGTGTTTTTCAAGAAATAAAATTTGTGTTCTTGAAGTTTTGTTTAGATTAAGCTTGGATAAGGACTTTAAGGGTGATTCCAAGCCATTCTCTTGATTCTCCACTCTCCAAGGAAGGTATAACTTCTCAAACCCTTAGTATTAAGTTTTGTTGGTTTGGATTTCATAATGTTAGATGATGGGTTAGTGTAATGAGTGTGTACTCATAATAGAGCTTTGTTTAGTAAGTGGTTTTGTTGATTTTGGAGTTAGGAGTGATGCTTGTTAGATTTGAAGTTCTTGGTCACTTTTTTTGACTTGGTTTAGATGAATAAATTGGTAATATTGAGTTGATTGGGGGCTGTTGTAATGTAGTTTAGATGGAGGTTTGATTGGGTTGTGAATTGGAGTTGAAATTGTGGTTGTTTGAATTGGTTTAAATTTGGGAAATCGCGTAAACATAGCCGTCGTAACGCCCGATTTTCTGTAGACTGTTTTTGTGCATAACATTAGGACCCGAGAACCCCCTGCTAGATTATGACCACTGCCATGTTTGGATAGCTCATGTGACGAGCTTCGTTTTGATATGTAGTTCGTTCGATTCTGATGCACGATTTAGGAGAAATGACCGTTTCAAGTAACGGCGTTTCGCGAACGAAACTTATCCCCTCGCCTTACTTTGAAACATAGGTTAAAGACCGAAAAGGGTTAATTAATGTATGAAACATTTATGGTAAGTGTGTTAGGCAGTTGGTAAGACACTCGCGAAGGAATCGCTTTAAAACTTGTAAAGGTTAAATTATTAAAAATGGTGGAGCCGAGGGTACCCGGGTGACTTAAGCAAATCAGTAAGCGCAAAACAAGTGTTAGAGTCTAAGTTAGTTAAAGTATAGATTTACAAGTGACTTTGGTTTAATTCCAACTTACTTGTTGTTTATAGGTTACCAGACTCGTCCCGAGCCTTTTATCACCCCAAGTCACTCAGGCAAGTTTTCTACCCGTTATAACTGTTGTTGTGATGTAAATATATGTATATGCATTATCTTGTGATAAGTGCATGATTGTTATTAGCAAATTTTGCGATATATTGGAGCATGCTGATATGGTATATATGCATGTCTGTTTCGTAATCTGGTTATCTATCTGTTAATTTCGATGCTTATAGTTGCATAATACCTATGCTAGAGATAAGCAGTAGTTGCGTATACCTTAGTATAGGGGACCCAAAGGTGAACATATTTCTAAACCGGAATCGATGTTCCCGAGTATAATATATATATTTTTATATATATATGGTTATAGTTTTCCAAACTATTAATCGAATAAGGTTTATTCGATAACTTTTATTTTATTAATGGAATATGATTTGAATATTCATTCGAGGGTTATGACTCAGTTTATTTTATTATTTCAATATGATTTGAATATTCATCGGAGGACTTATGACTCCTTTTATTTTATTAATTGAATATTATTTGAATATTCATTCGAGGGCTTATGACTCAGTTTATATTATTTAATGAATATTATTTGAATATTCATTTGAGGATCTATGACTCCGATTATTTGCTGAGATATATTCTTTATTTTATTAAAGAATAATGTTTCGATAATCAAAATTATTTTTGATTATTCAAATAAAGATAGTACTTTCATACAAGTATATCTTTGGTTATTTAATACTCATTTCAAGTATAAGTCTTACAACTTCTACTTCAATTATTTGTATAAAGATTATTCTTTATGGGAATATTATTTAAATAATAATATTCAGACATTTTCTAAATATATTGGGACTGATTTACTTCATTAAATCAGCATTACTCCAAACACTCTTTAAAGTGTTTTCGAGTCTTCAAAATGATTTTTAAAAGTTAGAGCAGATCCCAAAACTCATTTTTATATTTAAGATCTTCCTTTTAAAGGAGATTTAAATACTCGTTCAAAACCTGAGGGATCCGGCTCTATGGTGTATTTTATATTCGCAACAAGGTTGCTGTTTGATAAATGAATTGATTACTTGCCCAATGTTCGGGAAGTAAGCCCATCTAATTGAGTCGGAATAAGCGACAGGCCGGGGTACGGTCTATCAAAGTGTAAGTGGCTGGGTGGCAGTCCATCAACGCGTGAGTGGCCGGGTAACGGTCTAGCGCGAGGTCCTAATGCGGCCAGGGTGATGACCGGTGAGGAATTCATCCATCTACAGTAGAAAAGGTTACTTATTGGTATCTTTGCCTGATCAGCAAGATATCTGGTTTATGCCAAAATTCTTTTCCTTCCAAATTCATTGGATATTGCAACTCTGTTCATACTTTACATGACAGAGGTTTTCAGGAAATGTATGGGAGATATATATGAATATATTTATATATCGGGACTTAATGAAGTATCTCGTAACTTCATTATTTATAATGATATTTCAAAGATTGAATCTATTCAAGTCTTATCTTGTAGTCTCATCTGGGTGATGAACTTTGAAACTGATTATAACTTGAACGGTGGTAGTTCAAGTAGTATTTGGATATAAGTATATTGGAGTATCTTGTAACTTCATCTTTTAAACTTAAATCTAGTAAATGATTATCTTATGCATGACAAAGATTTTCAGAAAAACGTTGAGACAAGGTTAGATATATGAGATCGCCTTGCAACGATATTTTTATACAGTTATACACTGGAACTCTGTGTGTATTATGCATGGAAGAGGACTTCCCATATTTTGAAAAGTATATATATATATATACTGAATATTTTGCGACTTCATCACATTAAGATATCAACTTAGTTCATTTCTTTTGACCAAGACTTTCATGAGTGCTATGAGAAGGCTCATATATTGTTAATCATTATTCATATTATTTTGGTGGGCTTGCTGCTCACCCTTGCTTTATTTCTTCATCACACAACAACAGTTAGGAAAGATGGCCAGACTCCAGCAGACCCAGCGCAAGCGCGTGGGAAGCGTCCCGCGTCTTCCCGTTGATGTTGTAGTTGCTATAGCTGCAGAGGTAGATCTATTGTAGATCAGACCATCTACTTTTGAGAATCAATTATGTATAATTATAACTTGTGGCAGATAATGGCAATTAACTGTAAATTTATCAAGTAATCATTTTGGGTTGTAATAACTTTTAAATTGTGGATTCAAAGACTTGTACTTATTTAAATTTCATCTCTGAGACTATAACGGGTTGTGGTGTGTGTTAGTGTGGGGTCACAGCATAAGGTTAGTTATTATTAATTAAGTGAAGTGATATTGTGGAAAGAAAGACCGTGACGACCCGGATCCCCGACCCCGGATCTGGGGGTGTTACAGGTTACGCCTTCGAACCCTTGACTAAACTCATATACTCGCTCCTCTGATTGAGTTGCTGACTCAAATCTATCTATGAACCTTTTTACACTCTTTTGACTCTATTCCTAACCTAAATTAGGGACTCAAACCTGTAGCTCTGATAACAACTGTGACGACCTCAATCCCGAGGTCAAGAGTTGACGTCATCAACAACCACAATAACGAACATAATATAATCAATTCCATGATAAAGTATAAATACGACCCCTTTTACCAAGATCTTTTACAGGTTTAAGTATGATTTAGGCTACACAACTATCACATCTAACTTTACCTTATACAATCCTGACCATTAACGCAATACAGCAACTCAAAGACCACATCCGGTCTGAACACAACTACCTCAGAGCAGCCCGACGTGGAAGGAACTGGAGCTCTGCCCTGACTACCACAAAAACAATCTCCTAGGCATCTGCAATACATATATATAAAACATTCTGCAAGGGTGAGCAATCAATTGCTCAACAGTACCACTATATGAATAACAGGTAAAGCAATTTATGATAAAACAGTGGAAGGAACAGAGATTATAGCTTATTTGCAAAACATGGTAAACCTTCATAAACTGGATAATCAAAAATAGCATGCTTTCAACAAAAACGTAGTAGTGTGCTGTGTACAAATACCAGAGTTTAATTCTAGCATGCTATTTTAATTTCCAAATCCACTGTATAAATCACTTTTTCGCTACGGGAACCACAAAGCCAAATCAGATACATACGGATATGTGAAGACAGCTGATCAGGCTATCAACACCGGACGGCTCTGACTGCCATCCCATTTAATTGTTCCGGAACTCAGAGACTAATTAGGTCTCTGACCTGCTGGACTAATCGGTTATAATTTGCGTGCAACCGAATTAGCCTCTTACGCCACCTCAATAGGCCTACTATGGCCCCTATGTATCCCATATCTGATCGTTTTATCCAGTTTTCAAAACACTTGTACCTATCTCATTTCAAAATCATTCATTTTAACAGCACACATACAAAAATCCAGTTCACAAATCATTTCATTCGTGATAGGTACCTTTCGAAGTTACTTTTCCCCAAAACAGATCGAAAACAGTGATTTATAACTACAGGGGATACATAACTTAAAATATTTCTGTTCCATTACGATAATAAAATATTAGCTATTCACATATACTGAACCATAAAAGAATGGTCAAGGAAACTTGCCTTGCAGAGCTTTACAAATGATACCGCTTAACCTCGGACTGACTTGGACGCTCAGCTTTATCGCCTATTAAACTATTATCGATTCGACTTCAACATTCAGGTCCTTTACTTGGAACCTCGTTGAGCTCGTCGACTGATCACTAGGTTAACTTTAGTCCAACATCAACTTTCAGTTTTCCGACTAGAACCTACCGGGTCGAAACACTCTATGTTAGAGGACTAGGTATGCTCGACATATCCTCGCTAGACACTTTACCCAGACGATAACGATTACCGACTTGTAATTGAATATATTATTATAATACATGCAACAATTAGGGTTCACGTTCTCAAAAATCGGTTTGGTGTTCGTTTCCAGATAATACGTATACTCTTCATTTTACGAAATTAGGGTTGTTGGTTTTGGCAAAGCATTTTACCACAACATACAATCAAGTTTCGCATAGAATATTCATATATATATATATTTATACATATTCGCTCGACGTCTCGATAATTACCAGATACACTTTCGTATTTCCGTAATTTGATTTTCCGGAAATCGGGCAGCGTCTCCATTGTTTATCGGACTACCCGTCGAAACATAAAATGACGTCAAATCAACCAACCACCCAAATCAAATAATCCAATCATTATAGTTCACAATCCACATTCCACATTACAACGTAACTCATATTTTGATACAACTAGTAATACAAGTATTTATCTAGTTTCAAAAACATTTTATACAAATCGTTTTATTTATTTATTAAATTAGGACTCAGAATATGATCATCACGTTCCACCGTCAGCTCACAAATATTCATCGCTGACAGCGGCAAAATTCACGGGTACCCATTCACTTCGGGTTTCCAGCATGAATTTCACTGATAATTTCTAAACCATTATAATTCGAAAATCACGAAATTTCGTATATTATTTCTCATAAATTCGAATTAAAGCTTCGAATTTAATAAAATTTCAGAGATATAATTTTCCAAAAACCCACAGAACATCAATCAACACTGGAATATTCACACACGGCAACAACATCGAACAACTGAGCAACAAGGCGGCGGCGAGAAATCGCAAGAAAAATGGAAATATAAGGCAGAAACAGAACGCGGTCGGCCACATACAGATACACAGGTGTATAAGTATATACATCATTCAAAAATTAGGACCAAGATTTAGGAACAAACGGAAACGGAGGCCGGCGAATTCGCCGGAAAATAGGGCGGCGGGCTTACCGGGAAAAGAAGCTCGGCGGCGCCTATAAGGGAGCCGGAGAAACAGAACAGGAAAAGAGAAGATCATGGGAGAGAAAGAGTGAAGACACGGAGAGATATACAGGAGAGATTGAGAGATTGCTGAGAGATTAAGGGAGAAAATAAGAGGTTAAGAAGATTAAAAATGAGGATAAGGTTAATTACGATTATCCCCTTGTGTTACTATTTTCATTTTGCAAAACCAACAGCCTACACGTGACCCTGAATTAACAAGGTGCGGCAACGTGTCTCCTTTTTCGATGGAAGCCCGATTTGTATCGTCTTTAATCTTTTTAACGGTTCAACTTGCGAACGCATATTGATCGAAATGATCCCAAAATAGTCTTAAAATATTATAAATATCCCGAAATTAATTAAAACATAAGATTCAAAATTTTAAAATAATTTCTTAAACGCAAATTATACCCGCTTTTAGTAATTAAACGAATCAACGCGCGGGTAAAAATTAATCCCGAAAATTCCCAAAATAATTTTAAAATTCTCGAAATATTCCAAACTTTAATAAATATTAGTTTCATAGTTTTTGAAGAATACTGGAATTAAATACGGATTTTACGAATAAATGCAACCAGAAAATCATATAGTGCTAAATAAATGATGAAATATTGATCTCTAAATTTTATAAAATCCCAAATAAAATTATTGTAATTATAAAACCATTAAAAAAATTTAGAGACATTCCAAATATTTAAGCAAATAAATTTGCATTAAATTCACCTTTAAAAGTAAAAACAATTCAGTACAACTCAATATTTAATTACTCAAATAACCCTATACATCATATTTCACACATAACTAATAGTAAACAACACACAGCTATCAAACCGATACACATATTTTATTTATTTAATAATTTCCATAATTACACATTTAAGTAATACAAAGATACGCGAGTCGTTATAGTGATCTAGAATGATCATTAACGGATACTGAATTTTTTCTTTCAACGGATGAAGCACTTTTCTTTCAATGGATGCAGTCCTTAATCTTTTAATGAATGCTACACTTTGTCTTTCAATGGATGCAGTCATTTGTCTTTCAATGGATGTTGCACTCTGTGCATAACTGCTGTTGTTCCATTTGATGGAAAGTTTAAATATTCTTTTACCATTTCTTCTTGATCACTTTCATCACCACTATCATCAAAATACATCTCAACATTATCAAATTTGAGGTTTTCATGAAAACTTTCATCTCTATGTCCATCAATATTTTAATCATCAAAAATAACATGTACAAATTCCATAACAATGTTGGTTGTCATATTGTAGACTTTATATGATTTTTCAACATCATTTTCAAAAAAAATACCTTCAGAAGCTTTTGCATCAAACTTCCCATGTTGGTCAGCTTGATTTCTTAGAATATAACACTTACATCCAAAAACATGAAAAAGTTTAGTGTTGGATTCCTTGTCTTGAACAATTGATAAGGAGTCATGCAGCTTCAATCAAAGACCAGTTCTTTCTCTCAACCACTTCATTTTGTTGCGGTGTTATTGGATCTGAGAACTCATGCATAATTCCATTTTTTTTTAAAAAAATAACCTCATTGTAGAATTCTTGAACTCAGTTCCATTGTCACTCCTAATTCTTCTAACTTTGAAATCAGGATGATTGTTGACTTACCTAATGTGATTGGTAATGATTTCACTAGCTTCAACATTCGATCTAAGAAAATATATCCATAAAACTTGGAAAAATCCTCTACAATCACTAGGAAATACCTCTTTTTGGAAATTGACAATACATTGACTGGTCCAAATAAATCAGTATGCAACAATTGTAATGGTTCATCGATTGTTGATTCAAACTTCCTTTTGAATGATGCTTTCATTTGCTTTTCCTTTTGACAAGAACCACACAGTCCATCCTTTAAAAAATTCAACTTGAGGAATACCTCTAACAAGGTATTTCCTGACCAATTCATTCATTGTCTTGAAATTCAAATGAGATGGCTTCTTTTTTCATAGCCAACTTTCATCTTGACTTGCTTTACTGAAAAGACAAGTGATTAAATCTGCATTTGTTGTCCTTTTTGCAGGTTACAACACACGCTTCAGAATTAAAGGTATCTAAGTTACCTTTGTCACATAGTTGGATGACGCTAAATAGATTGTGCTTGAGTCCATCAACTAGGGCAATGATGACATTCCCTTTTGAAATCAAGCCATATCCCATAGTATATCCTTGGTTATCATCTCCAAAGGTAATGCTAGGGCCAGCTCTTTCCTTGAACTCTGTGAGCAAGGTAGAATCTCCAGTCATATGCCTTGAGCATCCACTGTCCAAATATTATAGATCCTTTATGTTTCCCTGCACACATCAAAACAAAATAAAGTTAATTTTGGTACCCAAGTTTCCTTGGGTTGCCTTGTTAGATTCCTTCTTAGATTTCTTAGACTTCCCATCACTAGACTCAGGTAATTCAAGATCAACCTTTATCTTGGGGTAGATCTTTAAAACCCATGAATAGGTTGAGATTTATCAAGCACATTGTTATTAACATAATATGGCATTGCTTGTGCAAACATATTATTCCAGAAAGGCATATTATATGACATTTATGGCATATTGAATGCAACATAATAAGGATTTTGTGCAAATGGCGTATTAGCAAAATGTGCAAGTGAATTCTGTGTGCAAAACTGGCATGGCATGCATAGGTGACATAGGCATGTTGAGCAAAGAATGAGGTGCAAACATGGGTGCATTCATAACAGACTTGCAGTTAGTAGACAAATGATTAACACTACCATATTTCACACATGTTTTTCTAGTTGCATACTTATTAGGTGTGTAGTGGTTATATTTGGTAATCCCTACTTTCCCATTCATGTTTGTTTTCCTCTTTGATTCTGCTTTGACCTCAATCTTTTCTAACTTATCACTCAATTGCTTCATTGACAGATGCCCTATATTCACTTTCCATGCATCCTTTGTTTTAATTGATTCTCCTAAGACAAAATTCTTTGTAACTAAAATATATTTCTCCTTCAGTTTTTCTAGCTTTCTTTTGCTAATGGTCTTAGTCACCTTCAACATATGAGATTCATCCTTCAATGGATGAGCTTTATCTTTCAACGAATAAGCTTTGTCTTTACACGGATAAGCTTCATCATCCGTTAATAAAACGTTAACTAACTCTTGGTCCAGTTTTTTCTTGTCCTTCTTCCAGGATGCTTCACAAAATGATTCAATTCCTTGAACTTTGTTAATCTATGCACTAACATCCCTAGAAGATTTCCAGGATTTAATGACTTCTTGCTCACGTTCAAGCCGCTTTCTCAGAATTTCCTCTTTTTTCAAAAACAAAGTTAATTTATATTTAGCAACTTTACACAGAAATTTCAAATTCTAAAACTTAATAAGTTAAGTTTTTAACACAACATTTCTATCACTCAAGAACTGATTATTCTCTTTAATTCTAGTGTTCCCTTTAGTGAGTGATTTAAGTGTGACACGCAAATGGTATAGTTCAGT
Organism: Apium graveolens; assembly: GCF_009905375.1. Classification (NCBI taxonomy): domain Eukaryota; kingdom Viridiplantae; phylum Streptophyta; class Magnoliopsida; order Apiales; family Apiaceae; genus Apium; species Apium graveolens. The sequence continues at coordinate 190,048,919 of NC_133655.1, read as the reverse complement.
AGACATATCATTAATAGCATTATTGCATTCATCTTTAGTAAGTTATAAAATATTTTTAGTGATTACCTGGTTACTGGATGAGCTAACTTTTTTTAGTGTAACTTGGTCATTAGATCTAGGTTGAGATAGTTTATGTCTTCATCTGCATCCTCTTCATCATCTACCTAGTCATTTTCTTGAGAGATGAAGGCCTTCTCCTTTTGTTTGAGCAACTCAAAATATTTCTTCATATAATTCACAAGCTTAAACCTTTTCTTTCCAAAGCTTGGCTTTCCGCACACATTTGCAAAGTGACCATTCATCCCACATTTGAACATTTGAATTTAGTTTTATTAACCATGTTTTTGTTAGATTTTGCAGCTCCAAATTTTTCTTGAATTTGAGCTTTGCAAACCTTCTTCACAGAAAGGCCAGATGCTCATCAACATGATCTATGTCATCTTGGTTGGGACAATCATCATCTTCAACCATCATCCCTTTTTCCTTGCTCAAGTCAGATCTGCCTTTATAAACATTGATGTTTAGTGCAGCTTTAACAGCTTCAACCTTCAACTCCACCACTCTCTCTTGCTCAGCTACGAGTGCCACTAATCCAGCTTTCTTTCTTCCCTTTTTCTATCAGTTCATATTGTTCCATTCCAAGCTCGTATGTCTTTAGAATTCCATTCATTCTCTCAAGAGTAAAGTCTTTATACTCTTGTGAATTTCTAAGAGAGACTGTCATTGGCTTCCACTCTTTTGGCAAAGATCTCGGGAATTTTAGGTTGGAATCCTTGGTTTGGTAGACCCTTTCATACAACTTTAGACCATTCAATAGTTTTGAAATCTACTAAAAATGTCACTCAGTAATTCATCATCTTCAAAATGAAATGTTCATATTGTTGTATGAGAAGTTGCATCTTGTTTTCTCTTACTTGCTCAGTTCCTTCACATAGCACTTCAATAGTGTCCCATATATCCTTAGCAGTTTTGCAATATATGACATTGTCAAACATGTCTTGATCAAGACCATTGAACAAAATGTTCATGGCCTTCTTGTCTTTGTGAACTACTTCAATGTCTTCATCAGTCCATCATGACTTTGGCTTTGGGACATTTTACTCATTTCCAATTGCATCTTCAATATCTGTTACAACCCTTCTAGGAACGTGAGGTCCATTCTCTATGCACTTGATATAGCTTTCATCTTGAGAGAGTAGATGAAGGTGCATCTTCACTTTCCAGTAATGATTGTTGTCTTTTTCCAGAATTGGAATCTTTACACCAACGTCCTTCCTGCTCATGTTTTTTTATTGCTTTGTTCTTTAAACTCTTTAAATGTTAAGAGCTTGCTCTGATACCAATTTTTATTCCCTAACAATACAACAACAGAATTACAAAATAGGGGTTAAATGGAATTCTAGTTTCTTTTTGCTTTTCTGAAGAATCAATTCTTAAATATACAACTGTCTTTAAATGTTAGGTCACACAACACTGTAGAAGGGGGTTGAATACAGTGTAGAATACAATCAAATCGATTTCGAACACAAGTAACATTAAACATATATATTCGATACAATAAACTCGGTTACAATGGAACTGTTCTCTCTCAGTGATGAACAAATATCACGAGAGCTGCTAGGTTATAATGTATGATCTTCTCGATAATGATAACACATATAGTGTAAACCTATGTCTGTGTTTATATAGTACACAATTACAAGATAACTTCTAATTGATATGGAATATAATTCTATCTCCTAAAATATATCAATCGGATATCTTATACAATTCTTTAAGTCCTCTAACTCTTTCCATGCATATCTTCTTTTGTATTAGTCTCGATCTTCTTTCCTGTAAATTATCTTCCTTCCTTAACTGTTAGTCCTCTCGTACTTAAGTTCTGATATCCATCTTCTGATATTTATCTTATGATAATTTAAGTTCTGATATCCTTAAGTCCTGACTTCCAGTAAGTACTGATTCTGGTAAGTACTGATATTTCCTATTTGTTAAGATCTGAAAACTAAACATGAAGCATATTAGACATGACATCTCAAATATATCTAGCAATCTCCCCCAACTTGTAAATTGTGCAAAAATATACAAGTTAATAGATTTGATGATGTCAAAAACATTTAAGTTCAAATGCAATAAGAGTTTAATAAGACTATTAACTACAACTTACAGTCCTTGTAGCTTTACCGAATTCACTGGATCAATCTGAATCCATAATGATTCTTAACAAAATCTCTTACCAGCTTGTCTTCAGCTTTCCTCAGAAATTCAACTGTGTTTTGACCTGCATCAGTTCTTCATCTTTACTATCACCAATTTGATAAATGGTTGTTTTGAGAGCTTGAATTGATGTTCTTTCAAGTCCATCACCAAGTCTGATAACTCTAGGATGTGAAGAGTTTTCATTATAACATAAGCATCTTCCTTTCAGAATAACTTCCACCTTAGCATAATTTTTCAGCATAGGAATTTCTCTTCTACCACATTCAGTAATCATTGGTATATACTGACAAGTCTTTGTAAAAACTTCTGAGAGTCTTTAGATCATGACTTAATCAGAATATCAGAACTTGACATCAGACTTTGCTTATCAGAACTTGACTTCAGACTTTTAGCATTTACACCATCAGAACTTGACTTGTTATGTGTAGAAGATTTTCCTTGAACTTTTCCTTGACCTCTACTCTTATCAGAGTTTCCCTGGTCATCACCTTTATCATCCTTTTTCTTCAGTATTTCAGTAGGTGAGCATTTGGACTTAACTACCTTCTCCCCCTTTTTGGCATCATCAGAAAGTAAGAGAGAATGAAGAAGTTCAACGGAAGATTAGATTTTATCCAATTGAGCTTTCTGAGAAACTTGGTTAGCCAGGACCTCAGCAATTTGGGCATGTTGCTTCTCTTGAATCTTCTCAATGGCTTCAATTTTCTCAAGAGTAGGTCTGATATATCTATTCTTGTCAAGCTTAAGCTGTAGATCTAGCTTATCAGCATGTTCCTTTAGTGTATCAACCTTTTCATGAGTAGAAGAATGTAGACCTTGAAGATGTTTGGTAGATAGAGCAGTGATCTTGAGTTGTGTCTTTAAATCTGCATTTGTGAGTAACTCATCAGCTTTAGTAATATGCTCTGTCAAAATATTAGAACTTGGAATGAAATCAGTGTCATTCCACTTCTTGGTCCACTCCACACCTCTGTGAGTATCCTCCCAAGGAATAGGTGCTTCCTTTTGAACAAATTTCTTCACCAATTCTTCCTTTCCCAGAATGGGAACCGGAGTCTCAACAGAAATATTATCTTCAGAACTTAAGGAAGACTCATTATGTTCTGACAGCACAACAGTGTGTGAAGCAACTGGAGATTCAGGAACAACTTCATTTAAATTCTGAACATCAGAATTTATCTCCAGAGCTGGTGTGGTTGATGTAGATGGTATCTCAGCATTTAAAATTGGAAAATGAGTTAGAGTTTGCTGAGCTTCTGTAGATGGAGCTTCCAGATAAAGAACATTTGGTATATTCAAATTATGAATATCTATTTCATAATTTTTAGTTTGTTCTTTAGTATCATCTGTAGCTTTAATAGGAGAGACAGGAGGGGTTACAACTGTATCAGTATCAGTGTCTTTGGCTTGAGCTGGAAGGGTTCAATAATAATCGGTTCTTGTGAGATCATAGATTCCTGATCCACTTCCTCAGCTTCTTCAGTATCTTCTGATGGAACCTTAGCCAAATACCTCCTAGCCTTCATTTTCTTCAATCTCCTTGCCAATGAAGGAGTTGCTTCAACAGTAACAGAACTTACAGATTTCTTTCTTTTTAAAGTATGAGAACTTTGAGCTGTTATTTCTGTCTGAGAAGTAAAGTTCTCAGCTTCAATTATCACAGGTTCTGATGCATGAACCCGTGCTTCAACTGTTTCCTCTTTATCACTATCAGATTCATCTCTGAGAATCATCTTCCTTCTCTTTTGAGGAGGTTGAGGAACAGACTTGTCCTCTTTGGTCGGGAAGATGAAGATCTGATGGTATGTGCTGATGATTCAGGTTGAAATTATTGAGGTGATGGTTTGAAATATGTCCGTATGGTAGATTTTGGTTGTGGTTGAGAAGTTTGAGGTGTTTGGGTAGTGGTGGTAGGTGCTGATGGTAGAGGTTCAGATGGTTGGACATCAGGATATAATGCAGTGTATGTAACTGGATCATAGATTATTAAGGCTTGTTTGACAGATAAAGGAATTTGGAGGGGTCTTAACACAGCCTTCTTATTATCAATAGATAAATAGTCATTAAAAGCTCTTTTAGCTAGTCTAAATGATGGAAGTAATTCACTAGCTAATTAGGGCTTATCAGCACAACAAAAACTATAAATAAGCTGATAAAATCTAGCAAAATAAATAGTGTTCCTATCTTATGTCATCCTATCCCCAATAAAGCCTAAAAAGCATTTGCAAAATAAAAGTCAGTTTGATTAATGAGAGCATACCCGATTTGTTGACTGAGTATGGGGATTACATCGAAATTAGAACATTTGTTGGAGAATGTCTTTGTAATGCAGTCAAAGAAGAAACTCCATTCCCTCCTTATGTTAGATCTATTCAATTGACCCAGCTTTGCCAATATCTTTTCATACCCCAGACTGGCCATCATATTTTGAAGAACTGGCTCCTCAACAGTTGTATAAGCACAGTGTTCAGGCAACTGCAATGCTTGGCGAACTGTAGCCAAAGTCACGACATGCTTATCCTCCCCTGTTATAAAGATAATACTTGGGGACCCTTGAGCAGCACCATCATCATAGATTCCACTTCTCCAAAACTCCAGCACTTGGGTTCTAGAGAATTCTTCAGGTTGGGTCAAAGCATACCCAATATCAGAATTAGTAAGGAAATCCTGAATAAAGTGAAGTTCCGATGGAGCTTCAGCCTTGTTAAGAATAGACGAGTAGTTGTTAGGAACAAACTTAGCTCCATTGAAAATCAAGTCTTTTGGTGCAATCTCTGTAAGAAATTAAGTGAGAAAATATGTCGCGCGAATGGTGTTTGTGAAAATGCCTGTAAGAAAATGCTTCAGAGAATATTAGAGAGAGAGAGAATAGAAGAGATTAAGAATAGAAAAGTAAGTAAAAGATTAGAAAATATTTTAACTCCCATATATATACTCTCTCCACTCAATAGTTGTATTTTTGAAGCATGAGATACACTTTACACCTGGCAATGTGTGAACAGTTAGTTAACATTTAAAGCAGGAGTTAATGGGCACGTAAAATAAGCAATAATTACCGTGCACATGCAGTTTTTCAGGACAAACACGTTTACCACTAACCCAGAATGATTATGACTATTTTTATCTTACCCAAATATATTATGATTTAAATATGATTGTTTCAGTTTTTACCACAAATAAGTCAAGTAAAGAATAATGCCACGTAAGCATCAATGATTCCATCAGGATTTAATATCAGAACTTAATTTATATCAGATTTTAACAGTCATCAGAATATGGCTTCTGAACTCAAAAAGTGAATATCTTTTTATGTGATTCTTCATACAAATACTGACTTGTTTCCTTCAGAGTTTAATCATCAGAACTTTCATCAGAACTTGTCCTCAGAATTTATGCAAATGACACTTAACTGTTTGTCAAAAATAACTTAATCACTACAGTAATTTTCATCATTCATATGGACTGAAAGTGTGTGCATTCGGCAATATATTAGATAAAGATTAAAGTCTGATAAACTTCAGTACATCTTAGAAACAAGGCATAACTAAGAAAAGTGCTTAAAATCTGTCATTAATCATGAAGTCTACTATAGAACAAATTTATGCAAGAGTCCACCTCAACTGTTTGTGCTCATTTTATGCATCTTTTGAAATTCCTTTTTACAGTGGCTTCTTAGTGTAAGTGAGTCACGACTGCTTATCAGAATTTATGCTATTGTCAGCGTATTTCTCCAGTAATCAGAGAATGTGAAAAGTCACCAAGAAAATTTATTTTCTTTTCTAATGCATATTACTTAATACAAGTAATGCACTTGGGTCTTCCCTTCCACATATTTACTCTAGATCTCAAAGGAGTACCTGACTTTTATTTTATTTTATTTTATTTTCTTTTGATAAGTGAGGCTTATCAGCATTTAGTTCATCCTTAAGATTTACTGACATCAGAATCTAACAGATAAGAAGCAAGAATCTAGTTTGTGACTTAGTAATAAGATACACAAAGTAAACTTGACTAAGCTCAAAATTAGAATTTGCTTATGTAAATGAGTTTCCACATAAACAACTAATTCAAACATGGGATTTCTAGTATGTTAAAGACTACTAGGTCGGCATCTAGCACAGTTATCCTCATTGGATTAAATAGTCACAGAACATTCAAAACAATATCAGAGTTTAAAGATCCACATCAGATAACAATCAGTATTTAATGAATTTCAATTAAAGAACAGATTTCAAGAAGATAAGACAATCTGTAAACACTGATCATAAAGTCTGATGCATGAGAACAAAAACTTAGCAGATTTAGAGAAAGAACCTGAAACCATTCCAAGTTCATTTACCAGTCTTGTAAAAGTAGCTTCATATAGTGGTTTTGTGAAGATATCTGCTAGTTGTTGATCTGTTTAAACAAAATGCAATTCCATTGTACCTTCCATCACATGTTCCCTTATGAAATGGTACCTAATGCTGATGTGCTTTGTCTTTGAGTGTTGAACTGGATTACCTGTCATAGCAATAGCACTTTGATTATCACAGTAAATAGGGATTTTAGAAAATTCTAACCCATAATCCAGTAACTGATTCTTCATCCAAATAATATGTGCACAACAGCTTCCTGCAGCAATATATTCTGCTTCTGCAGTTGATGTGGAAATTGACTTCTATTTCTTGCTAAATCAAGAAACCAATCTGCCTCTAAGAAATTGGCCCAGTAGTGCTTTTCCTGTCTATTTTGCATCCTGCAAAATCTGCATCTGAGTAACCTATTATCTTAAATTCTGATTCTCTAGGATACCACAATCCCAGATCTGCTGTACATTTAAGGTACTTGAAAATTCTTTTCACAGCTATTAAGTGAGGTTCTCTTGGATCAGTCTAAAATCTTGCACAAAGACATGTAGCAGACATGATATCAGGTTTACTTGCAGTTAAATAGAGTAAAGAGCCAATCATACCTCTGTAGTTAGTAATATCTACTGATGAACCAGTATATATATCTAACTTGGTTGCAGTGGCCATGGGAGTGGATGCCGTTGAACTATCTTGTATTCCAAACTTCTTCAGTGAATTTCTGGTGTTCTTGGATTGACAGATAAAAGTACCTTCTTCATTTTTCTTGACTTGAAGTCCTAGAAAATAGCTGAGTTCTCCCATCATACTCATTTGATATCTTGACTGCATTAGCTTTGCAAACCTCTCACAGAGTTTGGCATTTGTAAAACCAAATATGATATCATCAACATATATTTGTAGCAAAAGTAAGTCCTTTCCATGGTTGAGGTAGAACTGTGTTTTATCAATGGTACCTCTGTGAAATCCACTTTCCAGAAGGAATTGAGCTAAAGTCTCATACCATGCTCTAGGAGCTTGCTTAAGGCCATAAAGTGCTTTGTCAAACCTATAGACATGATTTGGAAATTTTGAATCTACAAAGCCTGGAGGTTTTCCAACATAGACCTCTTCTTCCAATTCTGCATTAAGAAAAGAATTTTTCACATCCATTTGAAAGACATTAAACTTTTTCTGAGCAGCATAAGCCAAAAAGATCCTTATGGCTTCTAATCTGGCAACTGGTGCAAATGTTTCATCATAATTAATACCCTCTTGTTGAGAGTAGCCTTTAGCAACCGACCTTTCTTTATTCCTTGTAATTATGCCATCACTGTCAGTTTTGTTTCTGAACACCCATTTTGTGCCAACAACTGATCTTTTCTTTGGTCTTGGCACTAGGGTCCAGACTTTATTTCTTTCAAATTCATTTAACTCATCCTGCATTGCTTGGACCCAATCAGCATCTTGAAGAGCTTCTTCCACTTTCTTTGGTTCAGTCTGAGATAGAAAAGAATGATAGACACATTCATTTGATGTTGCAGTTCTAGTTCTGACACCTACTTCAGGATCTCCAAAAATTAAGTCAGGTGTATGTGATTTGGTCCACTTCCTTGCAGATTGAAGTTGACTTCTAGAACTGAATCCTCCCCCATGATCCATGCTGTCTCCATTAGCATTTTCTGATGCCCCCCTGTAGTTATGCTCTCTGAGACTTTAGAATTTGACTTGGATCCTTAGGATTTGAAGTATCAGAGCTTCCAGAATTATCAAAATTTGGCTCATCAGAACTAGATGAATCAGAACTTGAAGAGCCAATGTTAGGTTCTGATGCTTCTTTAGAGTCTTGAGATGTGGTAGGATCCTCAACTTGCTCCCCCTGGACAGGTGCATTTTCCTTTGGAGTTGTTACCACAGATTCAATGACATCAGTACTTATAGGATCAGAGTTTAAGTCATCAGAATTTACAGAATCAGAATTTAAGTCTTCATTTTCAAATCTCAACTGATCGTGATCATTGAAATCTTCAAGACCAGTAATCTTCTTATCATCAAAAGATACATTGATAGATTCCATGATAACCCTTGTTCTTAAATTGTGGACTCTGAAGGCTTTTGTGGAAAGTGGATATCCAACAAAAATTCCTTCATCAGCTTTTAGATCAAATTTTGACAGATGTTCAGGATGAGTCTTAAGGACAAAACACTTACATCCAAATACATGAAAGTATTTCATATTTGGCTTCTTTTTATTCACCATCTCATATGGTGTTTTTCCTTGCTTGTTTATGAGTGTTGAATTCTGTGTAAAACAAGCAGTCTGCACAGCTTCAGCCCAAAAGTAGGTTGGAAGCTTTGCTTCATCAAGCATAGTTCGTGCAGCTTCAATGAGAGTCCTGTTCTTTCTTTCTACAACTCCATTTTTCTGTGGAGTTCCAGGTGCAGAAAATTCCTGTTTGATTCCATGCTCTTTGCAGAACTCTTCCATGATTGAATTCTTGAACTCAGTGCCATTATCACTTCTTATAATTTTAGCAAAATCTTTGACCAACTTGTCCAGCTGTCTGACATGATCAGTTAGAGTAAATGCAGTTTCATTCTTCTTGTTCAAGAAGTACACCCAAGTGTACCTTGTGAACTCATCCACTATAACCATAGCATATTTCTTCTTTACAATAGACATGACATTGACTGGTCCAAATAGATCAACATACAGTAGGTGATAAGGCTCAAGAATTGATGACTCAGTTTTGCTCTTGAAAGAAGTTTTTCTTTGTTTTTGTTAGGAATATGTGTATTAGTTTGATGATAAGTTAAACAAAACACTTAAGTAGAAATCTAGTGATTGTAGCCTCAACGGATAAGACCATCTTGGCTATCTGTTGAAGGAGTAGCTTTACTTAGCAATAAGTTTAGTATTGTAGCATATTTCATTCTCTGGATTCAAGTTGTAATTCTTAGATGTTGTAGGAAAGTATCAGTCATGTTGACTACTAGTGGATATGCAAACAGGAGGGCTAATTGTAAATATTTCATGCCTTGTAATTTTATATAAGTGAAGAAGTATCAACTGATATTGAAGACCTTCAACGGATAAGAAACAAAGCTTCAACGGATGTCTCTAATGCTTCAACGGATAATATCCATCAACGAATAAGTGCTTCAACGGATAAAGGCTTCAACTGATAATGCATCAACAGATAAAGCCTCAACGGATAAGGCATCAACGGATGAAAGCTTCAACGGATGCTTAGTTCATTAGCAGTTGATAGTGACAATTCACAAGCTGACAGAGGCACATGGGTTGAGAGAGACAAACTGGAATGTGGAAGCCTCTAGGAGGAATCAAGAAAATGCAGCATTCCCATTCTGATGCAAAAAATAAAGTATTCAAAGATTCACAGATTATCCTAGATTGCATTGGATAGAGAAATGAAGAAGAAACATGTGAAGAATCCTTTCAATTGTATTTTACAGTTTTGTCTTCACTTGTAATCTTGGTGTTATATAAACCAAGTAGCAGCTAGTAATTAGATAAGAATTTTCCTGAGCTGTTTAGAAATATCCAGAGAGAAAATCATCTAGTTTGTACTAGGAAGCAGCTGTGATTTAATTCTTTGAATCACAGATTTTCTGAAATAACACATCTCTGGTGGAACAACAAATCCACCAGAAAAGTTTTTAAGATCTTTGTGTTCTTTACATTGGCACAAGCAAATCAGAATCAAGCAAGGGTAAAGAGCAAGCAGCTGAGGATGAAGACAATTCCAGTCAGGATGACTCTGATGATGTTGATGAACATCTGGCTTTTCTGTCCAGGAGGTTTGCAAAGATGAAGTTCAGAAAAAATACAAAGTTCACTAAGCCAAACAAAAACATGGTGGACAAATCAAAGTTCAAAATGTTACACCTGTGGCATTAGTGGACACTTTGCAAGTGAGTGTAGAAAGCCAACTTCTGATAAAAAGAAATTTGAGCAAGTTGATTATAAAAAGAAGTATTTTGATTTACTCAAACAAAAGGAAAGAGCTTTTCTCACTCAAGATGATTGGGCAGCAGATGGGGTCAATGAAGATGATGATATGGAATATGTCAACCTAGCCCTGATGGCTAATTCTGATGAAAATGAAACTAGTTCATCAAGCAACCAGGTAATTACTACTGATCACTCTCAGCTTTCTAAACATGAATGTAATGAAGCCATAAATGATATGTCCAATGAATTATATCATTTGCGTGTTTCCCTTAAATCACTAGCAAAAGATAACACTAGGATCAAGGAGAATAATGTGCTTTTAAGTGATAGGAATGCTGTGTTAGAGGATCAGGTAATTGAGCTTGAAAAGATAAAACTTAAATGCTTGACTGTTGAGAGTGAACTAGCAGAAGTTGTTAAGAAAGTAGAAATTCTTTCTAAACAGTTAGAAAGTGAGCAAGAGGTAATCAAGGCCTGGAAAACATCTAGGGATGTTAGTGTTCAGATTGCAAAGGTTCAGGGAATTGAATCATTCTGTGAGGATGCCTGGAAGATAAACAAAAAGGAGTTAGAATTAATTGATGGATTGTCAACGGATGTGGAATCAACGGATGATGAAAGTTATTCGTTGAAGGAAGAAAAGGAGCATCCGTTGAAGGCTCATCAATTAAAAGAATGATTCAACTCTCAAGAACTTTGTCAAAGAAGGAGCTAGCACATCCAGAGATGTCAGTAAGGTGAATATAGGACACATGACTTTAGATCAGCTGAAAGATAGGCTTAAGTTGGTTGAGGATAAGAAGGAAACTAAAAGAAAATCTAAAAGAAATGGGAAGGTAGGGATTAATAAACATAACAATTACACACCTGATAGGTATGCTCCTAGAAAAAGTTGTGTGCATTGTAAAAGTGTTAATCACCTATTTGATAATTGCAAATATGTTAAAAATGCTCCCCTGCCTTCAAATCCCTCCATGCCTAACATGTCTATGTCACCTCTGCATGCTATGCCTGTTATGTCTCACCAGAATCCCCAAGCACATTTTGCAAACATGCCATATATTAATAATCCGTATTTTACTGCATTTAGTATGCCTCAAATGCCATACAATATGCCTATGTGGAATAACATGTTTGCACAACCTATGCCTTATCAAATTCAATCAAGTGTGTTAAATGATTCTGTGACTAACCCTACACTTCAACCAACCACATCTGAGACCAAGGTTGACCCAAAGTTACCTAAGTCAAAAGATGCAGGAGGAATGAAGTCTAGGAAAAAGACTAACAAGGATGGACCCAAGGAAACTTGGGTACCAAAATCAACTTGATTGATTTTGTTGTGTGCAGGGACAAAGAAGGAATCTATGGTACTTGGACGGTGGTTGTTCAAGACACATGACAGGAGATTTCACCCTGCTCACAGAGTTTAAGGAGAGAGTTGGCCCTAGCATAACCTTTGGAGATGACAGCAAAGGATTCACTATGGGATATGGCTTGATTTCAAAAGGAAATGTCATCATTGATGAAGTTGCATTGGTTGATGGTCTCAAACACAACTTATTGAGCATCAGTCAACTTTGTGACAGAGGGAATACTGTCTCCTTCAATTCTGAAGCCTGTATTGTCATAAGTAAGAAGGACAATAAAGTGGTTCTAACTGGAGTTAGAAAAGGGAATGTGTACTTAGCTGATTTTAACTCTACATATGCAGAATCCATTACTTGTCTTCTCAGCAAAGCAAGTCCAGTTGAAAGTTGGCTATGGCACAAGAAGCTGCCCCATTTGAATTTCAAGACAATGAATGATCTAGTCAAAAAGGACTTAGTTAGAGGAATGCCTCTAGTGGAATTCACAAAGGATGGACTGTGTGATGCTTGTCAGAAAGGAAAGTAAAAGAGAGTATCATTCAGTAAGAAGCTTGAATCTGCAATTGATGAACCATTACAACTGCTACACATGGATCTTTTTGGACCAGTCAATGTATTGTCAATTTCAAGGAAAATATATTGCCTAGTGATTGTTGATGATTTCTCTAAGTTCTCATGGGTCTATTTTCTTGGATCAAAGGATGAAGCTAGTGAAATCATTATCAATCATATCAAGCAAGTCAACAATCATCCTGATTTCAAAGTAAGGAATATTAGGATTGACAATGGAACTGAGTTCAAGAATTCAACCATGAAGTTGTTCTGTGAAGAAAGTGGGATCATGCATGAGTTCTCAGCTCCAAGGACTCCACAACAAAATGGTGTGGTGGAAAGGAAGAACAGATCACTAATTGAAGCTGCAAGGACAATGCTTGAAGAGTCAAAACTCCCAACTTATTTTTGGGCTGAGGCTGTTAACTGTGCATGTTACACTCAGAACATTTCTCTAATCAATCAAGAAAAAGGCATGACTCCCTATCAATTATTCAAGAGAAGAAAACCAACTTTAAACTTTCTACATGTCTTTGGTTGCAAATGCTACATCTTAAGGAATCAATCTGATCACAAAGGGAAGTTTGATGTAAAGGCTGATGAAGGAATATTTGTTGGTTATTCTGGTGGAAAATCTTATAGGGTCTACAATCTTAGAACAAACATTGTCATGGAATCTGTGCATATTGTGTTTGATGATAAAAAGATTGATGGACTAACAGATGAGGGACATCATGAAGGGCTCAAATTCGACAACATTGAGATATATTGTGATGATAGTGAAGATGAGAATGATGAAGAAGGCATCTCAAGAAGAATTCAGAATCTGCCTTTGGATAATGCACAGAATGCTACATCCGTTGAAAGTCATAATTCAGCTTCCGTTGAAAGAAGCAATGCAGCATCCGTTGAGAGTCAAAGTGCATCATCCGTTGAAGTTCATAATGAAGCATCCGTTGATCACAGTCTGTCAACGGATAACCAATTCACTTCATCAGTTGATAGAACTCCCAATTCCTTTCAAAGGATCAGCAAATCAGGGGGAGTTTTAACCAATCAACATTCTATTTCACATCATGACAATACTGAGGCAACCTCATCTAGAGCTAATCTACCACCTCAAAGGAAATGGACCGAGAATCACCCTTTTGAACTGATCATTGGTGATGCTACATCTAAAGTGCAAACTAGAAGGGCTACTCAAGATGAATGTCTGTATAGTAGCTTTCTATCACAGGAGGAACCTAAGAGAGTGGAAGAAGCTCTATTGGATCCAGATTGGATTTTAGCAATGCAAGAAGAGCTAAACCAATTTGAGAGAAACAAAGTATAGAAGCTAGTACCCAAGCCAAAGAACAAGAGTTCTATTGACATAAAATGGGTATTCAAAAACAAGATGGATGAAAATGGCATTGTCATAAGGAATAAAGCCAGATTGGTTGCTAAAGGCTACTCTCAACAAGAGGGAATAGATTTTGATGAAACATTTGCTCCAGTTGCCTGACTTGAAGCCATCAGAATCTTTCTAGCCTATGCAGCTAATGCCAATTTCAAAGTCTATCAAATGGATGTCAAGAGTGCATTTCTAAATTGGGGAATTAGAGGAAGAAGTTTATGTAAGCCAACCTCCAGGATTTGAAGATCCAAATTTTCCAAACTATGTGTATTATCTGTTGAAAGCACTCTATGGACTAAAGCAAGCACCTAGAGCCTGGTATGAGACTTTGTCAAAATTCCTTATCACTTCACAAGAGGTACTGTTGACAAAACTCTCTTCTTTAGAAATGTTAATGGCTCTAAAATACTTGTTCAAATTTATGTAGATGATATTATATTTGGATCTACAGATGATAAGCTTTGTAAAAAGTTTGCTAAATTAATGCAAAGTAAATATGAAATGAGCATGATGGGAGAGCTAACTTACTTTCTTGGTTTACAAGTTAAAAAAGTTAGTGGTGGAATTTTCATTAGTCAAACTAAATATATTTATGATCTTTTAAAGAAGTTTGACTTAATGGATTGTTCACCTGCAAAAACTCCCATGGCCACTGCCACTAAGCTTGAATTAAACAAGACTGAAAAGTCTGTGGATATTTCAAATTATAGAGGCATGGTTGGCTCCCTTTTATATTTAAATGCTAGTAGACCTGATATAATGTTTTCTACATGTCTCTGTGCTAGATTTCAAGCTGACCCTAAAGAATCTCACTTAGTGGCTATTAAAAGAATTTTCAGATATCTCAAAGGGACTCCAAATCTAGGAATTTGGTACCCTAGAAAGTCTGGTTTTGATCTAATTGGCTACTCAGATGCAGATTATGCAGGCTACAAAATAGACAGGAAAAGCACAATTGGTACCTGTCAATTTCTAGGGAACAAGCTTGTGTCATGGTTCAACAAGAAGCAGAATTCTGTTTCCACATCAACAGCTGAAGCTGAGTATATTGCTGCTGGTAGTTGCTGTGCACAGATATTATGGATGAGGAATCAACTATTTGACTATGGTCTGACTGTTGACAAAATTCCAAGTGATAACACAAGTGCCATTGCCATTACTGAAAATCCAGTGCAGCACTCAAGAACCAAGCACATTGATATCAAGTACCACTTCATTAGGGAATATGTGATGAAAGGTACAGTGGAACTTCATTTTGTTCCAAATGAAAAGCAGATTGCAGACATATTTACCAAGCAACTTGATGAATCAACATTCACAAGATTAGTGAGTGAGTTAGGTATACTTAATTATTCATAATTTATGTCATCTATATAATCTGCCTTGAAGCCTGAAATGAATTTGCTGCAAGAACAAAGTTGGCTTTAAGTAAGACTTATCCTATGAACGGATATTCCCTATCTGGTGAAAGCCAAAATTGTTCTATCAACGAATGTTCATTATCCGTTGAAAGACAAATACATTTCTGGTAATTTTATCCTTCAACGGATAAAATGGTGTTGATCATCAATGGATAACTATTTACCTTATCCGTTGAAGTGTCATATCAGTTACTATAAGTGAGTCACAGCCGTTGATTCTTTTACTCAACCGTTGATACAGATATACAGTGTTGTATGTCTTTGTATTTAAGGTAGTTTTCAGAATTTCTACAATTTTATTTATTCTTGAACGGCTGTAACTTACTTAAAAGTATCATTTAATCATTTTATTTACGTTTTAATTCAAGAAAGTATAAAAGCCCAATTGAACTCTTATTTTCACTTTACGCTTTCTTGCAATTCTTATTCTCCTTCTCTCCCAAAAAATTCTCAAGTTTTTCTCTGCAACCTCTACTCACAACAATGGCACTAGTAGTCAAAATTATGTCTCAAACAGGATTTGTTTATGAAAAGAATAATTTCGTAGCCTTGGTTGAAAAGAATGAAGCCCATTCTGATTATCACAAGATGATGGACTTCATCAAAAACTGCAAACTAAGTTATGCAATTCTGGAAGCCCCAACCATCTATTGTGAGGTGATTGAGGAAATTTGGACAACTGCAGAGTTCAACTCCACAGATATGACTATTGCCTTCTCTCTCAAAGGTAAGGACTATTGCATTAACTGTGATGATATACAATCTTGCTTTAAGTTGCCTGAGAATAATGCCATGACACCACACACTGATAAAGATGTATCTGCTATGTTAGATTCCATAGGCTATACTTTTGATTCTGCTAGTTTAGGTAGTATTAGAAGGAAAGGCCTTAGGAAAGAATGGAGTTTTCTTGGAGATGCCTTCATTAAAGTTTTCTCTGGGAAGATTAGCAATTTTGATGCCATAACTTCATCTCTTGTTAATATGCACTATATGCTAGTTTCTGATAGGTACTTTAATTTTAGCAACTGTGTTATGCTAAAATTAGGATCCAGATTAGGTAACAAAGCTAATAGACCACATAACATCTACTATGCTAGATTCTTTATGTTATTGGCTAACCATGTTGCTGAAGGTTTGGTTATATCAAATGAGAATAATAAACTCAAATGCTGGGCACAAGAGAAAAGGGTCCTTGCAGACCTTTTGAGAATGAACCTCAACAGCCAGGTGCCATTGGTATACTTGCCAATCATGAATGCACCACAGGTAAGTGAGGTAAACACTACTATAACTCCTACTATTTCCAACCCCATTGTTTCTTTGCCCTCTAGTGTGGCCATGGAATCTGTGTCTTTGTCCAAACAGGTTCCTGCCAAAGCCACCAAAACCAAAGTTTCAAAACTCAAGTCAAAGAAACCTACCTCTGTTGTTTCTCAAAAGACAACAGTTGTAACAACTATCATAAACCCTGAAGGGAGTGAACAGGGTGTGAGTGGTGAGGGGAGGGGTGAACATCAAGAAACCCCCCAGGATAAGGTGGGAGAGGTGAGTGGTACCCAAGCCAGCCAAGCCACATTCTCTCAAAAGACTGTGGTAGTTCAAAAGGAGTCCAACACATCCCTAGTTGTATCCTCCCAAAAGGATGTAACTATTGAAAATAGTCCCCAACCAGGGACACAGAACAAAAGAGGGAGGGACACTGAAGCCACACATTCACCAATTAAAGCCTTTTCAAGGAAGAAGAAGGCCAAGACCCTAGTTTCCATACAAGGGACATACACAGCACATATACATCCACCTGTATCTGAGCCTTCACAAATTCAGCTTGATGTGATTCCAGCAAATATGGAATCACAGCCCCATTCTCTCATAATAGAAACGCACCAATCATCAAACTCTCCATCACCCTCTCTGGATGTGGATATGATATTCACATCAATTCCTGATTCTCCCTCATTAAAACTCAGGGAGAAGCCCCACTCAAAACCTGATGATCATCACCTTTTAGATGATTTGTTGGATCATCAGCCAATTCTTTCAGATGTAGTTGAAGAATCTGTGTTACCTCACTTAAAATCAATTCCCACAGATTCAACAATTATGTCACTTTCTATATCTACATCTTTTCCTTCTTCAATGGATATCTCTCATCCGTTGACAAGTGGTTGTTCTTCAACGGATAAGCTTAACAGCAATTATCCGTTGATACCATCAGTTTCCACTTCAACGGATACTCCCTATCCGTTGATGGTCTCTACACACATAACAGAAACAATACCAACTGTAGAGGACATGGCTACTGTACAATCACTTTTAGGTTTGAGGGAAGGGGGTGATCTTTTGAGTGAGAGGTTGGGTTGCTCCCAGGCAAAAGGAGAGGTTGAGAGTCACCATATGCATGCTATTTCTTCCAGCATGGCAAAAGTGAGTGAGGGGAGTGCCACCTTAGAAGGTGAGGGTGAGGGTGTGAGGTGAGTGTGAGCCAGGGGGAGCCCCTGATGCAAGAAAATAGAGAAAAAGAGAGAAAGGCAGGTACAGAAGCTATAAGGGTGGATCCAGCCATTGCTAGTGAGTCAATGAAAGTGGATGATGCAGAAAAGGAAAGACAATTTCAGCAACATTTCAAAGCTGCAATTGATAACATTTCCTTGGATGCTGACACTTTTACTCATCCTATTTCAGCCTATCAATTATTGGCTGCTCAGGGCAATGTGGAGGCAGAACAGACATTACACATTGTACACACTTCAGAATCTCTTCTCAGAGATAAAGCAGCTGTTAACAGGCTGCCTTCTCAAGCTGGTGAGCCATCTGAAGAATTTGGAGTGAATTCTAATGATGATGACTCTAATTCTTTGAATGAGAGCATGAACTTAGGGGGAGTAGCAGGCCCAAGTTCTGTTCCTGATCTTCCTGAATGGGCATGGGCAAAAGCCTCAACACCAAAAGAGTTTAGTGTCACTTTGATTAGACAAGTCATGACAATTCAGCAGACCCTTCAGGAGACTACAGATGCTGGTACCAAGGCAATTCTTCAAGCTCATCTGGAATCTCTGCATCTCTTGCAGTTGCAGCATTTCCAACAAAATCTAAGTGTGGATGAGCTCAAACAGGACATTGCTGATCTGAAATCCTACAATGCTGAGAAGTTGGATTCAGTCATACCTTATGGTACTATGCAGGATTTGTTGGGGAGACTGAGGAAAGAATCCGATGCTGACAAGAGACTGGCCAGATTGGAAAACAGGGTTCAAATCATTGAAGATTCTATGGTCACAATTCTTCAAAATCAACAAACTCAAACAAATCTACTCATGCAGCTGGTTAATGCACAAGGCTTGACTCCTACCCTTGATGATAACAAAAATGGGGAGAATAAAGGGAAAGGGGAAGGAGAGCCATCAACAACAGTTCAAATTTCTCAAGTGCTAGTTCCTGTCATCACCACTTCTCCAATTATTCAACTCAAAGGAAAGCTTGATGGAATTGATCTAATCCAGATTGCAGCAGCTGAATTGCAAGTCAAAGAGCAAAGGAAGAAGATTGATGAAAAGATGCAACAAATATTTGGTTCTACAACTTCTCAATCACAATCTGTGAAGCACAGCACAAAAGTGGAATCAATTATTTTGGAACTCAAGCCAGTAGGGAGGAATAAGGTTGGAGAGACTTCTTCCAAGGATTTGAAACCTATGGTCCTCAAGCCCAACAACAGATCCAATAAGGACTCTACAAAGAATCCTCTGAAAGAAGTGGATTTTCCTCTTCCAAAGGCTGATGAGGACAAGCTTTTGGGTAGAAGTATCTCATATCTCAAAGAGACCATGGACGTGGCTGTAAGGAGAAACATGGCTATTATCTTCAGAGAGGGAAAGAACATATGTGTGATGCAAGGACATCCTAAATTCTCAATAGCCAAGAGGGAAGAAACCAGAAGGTTGAAGGAAGAAGCCAAACAGATAAAGGCTGACAAAAGAGCACAAGCAAAGCTTGAAAAATAGCTAAAGTCAAGTCAGGCTGAAGAGCAGAAAGAAATTGAAGACAAAAGTGAAGATGAAGCTATGGGGGACATGGTTGGTACTGAGATGGAGAAAAGAAGTAAGGGAAGAGAGGAATGGCAGAAAGGGAACAGAAAGAAGGTCAATGCAAAGAGAAAAATGGTAGATAAGACTGAAGAAACCCAATCAATATCCAAACCACTACCCTCTATTCCTCAACCCATTGTGCCTGACCCCTTCATGAACATTCATGGTGAAACAATCATTCCCAAGGAGGAACCAATTGATTGGGACACCATCAAATTGCCCACCTTCCTAACCTCTTCTCCACCATCAAAGAAGCAGAAAAGAAGAATCAAATCAACACCCTCTAGAGCCTCAATCAAATTCACACAAAAGCCTAAGCCTAAACCTCAAGCCTCTAAAGATGATTATGTTCACATCTGTGACATAAAAGAATTTTCAGACATTGAACTCTATCTGGATGAGCTGGAGGAAGTAAGGGGAATAGCTGCCTACAGACAGCTACCAGAAAGACTAGTGTTCAAATACAAAGGAGATGGGGAAAGAACCTGGCCTCTTTACAGAATTCTGAATGAAGGCTACTCTACCTTGATTAGAGTCTACTCAGCCATACAAAGGGATTCTGGCTTTACCAGGACTGCCAAGACTGAGATTCTCAACAAGATTGCCAATATTAGGAAAACTTGGAGGGAGCCCAATGCTTTGCCTAGAACTTTACTCATTCAAGAAAGAGGAATTACAATTCACAAATCACCTCATTGGTTGATGGAGTTCAGAGACAACAAAAGAGTCAGAAGATTTTTTAGAATTGAAGATCATCTCAAGATTGCCAGTAATGAAACTGTCAAGGATATGTAATCTAAGTTGGACATCAATGAAGAGGATGAAGCTGAATTCTACAGACAACTTCAACTTCAAATAGAGGAGAATGACAGGAGGCTAGGAAAGAAAACAAGGGATCAAAGGAAAAGGAAGTAATCTGCTCAGGCTAAAGGAGCACCCTTGGAAATAATGTAACTCTTCAATTCCATCTCAACATTCACATTTTTGTAGCACTTTTGAATTTCTGCTTTATTACAGTTAATATATTTGTCAAGTGTTTTGTTATCATCAAGCTAAACCCAAATTTATGCCTACAGTTCTAGTAGACATAAATAGGGGGAGATTGTTAGGAATATGTGTATTAGTTTAATGATAAGTTAAACAAAACACTTAAGTAGAAATCTAGTGAATGTAGCCTCAACGGATAAGACCATCTTGGCTATCCGTTGAAGGAGTAGCTTTACTTAGCAATAAGTTTAGTATTGTAGCATATTTCATTCTCTGGATTCAAGTTGTAATTCTTAGATGTTGTAGGAAAGTATCAGTCATGTTGACTACTAGTTGATATGCAAATAGGAGGGCTAATTGTAAATATTTCATGCCTTGTAATTTTGTATAAGTGAAGAAGTATCAACTGATATTGAAGACCTTCAACGGATAAGAAACAAAGCTTCAACGGATGTCTCTAATGCTTCAACGGATAATATCCATCAACGGATAAGTGCTTCAATGGATAAAGACTTCAACTGATAATGCATCAACGGATAAAGCTTCAACGGATAAAGCCTCAACGGATAAGGCATCAACGGATGAAAGCTTTAACGGATGCTTAGTTCATTAGCAGTTGATAGTGATAATTCACAAGCTGACAGAGGCACATGGGTTGACAGAGACAAACTGGAATGTGGAAGCCTCTAGGAGGAATCAAGAAAATGCAGCATTCCCATTCTGATGCAAACAAGGAAGTATTCAAAGATTCACAGATTATCCTAGATTGCATTGGATAGAGACATGAAGAAGAAACATGTGAAGAATCCTTTTAATTGTATTTTACAGTTTTTTCTTCACTTGTAATCTTGGTGTTATATAAACCAAGTAGCAGCTAGTAATTAGATAAGAATTTTCCTGAGGTGTTTAGAAATATCCAGAGAGAAAATCATCTAGTTTGTACTAGGAAGCAGCTATGATTTAATTCTTTAAATCACAGATTTTCTGAAATAACACATCTCTGGTGGAACAACAAATCCACCAGAAAAGTTTTTAAGATCTTTGTGTTCTTTACATTTGTGTTTGAATATATATCTGTCTGTATTGGCTTTAAGCAATTCACACACACACTTGTTTTCAGAAACACTTAGTCTTAGAAACTGCTCAAAACTTAAAAAGTTTTGAGATTTACATTCAACCCCCTTCTGTAAATCTCATTGTTAGTCCACTGGGAATAACAGTTTTGCCTTTTGACATGAATCACAAAGGTCATCAGGAGCAAATACTGATTTTGGAAATCCTCTCACAAGATTGCAGAACCATCAGAACTTGTTGAAAGTCTAGCTTCATAAATGGTACCATGCCTATAACCTTTCAGAACCACTTTTCCTGTATAATTGCTTACAACTTCACAGTGTTCTTCAAAGAAATCCACATGATAACCTCTGTCACATATTTGACTCACACTCAGCAGATTGTGTTTAAGTCCTGAGACAAGAGCTACTGTTTCAATGATGACATTCCCAAGATTAATATTGCCATATCCCAGAGTTTTTCCCATGTTGCCATCTCCATAAATAACTCCTGGGCTGGCTTTCTCCACAAAATCTAAGAGTAGGGCTTTATTTCCAGTCATATGTCCTGAACATCCACTATCCAATACTAGGATGTTTTTCCTATTGCCCTGCAATAACAAAGATCGCTAATGGTTAGTTTTAAGGACCCAGACTTGCTTGGATCCTTTGGCCTTTTTAAGTTTATTAGCATTTGTAGCGGATTTAATATCAGAGTTTATGCTAACATGCTGTTTATCATAACTTATATCAGACTTTGCATCAGACTTTAAACTAGAAGGAATTAAAGCAACTTTCTTCAAAGAAAATTTTATTTGATAATAATTATAGTATAAACTATAATATTCCTTACAAGTATAAATTGAATGCCATAAACTTCCACAATGAAAACAAGGATTTTGTGGCTTAAACCTAACAGACTGACTCTTAACTCCTGACTTAGGAGGTAAAGAGTTTATATTCTTATTTTTCCTGCAAAAAGAAGCAAGATGGTTAGAGTTTCCACAGTTATAACATTTCTTTCTAGGAGCATTAGGAACAGGCATATAATTATTGCTTTTATTCACACCTTCCTTTCCATTCCTATTTTTCCTAGCTGTTTTAACCTTATTGACATTCCTTATTTCTTTCAGCTTATGCTTAAGCTGTTTCTTTATCATTAAGCCTATGTTGACTTCAACTGGTTTATCCTGTTCTAATTTGTCAGAAGTTGACTTCTCCTTAACTTCTGTCACAAACTCTTTCATCTTTCCAGAATAAGACTTTACAGTTTTAGCTACAAACTTAAAAGGATTTACCTTTGGCTTAAAAATTTGTTTGATAACAATTGGCTCAATTTGTTCAGTTCCTTTTTCACTTTTATCATCTCCATAACCTAAGCCCTCTTTCCAGTTTCCACTACTTAATAAATTCTGAGTTATTCTGCCATAGTTAGTCCAAGTCCTGATAATCTCTTTTTCTTTTTCTAACTTAGTTTTTAGAGATTTATTCAATTTTAGCAATTCATCTCTAATATAAAAAGCATCATCTCTCTCTTTCTGAGTTTCATGGAACATAACTAACTCTTTTTCCAAATAATCATTCCTTTTCTTGTAAGCAAGATTTTCAGAAGTTAATCATTCATATGTTAAAGTTTGATCTCTGTAGCTAATAAACATGGTTTTAAGATATAATCTCAACTCAGTAATATCATCTGTCCAGCTTTTCTTCTTTGTGACAAGTGCCTTGCCTTTGTCACTCTTTCCTTTCTTGCAGTCAGGAGATATGTGGCCTCTTTCACCATAATTGTAGCATTTGACATTTAAGTTGTCTCCTCTGTCAGACTTTGCACTTTTGCCTTCATACTTTCTGAACCCTTTCTTATCAGTACTTCCATCTTTCTTAAAAAACTTCTTTCCCTTTCTGAATTTCCTGTAGGCTATTTTTGTGATACCCTTCACCATAAGAGCACACAATTTTATCATCTCTTCATCAGCATCTATTTTAGGTAATCTTTCAGTTTCTGAATCATCATCATCAGAACTTGATGATTCTGAATCAGACTTTGTGATGAGAGCTTTTCCTTTGCCTTTTTTTGAGACAGCCACTTTGGGAAATTCCTCCTCAGCCTTAAGAGCAACTGTCCTTGACTTTCTCCCATATCTCTTGCTTCTTTGATCCATCTCAAGTCCATAAGTCCTGAGCATACCATAAATTTCATCAAGAGCATAGTTGTCTCTTATAGTAGCAGCCTTCAAATCCCAACTTTCAGGAAGAGCTAAAAAGAATTTTAGATTTGAATCTTCAAGATCATATTCCTTGTCCACCAGTGACAGATCATTCAAGAGTTTGACAAACCTGTCATATAAGTCGGTTAATGACTCATCAGCTTTTGAGTCAAAGTGCTCATATTCTTGAGTGAGTATAGTCCTCCTGTTCTTCTTGATTGCATCAGTTCACTGGCATTTTGTCTCCAAAGCATCCCCTATCTCCTTTGCAGTCTTGTAATGAATTACCCTGTTTGACATGACATTATCAATGGCACTATGCAGCAAATGCCTTATCTTTGCATCCTTGGCAATGGATGAGATATCTTCAGCTGTATATTCATTTTTCTCTTTTGGTATGGTCTTTGTTGGCTGATCTACAACTACAACAAAGAGCTTGGTTGGCTTATATAGTCCTTCATTAATTCTGTCAAGGTATTCTGGATCCGTAGCTTCCAGAAACATAGCCATCTTCACTTTCCATATGGGGTACTCAGAAGGTCTCAGTATGGGAACCCTCATAGTCTCATATTGACTATGGATTTGAGTGTTTTTAGTTTCTTCATTTTTGGTGGGCTTGGTTGGATTTTCTGCTTCTTCAGACATGATTATTTGGATCTTTACTGTATGTGTGTTAACAGATTAGCTCTGATACCAATTGTTAGGTCACACAACACTGTATAAGGGGGTTGAATACAGTGTAGAATACAATCAAATCGATTTTGAACACAAGTAATAGTAAACAGATATCGATACAATAAACTCTGTTACAATGGAACTGTTCTCTCTCAATGATGAACAAATATCACGAGAGCCGCTAGGTTACAATGTATGATCTTCCCGATAATGATAACACATATAGTGTAAACCTATGTCTGTGTTTATATAGTACACAGTTACAAGATAACTTCTAATTGATATGGAATATAATTCTGTCTCCTAAAATATATCAATCAGATATCTTATACAATTCTTTAAGTCCTCTAACTCTTTCCATGCATATCTTCTTTTGTATTAGTCTCGATCTTCTTTCCTGTAAATCAGCTTCCTTCCTTAACTGTTAGTCCTCTCGTACTTAAGTTCTGATATCCATCTTCTGATATTTATCTTCTGATAATCTAAGTTCTGATATCCTTAAGTTCTGACTTCCAGTAAGTACTTATATTTCCTGTTTATTAAGATCTGAAAACTAAACATGAAAAATATTAGACATGACATCTCAAATATATCTAACATTAAATATGCAAGAATGTAAATAGAATATGAGAGTATTCAATTAACATAAGGAAATAAACAAGTGTTTAAAACTTTCTGGTGGATTCGCATTTCCACCAAAGATGTATATATTGAGAAAATCTTTGTGATGCAAAAATGCACACAGCTGCTTACAAGTATCCTATAATTTAGAACTTGAGAGTCTAAAAAATACAGGTTGTTTTCCATGTTGTTCTAAATCTTATAATTCTTAACTTCTAAAATACTTGCTATACTTGGTTTTACTGCGCCATAAGTGCACATAGGCAACGGTCTTTATCTAGCGTTGCACAAAAAGCGTTGCATTATCTACAAAATTTTCAGTTTATTGTAACACAGTAGAGAATGCGTTGCAATACATTAAAGCTACCGTTCCTAATAATTGTTAGTGTTGCACATCATGCAACAGTAAAGGTCATAGCGTTGCATTAGATATTTTTTTTATTTAATAAATGCTGACATGGAAAATAAATCTAAGGTGGCATGTTTGGTACCCTTAGTTGCTGATGTGGCATGGGGGTCCCATTGGAGAAGGTCAATTTTTGCTGACGTGTCATTTGTGGGCCCCACATCTGGGCCCACTGGTGACGTGGCATGCTGATGTAGCATCAGTGGCCCCACATGTGGGGCCCAAAATGCTAACGTGTCATGCTGACATAGAAGAAGTGGGGCCCACTTGCTGACATGGCTGATGACGTGGCTCTTCAGGCGTTGCATTTGCTTTCTGGTGTTGCAGTAGGTTATTTAGTGTTGCCTTAGGTATTGTACTATTCTTAAACAAATATCGTTATATTCATGTTCTAATTTTTTTTAAATCATTTTTAATTGATCCAACCATACGGATTATGTTACCTACTTATTTTAGAGATGTGTAATTTTTTTTAAAAAAAATAGATTTTATATCACGTGCTTTTATAATAGTCAAACCACGGTGCACACGGGTTCCCATTACGTAGTCTTGTTCCTAGTGGTGATTCTATTTTTTAAATTTTTTGTTCAACGATCCAACCATACGGATGATGATACCTACTAATTTTAGAGGTGTCTAAATGTTTTTGAAAAAAATTAGATTTTATAGCGTGTGTTTTTCTAATAGTCAAATTACGGTCAACACGGGTTCCTATAACCAAGTCTTGTCCCGAGTGATAATTCTATTTTTTTAAAATTTTTGTTCAATGGTCCAACCGTACGGATGATGATATCTACTAATTTTAGAGATGTCTAATATTTTTAAAAATATATATATTACATCGTGTGTTTTTATAATAGTCAAATTACGGTCAACGAGGGTTTCTATAACCAAGTCTTGTCCTGAGTGGTGATTCTATTTTTTTAAAATTCTTGGTCAATGATCCAACCATACGAATGATGTTAAAAGAAGAGGTTCTGATTAAGAACTCGATTTCTAGAGATTTAGAGGTTCTCGCATTGGGTCTTAATAGAGCAGCGAGGAGGTTTACCGGCTATGTAGTAAACGGATATAGATTCCATACCAAGTCCAGATATTCACGGTGCACCACACAAAATAGTGGTGTTTTTTTAACTACGGAGACCACTAGTTTTGCTAGTTCGAAAGAAGAAAATCCAGTATTTGGGAATGTTAACTATTATGGATCAGTCGAGGAAATTTTTGAACTAGATAATTGGGGGGGGGGTTTTAACGTGGTCCTTTTTGAATGTTGTTGGTACCAAGTGGAGAAGGATGAATATGGTCTTACTAAAGTAAATTTTAATAAGTTAAGCCATGAAAATTATCCTTATGTTCTGTCATCGCAAGTGCAACAAGTCTTTTATGTTCAAGATCCAATTCAAAAAATGGTTCATTATGTTATTAAGAAGTTGCCAAGGGACGTGTATGATGCTGAGAATGAGAATGCAACTGAAGAAGAGATCAGAAACACTACTTTAGATGATATCGATATTGATCCTACAATAGAATTTGAAGTTGGCGACATGAGTTGCTTCAGAGATGATGTCCCCCAAATACAAATTCCATTTTTGTCTCCCTAGATCACAAAACTTGTTTCTTATAGATAATTACTTTGCTCGATTTTAGTCATGTTTTATTTTTCAGATTAAAATATATTTTCCACTATCTATTTATAATTTGATCAAATATCGAGAAACTGTTTGATGATTCAGATTTAATGGTTAATTGTTATGTCATATTTGAATCATCCTAAAATTGTTCTTACACATTATGTGCATTTCTAATATTTATGTTCAATTTTAGCTGTTAGTTTCAGGAGATTATATGTTTTTTGTAGATTTGGTCTATATTTGTATTTTTTATTGTTAGCCTGTTCAATTTATTTTGTTTTAATTTCTTGACATACGGCACATTGTTGCTGTTAATGCCTGATTAGAAATATTAAAATTGTCTCTCTATGGTTGATATTTATGGTTCGGCTGTTTTGTGTTAAGTTCGAGGTGTTTATAATAATTTATATTGTGTAGATGTAGATGTACACCCACCAGTATACATGTTTTTATTCTGCATGTAAAAAATATAACTCGAAGAAGTATTTAAGCTGTCTATTATAATTTTTATAAACTTGACTGACTTTAATGACTTATTCTTAACAGGATGGATGACAAAACAGTTAATCTGAGGTTGCACTATGAAGGAAAGTTTAAGAAGACATCATATATTGGTGGAAAGTATTTTATTGTGATGGGCTTAGACGTTGAATCATTTTCTTATTCTGTGCTTATGGAATTGGTCAAAGATAACCTCCATTTTACTGAAATTGGAGGAATCTACACAAACAAAGGAAGAAAAGGTGGATCATAAAACTGTTGCCCTAGTTGTTGAAAAACTGGTAATTTTTTTTTTATTTTGCAAGTTTATTTTTAACACAATGATTTATATTATCATTGTTTGTTATCGTAAATAGGTAAATATATTTTATCGTGTCCTTTTAGGTATGCTTGTGTCTGATAAGTGGCATTTTATACCACTTAGAACGTCTTAAAATGGCTTAAATTGGTGTCTTGAAATCAAGTATTTTGTGTATTTGATGCGTTTTTCTAGTGTTTATGCATTTCAGGGTATTAGTTGTATTTCGGAGGAGGAATCATCAAGAATAAGCCTTGGCATGTGTTCACCATTGCGAGAGGAAAAGAACGGGCAGATTACGGCGAAGAAACGGAGCAAACCTGGAAATTTTCCAGTAGGGTCCTGCGCGCCCGCGCAGCAATGCTGAGCGGCCGCGCAGCAGCCTTGCGCGCCCGCGCAGAAATGCTGAGCGGCCGCGCAGGGTCGGGGAAAATAATATATTGTTTTAGACTTCTACTTCTGTTTGGCTTCCAACTTCTATGTAATCTGAGTTTTATGGGACTATTATATAAGTAGATTTGAGACGTTTTTCACAGAGTATTAAGAGGGGATTATGTTTTAGATTGTGTTTTGCAAGAAGCGAAGGAGATAAGGAAGAAGACCGATTTAGCACACAGCAACGAAGAGGAAGCATATATTCTTGTGATTCTTGTTTCGTTGTAACGTTGGATGCTAGTTTTCTTGCTTTGACTTATTTACTCTTGTGACGTACTCTGTTTTAATATAATTAGTTTAGTTGTTATTTTCTTGTGTTCATTTATCATGATTTCATATGAACCCATGATGGCGATAAGTTCTATTATGGGCTAGTCGTGATCATGGGGTTGCAACGGATTTATTATGGAATTCTTTAGTTAATTGTTTAATACTTTAGTGTGTGATGATTGCATGATATCTAGTATTGGTTGTGCATATTCGTCTTATGTGCGTCGCGAACATATAAGATAGGGTGTTAATCTCTTGTGAAGCGACAGTGGATCTTGAGATTTAGAACTTGCCATGCTAGCATAGGTTCATGTACGTTGTGCATGATTAGTGGGTAACTCTAACAGTTTTATTTACCCTATGTAATCAAAAGGAATAACTTGTGCTTAAATCATTGTGTTGTCAATTTCTGTAGACATATAGGAACTCAACATAATTGATGACTATTCAATTTCTATCTTAATTGTGGATGTTTGGTAGAATGGTATTAGTACAATGAAAGTTGGCTTTTATCAGTTTTGTGTTATTCGATTAATATCATCACTGTCACATGCTAAAGGTAATAACTATGGCTATAGAAGGAAGTAATAATGAAGTTGTGATCTCATGAGTGTTTTATTATTGATAAATTACAGTGTTAGTTAAGTGGTTAATTAAGTAGTTAATTATAGTTAATATTTAATCAACAATTTTAAGTGTTATTATCTTAACATTGAGAAGTAATCATACATTGGTGACTGAGTTAAATTAGACAATAACTTAGTCTGAGTCTCTGAGGGAACGAACTAGAAAGTATTCTATATTACTTGCGAACGCGTATACTTGCGTGAATATTAGTGCGTGATTTCGCCCTAACAAGTTTTTGGCGCCGCTGCCGGGGACTCGGCGTATTTGTTTAGTTTATGTACTTACCATCATTGGTCATTAGGACTCAGTGATTAGGACGTAGTAGTTAATTACTCTTTTCGGTTGTGTTTCAGGTACTTTAGTGCGTTTATGCAAACTCGTTCTCGTGCTCGCAAGAGGACCTTAGATACAGCTGAGGAGAAAGACGAAGTTCTTGATACACCGGAGAAGTTAGATTTTGAGGATTCAGATTCAGGAACTGAGCAGAAAGAACCAGTAAACATGGGAGATCATATTGTTCAAGCTGATCCAGCTCTTATGGATTTTTCTCGGCCTAAAATTGATGACATTCAGTCAAGCATCCTTCATCCGGCTATTCAAGCTAACACCTTTGAAATCAAGCCGGGCACTATTCAGATGGTGCAGAATTCTGTTTCTTTTGGAGGAGCGGCAACTGAAGACCCCAACATGCACATAAGGAATTTTGTCGAGATCTGCAGCACTTTTAAGTATAATGGCGTGACTGATGAGGCTATCAAGTTGAGGCTTTTCCCATTCTCACTGAGGGATAAGGCTAAAGACTGGTTACATTCTGAACCAGCTGGGTCAATCACTACGTGGCAAGATCTTGCGTAAAAGTTTCTGGTGAAGTTTTATCCAATGGCAAAGACTGCTGCTATGAGGAGAACTCAGTTTGCGCAGCAACCTACAGAATCTATGTGCGAGGCTTGGGAACGCTACAAGGAAATGTTGAGAAAATGTCCACATTATGGAATGCCGGATTGGATGGTAATCACTGGTTTTTATAATGGTTTGGGGGCTCAATCTCGGCCCATGCTCGATGCAGCAGCTGGAGGCGCCTTATGGGCTAAAAGCTATACTGAGGCGTACAATCTTATTGAGACGATGGCTGCAAATGAGCATCAAAACCCAACTCAGAGGATGACATCAGGCAAGGTAGCAGGTATTCTGGAAGTTGATGCAGCCACCGCTATTGCAGCCCAGCTCCAAGCGCTATCAATGAAGGTTGATTCTTTGGCTACGTATGGAGTTAATCAAATAGCTATGGTTTGTGAGCTTTGTGCAGGTTCTCATGCTACGGATCAGTGTTCTCTTGTCAACGAATCTGTTCAGTATGTGAATAATTATCAGCGACAACAGCAGCCTGTGCCAGCGACCTATCATCCTAACAACAGAAATCATCCAAATTTCAGCTGGGGAAATAATCAGAATGCTATTCAGCCACCATATCAGCAAGGAGTGAGTAAACAGTTTAACCCACCTGGATTCCAGCAACCACAGCAGTATGCTACAAGACAATCATATCCTCGACAGGGAAGTGCAGCTGCACCTACTAGTGCTGATTTTGAGGAACTTAAGTTGTTGTGCAAGAGTCAGGCGGTTTCTATCAAGACCTTGGAAAATCAAATCGGTCAATTAGCCAATGCAGTGCTCAATCATCAACCTGGCACTCTTCCCAGTGACACGGAAGTACCAGGCAGGAAGGAAGCTAAAGAGCAAGTCAAGGCTATTACCTTAAGGTCTGGAAAAGTAGCTGATGCTGAAAAGGCAAAAGAAGTCGAAGCTGAAGTTCGAGATGAAGAATCTAAGCAAAGGGAGAAAGCGGCGGAACCAAGGAAGACTACTGTTGAACACACTCTGCCTGAGGCTAATACAGGGGAGAAACAGCTCTATCCTCCACCACCTTTTCTTAAAAGATTGCAGCAGCAAAAGTTGGATAGACAGTTCGGGAAGTTTCTGGAGGTGTTCAAGAAACTTCACATCAATATACCTTTCGCTGAGGCTCTGGAACAAATGCCTAGTTATGCGAAGTTTATGAAGACTATTCTTTCAAGGAAGGTGAAACTGGATGACCTTGAAACCGTTGCTCTCACGGAAGAATGCAGCGCGGTTCTGTAACAAAAGTTACCACCAAAACTGAAAGATCCAGGAAGCTTCACCATTCCTTGCACCATTGGCAATCTAACTTTTGACAAGTGCCTTTGTGATTTGGGAGCAAGCATTAATCTGATGCCGTTGTCGATCTTTAAAAAGCTGGACCTACCTGATCCAAAACCCACATACATGTCGCTACAATTGGCGGACCGTTCCATTACTTACCCAAGGGGCATAGTTGAGGATGTGCTCGTCAAGGTGGATAAGCTCTTCTTTCCTGCTGATTTTGTTATTCTGGATTTTGAGGAAGATAAAAAGATTCCCATAATCTTGGGGAGACCTTTCTTGGCAACTGGTCGTACCTTGATAGATGTGCAAAAAGGAGAACTTACTATGCGGGTTCAAGATCAGGATGTGACCTTCAACGTATTCAAGGCAATGAAATTCCCTACAGAAGATGAGGAGTGCTTAAAAGTGGATGTGATTGATTCTGCGGTTACTTCGGAACTCGATCACATGCTAATGTCTGATGCATTGGAAAAGGCCTTAGTGGGGGAATTTGACAGTGATGATGAAGATAGCAACGAGCAATTACAATATCTGAACGCTTCTCCCTGGAAGCGAAAGCTAGATATACCATTTGAATCTCTTGGTACTTCTGACCTCAAGAACGCTGAAGGGAAGCTCAAACCATCAATAGAGGAAGCGCCTACCTTAGAGCTCAAACCATTACCTGAACACTTGAGGTATGCCTTTTTAGGTGATTCATCTACGTTACCTGTTATTATTTCAGCTGACCTTTCAGATAGTGAGGAAGACAAGCTCTTAAGGATTTTAAGAGAATTCAAATCGGCTATAGGATGGACTATAGCAGACATCAAGGGGATAAGTCCCTCATATTGTATGCATAAAATTCTGTTAGAGGAAGGTAGTAAGCCAACTGTGGAACAACAACGAAGACTGAACCCAATCATGAAGGAGGTGGTGAAGAAAGAAATTCTGAAATGGCTAGATGCATGCATCATTTATCCTATTTCTGACAGCTCGTGGGTGAGCCCTGTACAATGTGTTCCTAAGAAGAGAGGTATCACTGTGGTCGCAAATGAAAAGAATGAGCTCATCCCTACTCGAACAGTTACAGGATGGAGAGTATGCATGGATTATAGAAAATTGAACAAAGCCACAAGAAAGGATCACTTCCCTCTCCCATTCATTGATCAAATGCTTGACAGATTGGCGGGACATGAGTATTTTTGTCTTCTGGATGGGTATTCCGGGTATAATCAGATTTGTATTGCACCAGAGGATCAGGAAAAGACTACCTTCACTTGTCCATTTGGCACATTTGCTTTTCGTAGAGTTTCGTTTGGCTTATGTGGCGCCCCGGCCACCTTTCAGAGATGTATGATGGCTATATTCTCTGACATGATTGGAAATAACGTCGAAGTGTTCATGGATGACTTCTCCGTCTTTGGACACTCATATGATGAATGCTTGAATAATCTGCGCGTCGTACTCAAAAGATGCGTGGAAACTAATTTGGTGCTTAATTGGGAGAAATGTCATTTTATGGTGCGTGAAGGCATTATCCTTGGGCATAAGGTCTCTAGCAAAGGTCTGGAGGTGGATAAGGCCAAGGTGGGAGTCATTGAAAATCTTCCCCCACCTAATTCAGTGAAAGGAATCCGTAGTTTTCTCGGTCATGCGGGTTTTTATCGGCGATTCATCAAGGACTTTTCAAAGATATCTAAGCCGTTGTGCAATTTACTTGAGAAAGATGTGCCTTTCAAATTTGATGATGAATGTTTGGCAGCATTCGAGACTCTCAAGGAGAGTTTGATCACGGCACCAGTTATTACAGCACCAGATTGGACAGAACCGTTTGAGATGATGTGTGATGCAAGTGACTATGCGGTAGGTGCAGTTCTGGGATAGCGCAAGAAAAATCTCTTCCATGTGGTCTACTATGCGAGTAAGACTTTAAATGGGGCCCAATTGAACTACACCACTACTGAGAAGGAGCTTTTGGCTATAGTCTTTGGCTTTGAGAAATTTCGATCTTATCTGCTTGGTACGAAAGTGACAGTATTCACTGATCATGCAGCATTCGCTATCTGGTTTCTAAGAAGGATTCGAAGCCGAGACTCATTCGTTGGGTGCTTTTACTTCAGGAATTTGAGTTAGAGATCAAAGATAGAAAAGGTACCGAGAATCAAGTAGTTGACCATCTCTCTAGGTTGGAGAATCCCGATTCTACTTCACAAGATAGGACGTTAATCAATGAATCTTTTCCGGATGAGCAGTTGTTTGCAATTCAGGAGGAAGAACCATGGTTTGCAGATATTGTAAACTATCTTGTCAGCAATATAATGCCTCCCAATTTGACATCCGCGCAAAAGAAGAAGTTTCTGCATGAGGTGAAGTGGTATATATGGGATGAACCATATTTGTTTAGACAGGGAGCTGACCAGATCATCAGGAGATGTATCCCGTTTTGTGAGACGGAGGGGATATTACGAGACTGCCATTCCACGGTTTATGGTGGACACTATGGAGGTGAGAAAACGGCAGCTCGTATTCTGCAAGCAGGTTTTTTCTGGCCCACCTTGTTCAAGGATGCTCATCAGTTTGTTTTAAGGTGTGATCGTTGCCAAAGAGTGGGAAATTTGTCAAGGAAGGATGAGATGCCATTAAATGTGATGCTTGAAGTCGAGGTCTTTGATGTATGGGGAATCGATTTCATGGGGCCTTTTATCTCGTCTTGCAATAATCAGTACATTTTGCTGGCAGTCGATTATGTCTCAAAATGGGTCGAAGTTAAAGCTTTACCAACAAATGATGCAAAGGCAGTGCTAAATTTTCTTCATAAGCAAATTTTCACGAGGTTTGGAACACCTCGGGTAATCATAAGTGATGAAGGATCGCATTTTTGCAACCGTAAGTTCACTTCTATGATGCAGCGTTATAATGTGAATCATCGAGTAGCTACTGCCTATCATCCGCAAACAAATGGTCAAGCGGAAGTGTCTAATAGAGAGATAAAGCGCATTCTAGAGAAGGTTGTTTGTCCATCAAGGAAGGATTGGTCTTTAAAGCTCGATGAAGCTGTTTGGGCTTACAGAACAGCATACAAAACAACACTTGGGATGTCACCGTTTCAGTTGGTGTACGGTAAGGGATGTCATCTACCGGCGGAGCTTGAGCATAAGGCCTACTGGGCATTGAAGAAATTGAACCTGGATTTAGATGCAGCTGGTAAGAAAAGAATGCTTCAGCTTAATGAACTTGATGAATTTCGACTTCAAGCGTACGAGAATAACAAAATGTATAAGGAAAAGGTGAAAAGGTGGCACGATAGGAAGCTACATCCTAAGTTGTTTGTGCCAGGGCAACAAGTTCTGTTATTCAACTCTCGGCTCCGACTTTTTCCTGGGAAGTTGAAATCAAGGTGGTCTGGACCTTTTATTGTCAAAACTGTGTTTCCACATGGAGCGGTGGAAATTTTTGAGAATGATGCGGACCAAGCATTCAAGGTTAACGGTCAGCGGTTGAAGCACTACTATGGGGACATGGCAAACCGAGAGGTGGTTAGTGCCATTTTGTTGACTACGTGAGAAAGGAACGGAACGTCAAGCTAATGACGAAAAAGAAGCGCTGCGTGGGAGGCAACCCATGAATTGTTGTTACAGGAACCCTTAGAAGTTAATAACCTATCCAAAAACACAAAAAAATCAGAAAACAGGGGCTGAAAAAAAAAATTTCCAGAGACCCTCTGCGCGCCCGCGCAGCTATGCTGAGCGGCCGCGCAGAAATGCTGAGCGGCCGCGCAGGGGTCGAGTTCCAGAAATTTTTTTTACAGTTCAAAAAAAAAACAAAAACAAAAACACAACAACCCATTACAGCCCATAAACCCACGAATTCTTTTCCCATTACCCCATGATTTTATCCCTCAACCTCACTCCTAATCTAATTTAACCTACTCCACACCCTATATATACATACACCTATCCTACATATCTCCCACAACTTCCTACACTTAAACCCTCTCATAAACATCAAAAATCAGTTCTTACACACTTTTATTCACAAATCAATGGCACCCAAGAGAGCACGCACTATTGACAGCAGCAGCACAGTTCCTACTGCTGATTCATCAAGGGGTACTGCTGCGAGGCCTCGGTTAACTGACAGAGCCGCGGAGGAGGAGTACACTAGGCTGTTGGGGAAGCCGATTCTGAAGGAGAGGGGGTTTTTACCATCAGGGAGGGATGGTGAGTTGTTGCCCATGATTGCAGAGAAGGGGTGGATAGCTTTTTGTGAGTCACCCGAAGCAGTACCGATGAGTGTTGTTCGCGAGTTCTACGTGAACGCGAAGGCTGAAAAGAATGGGTTTTCTGTAGTTCGGGGGCTGACGGTTGATTATCATCCTGCGGCGATTCGCCGAGTGATTGGACAGCGAGAGAGGAAGCCCGAGGAGGAGAACTGGAATGAAAAGACTGCTGAGGATTTTGACTTGGATTTGATTTGTGCGACTCTCTGTCGACCGGGCACAGTTTGGAACCGCAGTCCAGCCAATAATGAGTATCGTCACTTTCCGGCGATCGCCATGAACAGGTATGCCCGTGCATGGAATGCATTTATATGTGCTAATATTTTGCCTTCTTCACATGCACACGAGGTCACAGTTGAGAGAGCACAGTTGTTGTGGGGAATTCTGAATGAGGAATACTATGTGGACCTTGGTGAGTTTATCTACCAAGGAATTCTGAAGTTTTTGAGGGGAACAAAGCATATGAACATCCCTTATGCATCCACGGTTACAAAGCTATGCCGTGCAGTAGGAGTGAACTGGCCGGCTCATGAGCAGTTGCAGTTGCCAGCAACTCCTATAGATTCTGGCACTCTGAATGGGATGCAGGAGTGGACCGGTGGTGAGCCTGAGGAGCATGGGCTGGGTTATCATCTTCCATGAGGGCGTCCAGCATGAGGTGCTACTATGGCCAGGCCAGGGCGTGGTGAGGCTAGTTCTTCGAGAGCTCAGGAGGGTGCTGGGATGGGTAATGCCCAGTATAGGAGGCTTTCACGGCGGATGGATGCCATGTATGAGACGCAGAGCAGGTTTGCTCAGGAGCTCACCCTTGCGTTAGGGACTGCTTTTCGAGGCCTTGGAGCTGATATCCAGTGGCCAGTTTTTGGTGAGGACTCTGCATACCCGCCGCCTGATACTCCACCCACTGAGGGTGATGATGATGATGACTCCGAGTAGGTATACCCTGTGTTCCTTTCTACTACCTTCACTGGGGACAGTGAAGATTTTAAGTTTGGGGGTGGTAGTTAAGGAATATTTTGTGTGTGTCATATAGTTGCATATTCATGATAGTTAGTTCATATAGTTGCATAATTTTTGCCATATAGTTTTTTTATATAGCTTTATTTGTTGGCATATCATATAGCTCATGCATATACCATGATCCCTTTTGCAATGATTTATCGACTGAATTGTGATATTGATGCGAGTGTAGTGATAACATTAAAGTGATATTAAGTTGTGTAGGTTGATATGCATGCTAGAAGCACTTGTATTGTCACTAAGTCTTAGAGAATGCTGAAGGACTAGATTGTTGTTATGATCTGATTATTTTTGAGGATAATCTATTTATTATGCTTAGAATTTGATAATAGGTTCTTAGTGGTAAAGGCATGAAAAAGAAAAAAAAATGGAGTAAAAATGGAATTTGTTGCTAGTTGTGGCTAGGCGTCAAATGGCTAGTAGCCGGCTCGCATGTTATGCGAGTAGTCTAGGGTTGAGCAAGATGGAGCGAAACGCACTTGCTCAGAGTTAAAAAAAAAATAAAAAAATAAAAATAAAATAAAATTTGCGTAATTGATCAAGAGTGGGCTCTTTGGTATTCGAGTTATTAAGTTCTTAGGGGACTTTGTGCCTAGTGACCTAAGGCTTTTAGAGTCTGGGATCCGCTAACCTAACGCTCATTACATGGATACCATTGTATAAGTCTTTTGTGGACCTCACTCACTGCACGGTCAAATAAGCATTTGCGTTGTAAATAAAAAGCACGATTCCTTAGTAAGCTCTAAAGTTCTTGTAGTGTTGTATATCACTTTGTGCCTAGAATTTTTATTCTTTGTATAATCGTAGGATTGCCTTGAGGAAAGTCTAGTCATAGTAATTGGTCTAGTTCCGAAGCATATCTGTTAAGCATTTGCACACACCACGTTTCTGGCGGTATGTCCGTTTGCATGAGTTTCTTGATCTTTAGTGTCTAACTGCATTCGTTGAGACGTGACAATTTGGTTGGTTAATTGTAGTAAGGGGGATCGTTGCATTTTCATATACATTGCATTCATGCATATTTTTATTTGTTTTTGAGTCTGTGACGCTTGAGGACAAGCATCGATTTAAGTTTGGGGGTGTGATAAGTGGCATTTTATACCACTTAGAACGTCTTAAAATGGCTTAAATTGGTGTCTTGAAATCAAGTATTTTGTGTATTTGATGCGTTTTTCTAGTGTTTATGCATTTCAGGGTATTAGTTGCATTTCGGAGGAGGAATCATCAAGAATAAGCCTTGGCATGTGTTCACCATTGCGAGAGGAAAAGAACGGGCAGATTACGGCGAAGAAACAGAGCAAACCTGGAAATTTTCCAGTAGGGTCCTGCGCGCCCGCGCAGCAATGCTGAGCGGCCGCGCAGCAGCCTTGCGCGCCCGCGCAGAAATGCTGAGCGGCCGCGCAGGGTCGGGGAAAATAATATATTGTTTTAGACTTCTACTTCTGTTTGGCTTCCAACTTTTATGTAATCTGAGTTTTATGGGACTATTATATAAGTAGATTTGAGACGTTTTTCACAGAGTATTAAGAGGGGATTATGTTTTAGATTGTGTTTTGCAAGAAGCGAAGGAGATAAGGAAGAAGACCGATTTAGCACACAGCAACGAAGAGGAAGCATATATTCTTGTGATTCTTGTTTCGTTGTAACGTTGGATGCTAGTTTTCTTGCTTTGACTTATTTACTCTTGTGACGTACTCTGTTTTAATATAATTAGTTTAGTTGTTATTTTCTTGTGTTCGTTTATCATGATTTCATATGAACCCATGATGGCGATAAGTTCTATTATGGGCTAATCGTGATCATGGGGTTGCAACGGATTTATTATGGAATTCTTTAGTTAATTGTTTAATACTTTAGTGTGTGATGATTGCATGATATCTAGTATTGGTTGTGCGTATTCGTCTTATGTGCGTCGCGAACATATAAGAGAGGGTGTTAATCTCTTGTGAAGCGACAGTGGATCTTGAGATTTAGAACTTGCCATGCTAGCATAGGTTCATGTACGTTGTGCATGATTAGTGGGTAACTCTAACAGTTTTATTTACCCTATGTAATCAAAAGGAATAACTTGTGCTTAAATCATTGTGTTGTCAATTTCTGTAGACATATAGGAACTCAACATAATTGATGACTATTCAATTTATATCTTAATTGTGGATGTTTGGTAGAATGGTATTAGTACAATGAAAGTTGGCTTTTATCAGTTTTGTGTTATTCGATTAATATCATCACTGTCACATGCTAAAGGTAATAACTATGGCTATAGAAGGAAGTAATAATGAAGTTGTGATCTCATGAGTGTTTTATTATTGATAAATTACAGTGTTAGTTAAGTGGTTAATTAAGTAGTTAATTATAGTTAATATTTAATCAACAATTTTAAGTGTTATTATCTTAACATTGAGAAGTAATCATACATTGGTGAGTGAGTTAAATTAGACAATAACTTAGTCTGAGTCTCTGAGGGAACGAACTAGAAAGTATTCTATATTACTTGCGAACGCGTATACTTGCGTGAATATTAGTGCGTGATTTCGCCCTAACAGTGTCATGTAAGAATTTTTATATATTATTTATAACATGGTGGGTATTTTATTCAAGTGTGGTTGTTTTTCGTTGCTACAAAATATGCCCAAGAGGTCCCTAGTTTTCATGCCCTGGTATATTATTTGTTTGAGTCGCTAAAGCACACTATAAATATGGTCTCACTGATTTTCTAATATTGGGTTGTAGATGTTTAGTATGTATTTAGTTACTTGTAAAGATGCTTATATATCTGTTTTAATATGTTTTTATTGTGTATTATGAACTACTGATAGCTACATGTCCAATATATTTTGCTCTAAGTGCCTGTGTATCTTAGATTTTGAATCTGTTTTTGCAGTATGGTTGCAGCTTTATGTCATTTCGATAAACGATTATGTCTTGATTATATAGTCGTAGTTTTATGTCTTTTTCTGGTCTAAATTTTGTAATACTGAATATTACTCCCTCTGTATTGATCGAGATCGATCAGGCTTTAAAACCACGAGTTTGCACTGATCAGCTTAGTATATTTGATTATATAAATACCCCTATTTTTTAGGCATTTAAAGGACTAATTTTGTACATTTTTGATAGAAAAAGGCTGATCCGAATCTTGAGCATCCAAGCGATGCTCAAATATATTCTATCACTCATAAACGAGAAGAAGGGCGGGAATACAAGTCAAATACTGAACAAATAAAGGAGAAACTTGTAAGTATATTTTATTGTATAGAGGCAGTTTATATTAATGGCATATTTAGCTACTGCACTAACCAATTTTTGCAGGAAAAAATTCAGAAGTTGATGGAAGAGGGAAAGGAGGCTGAAACAAATGCAGTTGCTTCAGATGGAAAGGCCCATGCACCAAACTGGCTACTAGGAAGGACCGAACTAAGTCTGTCTCGACGTCAACTAAGGCCTCAACTGAACAGCAAGTGCAAGAGTTAACTGAAAAGGTAAGCGTCCTTGAGAGCGAATTGGAGGCCAAGTTCAACAGGAAATTAAAAAATTGGGAGAAGTAAATCCTCGTATGACATTCAATCTCGAAGACGTATGTTCCACGCTTTCCAGTGATCAAGAGGAAAATGGTACTCCAGTCACTGAAGGCACTTAAGGCACTCAAGGCGCAACTTCTTAGTGACTTTGTTCTTTGGTATTTATGTTTATTTAAAGAAAGATTTGATGTACCTTTGGTGTTTTAAATTTATAATTAGGTGTATGTAGTTTGGTACTTTCGTATATTTAGAACTTGTTAGATGCGGGTTGTTTATGTTGGATGCCTGATAGGGCTGTTTTTGTTGGATGCCTGATAAGGCTGTATTGTTAGATGCCACTTATGGCAGGTATCATGTAAAAACAGACCAGTTATATCCAGATTTTATCTTTGCAAGTGTTGCATTTTCCAGAATATGATGTTGCATATTACATTATATTGTGTTGCACTTGATTACAATACTGTTATAATTTTAAAAATGGTGTTTAATAAAGTTGTATATACTGTTGCAATTGAATAAAATTGATGTTACATATGCACTAACATGGTGTTGCATAACAAAGTGGGCCCCACAGATGACGTGGCAATATGGGTCCCATTGCTAACGTGGAAAAGTGGGACCCACAGCTGACGTGGCAGGTGGACCCCATGTTGACGTGGCATGCTGACGTGGTAATGGGACCCCCTGCTGCTGACTTGGCATCTGATATGTCACTTTCCATGTAGGGTCTATTTTAATTTTTTGCCATGCCTTGTGCAACAGTAAGTGTTGTTGCCAATATCTGCCTCTACTATTGCAAAATCAGCATAATGCAATACTTAGAGGTGTTGCACAAAATGTTGCAGAAGGTGTCTACAGCCAGTTCCACATTGGCAACCCATCCCTTGTGTTTCCTATTACCTTATGCAACACCATTTAGGCCTTATGCAACTGTATAGTAGGGGTTGCCTATGTGCACTTATGGCGTAGTGTTTATATATCACCAAGTTACATGTGCAATAAGACAAAAACATTCCTTTTAGCTAAGTCCAATTCACATGTTTCTTCATTTCTATGTCTAATACAATCCAAGTTAGATACATATGCCCTAGTCTTTCTTTTTGGTGCCATCTTCTTCTGATAATAAAACAGGTGATATTTATTTAACAGTTTAATAAACAATTGACAGTATGTAAGAGAAACAATTTATCCTGTATTAATAACATGGTTTATTTAAAGAAAACGGTTACTGAATATAAAAATTAGAAATGTAAGCAGTTAAATAACATGGTTGTCCTGTTCATTCATTTATTATTATTTTTTTTTTAATTTTTTTTTCAATAGGGATTATAGTATGAAAAACTGTAAAGCAATAAAGTGAAAGTAAATGCTGTAAAACTGTAAAGACTGAAATTTAAATAAAAGAAATTTGAAAAGTTCAGTTTATATATATATGACACCAGCCTCAGGTGTAAATGCTTGATACAAAAAGTCTCGCTCCGCTGGAAGTCATCGGGGCTACAAGTCATACTACTACTACAGGTCAAAACCTACTACAGGTTAAACTACTAGTACACACATACATACTACTCACTAGGTTATACTATGCTGCCTCTATATACATCTATACTCTAAAGTCACTGTCTCATATGTCCCTGACTCAGAACCCTGGTGGCACGTGACTCAACTCCTCCTGCAATGCCTCTAGCACTGCCTCGGTAAGTTCCAATGCTCTACGATATGTTGTCTCTGTACTAATATCCTGCTGTCTCAGATCCATAAGTTGTTGAGAACTAACTTGGTGAATCTGACGTAACCTCTCCCTCAGTATGTAATCTGATCGTAATGCTCGGACGGGACCATCTGCCTGCGTCTCAAACAATCCAAGGATCTCTCTGGACTGGTTCTGCCATCGAACCATCTCCTCTCTCCGCCTGAAAACGCTGATAAGTAACTGTATGATGCTCACTAAGATCCGTGCTAGAACCTCGAGAAGGTAACGGCCCATCGACTACTATCTTGTAATAACCCCAATTTTTGGAAATTTTTGAAACCCTTATGAATAGTGATTTTGCAGATTATGCTGAATAAGAAAACTTTTCATGCCATAC
Organism: Apium graveolens; assembly: GCF_009905375.1. Taxonomy (NCBI): domain Eukaryota; kingdom Viridiplantae; phylum Streptophyta; class Magnoliopsida; order Apiales; family Apiaceae; genus Apium; species Apium graveolens. The sequence continues at coordinate 190,006,782 of NC_133655.1, read as the reverse complement.
TGTGTAGGGGTTCTGTTAATGATATTCTGAGATTTTATTAGTACTCTATATGGTATATAAGTGTATGTAAAGATCATCAGAATCCAATTCCGACACTTTAATTTTTCCCGGAAATCTACTAGATACGGAAAGAATTGAGTATAAGGTAACAGGATAAAAAGGATTTAAATAAAAGGATTATAAGAGAGGATCATAAAAGGATTAGAATGTATTGAGAAAGGTTAAGGAAACCCAAGTAATAAGATCCCAGGTATGATCCCTCAAACGATAAACGAAAACGAAAGTTAAGCGAACCGTATAACAGATCAGTGGTCAATAGGCAAACAATTAGGAAGTTAATCAAGGAGGTTAGGGATGATGAGGACATCCAACCAATGAGAAGAGGGCAAGTAAGAGATGATGACACAATAAGGTGATGCAAGCATGACATAGGGAAGGAGGAGGTGTGGTTGGTTTATAACCACACAAATATAAGGTTATTAAGGTAATTAACCAAAAACAAAACAAAAAAAACCAAGCTAAGCCAAACAAATCAAAAAACACAAAATCATTTCATTCTCATCATCTTGCTCTCGGCTTTTCTTCTTTTTCAAAGGAAGAAAAATTAAAAATCAAGTTCCAAGCATTGTTAAATCACAAGGTAATTATCTAAGGTTCCTTGTACATAGATATGGATATCCTATAAGTTTAAACTTCTAATTCCTTCACAATCTCTTCCAATAAATTAAGGAAGAAGATGGTGAATAGTAACCTTCAAGAAATAACTTTGGTTTTCTTGATTTTTTATGAAAGTTCAAGGTAGCTTAAGCATAGATCAAGGCTTCTTTAGGCTTCCTAGCTACTCACATCACTTCAAGGAAGGTATATCATCTCCAAACCCTAGCTTTACATTGTATATTAGAATGATTTTGGTTATTATGTTAACAAAGTAGCTTAATGCTTGTTGGTTTAAAGTTTGGGTTGGAATGGTGGTGAATTAAATGTTGAAATCTTATGGTTTGGTTAAAGGATTTAAGTATAGCTAAATTCAAGTTTAAGAATAAGTATAAATTGTTAATGTTGAGTGTTGGGGCTGTTATGATGTAGTTTGGATGGAGTTTTGAATGGGTTGTGAATTAGGGTTGAATTGTGGTGGATTTGGAATGGTATAAAATTGGGAAATCGCGTAAACATAGCCATCGTAATATCCGATTTACTTTAGACTGCTTTTGTTCATAACATTAGGACCCGAGAGCTAGGTTTTGAACATTGCCATGATTAGATAGTTCATGTTACGAGCTTCGTTTTGATATGTAGTTCGTTTGATTCCGATGTACGGTTTAGGAGAAACGACCGTTTTAAGTAACGGCGTTTCGCGATCGAACCATTACCCCTCGCCTTACTTTGAAACATAGGTTAAAGACCTAAAAAGGGTTAATTAGTGTATGAAACAATTATGTTAAGTGTGTTAGGCAGTTGATAAGACACTCGCGAAGGAATCGCCTTAAAACTCATAATGGTTAAATTATTAAAAATGGTGGAGCCGAGGGTACTCGAGTGACTTAAGAGAATCAGTAAGCGCAAAGCGAGCGTTAGAGTCTAATTTGGTTAAAGTATAGATTTACAAGTGACTTTGGTTTAATTCCAACTCACATGTTGTTTATAGGTTACCAGACTCCTCCCAAGCCATTAATAACCCTCAGCTGCTCAGGCAAGTTTTCTACCCGTTATACTGTTGTTGTGATGTATATGTATATATGCATGATCTTGTGATAAATGCATATTTGTTATTAGCAAATTCTTGCGATATATTGTAGCATGTGATATGGTATATATGCATGCCTGTTTCATATTCTTGATTTATATATCTGTTGGTTCAAATGCTTATAGTTGCATAATACCTATGCTAGAGATAAGCGGTATTTGAGTTTACCCTTAGTATAGGGGATCAAAAGGTGAACATATTTCTAAACCGGGAGTCGATGTTCCCGAGTATAATATATATTTTATATATATATGGTTATAGTTTTAAAAACTATTAATCGAATAAGATTTATTCGATAACTTTATATTATTTTATTGAATATTATTTTGAATATTCATTCGAGGGCTTATGAATCAGTTATATTATTTAATGAATATTATTTGAATATTCAATTGAGGATGTATGACTCACTTTATTTTATTTAATGAATATTATTTATAATATTCATTCGAGGACTTATGACTCCTTTATATTATTTAATGAATATTACTTGAATATTCATCTGAGGACTTATGACTCCTTTTATTTTATTTATTGAATATTCATTTGAGGATCTATGACTCCGATTATTTGCTGAGATATATTCTTTATTTTATTAAAGAATAAGGTGTCAATAATCAAACTCATTTTGATTATTCAAATAAAGATAGTACTTTCGAATAAGTATATCTTTGGTTATTTAATATTCGTTTCAAGTATAAGTTTTACAACTTCTACTTCAATTATTTTTATAAGGATTATCATTATGGGAATATTATTTAAATAATAATATTCAGATATTTTCTAATATATCGGGACTGATTTACTTTATTAAATCAGCAGTATTCCAAACACTTTTTAAAGTGTTTTTGAGTCTTCAAAATGATTTTTAAAAGTTAGAGCGGATCCCAAAACTCATTTTTACATTTAAGATCTTCCTTTCAAAGGGGATTTAAATATTCGCTCAAAACCTGGGGGATCCGGCTCAGTGGTGTATTTTACATTCGCAACATGGTTGCTGTTTTGATAAATTAATTGATTACTTACCCAACGTTCGGGAAGTAAGTCCATCTATTGAGTCGGCATAAGCAACATAGGCTCAGTGGGCGTCCATGATAGTGTAAGTGGCTCAGTGGGATTCCATCAAATGCATAAGTGGCTGAGTGGTAGTCCACCATAAGGTCCTATTGCGACCAGGGTGATGACCAGTGGGGAATTCATCCATCTACTAGTAGAAAAGGTTACTTATTGGTATCTTTGCCTGATCAGCAAGATATCAGGTTTATGCCAAAATTCTTTCCTTTCCAAATTTATTGGATATTGCAATTCTGTTCATACTTTACATGACAGAGGTTTTTAGGAAACGTATGTATATATATAGGTGTATATATATATCGGGACTTAATGAAGTATCTCGTAACTTCATTATTATAGTGATATTCAAAGATTTAATCAATTCAAATCTTGTCTTGTAGTCTCATCTATGTGATGAACTGTTGAAAGCTCATTATAACTTGAACGGTGGTAGTTCAAGTAGTATTTGGAAAAGATATAAGTATATTGGAGTATCTTGTAACTTCATCTTTTAAACTTATATCTAGTAAATGATTATCTTATGCATAACAAAGATTTTCAGAAAAACGTTGAGACAAGGTTAGATATATGAGATCACCTTGCAACGATATTTTTATACAGTTATAAACTGGAACTCTGTGTATATTATACATGTCAGAGGATTTCAAGAATTGTGAAAAGTATATATATATGTATATATATATACTGAATATTTTGCGACTTGGTCGCGTTAAGATATCAGCTTGGTTCATTTCTTTTGACCAACACTTTCATGAGTACTATGAGTATGCTCATATATTGTTAATCAGTATACATATTATTTTGGTGGGCTTGTTGCTCACCCTTGCTTTCTTCTTTCATCACACAACATCAGATAGATAAGATGAACAGGACCAAGCTCCCAATTCGCAAGCGGATAGGAAACGTTCCGGAGTTTCCTATAGGCGTTTATGTCGTTGTAGCTGAGGTAGGACCTACCAATAGGCTAGGCTTTCAACTTTTGATGTACCAGATTTATGTATATTTATGAATTGTAATAATGGCAAATAAATGTAAATTTATTCAGAAACCCTTTTAAGGTGTATTGACATATAATTGTGGAATAAATGACTTGTTATTATTTTTGGATAATCATCTCTGAGACTATAACTTGTGGTGTGTGTTTTTATTGTGGGGTCACAGTACAGAGTAGTTGATTATTTATTAAGATTGGGTGTTATTAAGGGAAATGGAACTCGTGACAACCCGGATCCCCGACCCCGGATTTGGGGGTGTTACAGAAGTGGTATCAGAGCTAAGCGTTATAAACCTCAGAGATGATATGACGTTAAGATAATAAGTTCACTAAGATAATAAGAACTCTTGCCAAGTTCATAGTCGGGCTACCTAACGTAGTACTGACAGTTAAAACCCTTATGGGAACCCTTATAAATATCGTAATAGAAGCGTAGTTCGTTATCGTATATGGTAGCGGGACTCCGAACCCTGAGGTTGAGAAGCGACAGCGCGATGATGTTTTATTACTTATTGGAGATCAGATTGTGGATCCGATAGAGCGTCCTAACGCAGGACCCGATGATGTTCATATTGAGGATATAGCAGTTGAGGATGTTGTCCTAGAAGGGATTGTTGCTGAGGCGGATCCCGTGGGGGATCCTGAAAAGAATGAATAAAAGACCACTGAGGAATTGATAACCATGGTTAGGGAAACTACCAGAGGTAGGATTGGCCGGTCACTACCGGAGGTTCGTTCAAGTTTGTAAAGATAGTAGCCCCTTTAACGCGGCTTACTCGTAAGACTGAGAAGTTTGAATGGACAGAGAAATACGAGAAAAGCTTTTAACAACTGAAGCAAAGGTTGATTACGGCCCCTATGTTGGCATTGTCGGATGGAAAAAGGAGATTTTGTGATTTGTATTGACGCTTCGCATAAGGAATTAGGGTGCTCTTATACAGCACAACAAGGTACTCGCGTACGCGTCAAGAAAATTAAGGGAATATAAAATTCGATATCCCCACCCATGAGCTTGGGCTCGTGGCAATAGTTTTGCCCTAAAGATTGGAGGCACTACTTGTATGGAGAGAAGTGCGAGATTTACCTAAGCCATAAGTGCTCTAGTACATTTTCACGCAGAAAGAGCTCAATATGCGCCAAATGAGGTGGTTAGAGCTAATCAAGAATTATGATTGGGAGATTTTTTATCATTCAGGGAAAGCCAATGTGGTGGCTGATGCCCTTAGTAAAAAGGAGAGACTCAAGATAATAATGTCTTTGGGAGAGTTTATAAGAGATTTTGAGAAAATGGAAATAGAAGTGAAGGTAACCGGAGCCGGTACCGAAAAGCTGTTTGAGATTGCAATACAGACCAAATTTTTGGAAAAGAACATATTGTGCCAGAAAAAGTGATGAATGAAGGCAGAGAGCCAACAAATAGATATGAGATTAATATCGAGAAAGATGATAAGGGAATAATGAGGTATTCCTATAGAATTTGGGTTCCAAATGTTCAAGAGCTTAAAGATGAGATCTTAGATGAAAGTCATAGTTCAAGGAATAAGATTAAGGGTAAACCCTGAATGTGATAGTCAGGGAGGACGCCATCAAGATAGAAGGAACCCATAACATAATGAAGTGGAAAATGTGGATTTTAACGTATAAGATAACCCCAAGTATGGGAGAAGGATGAAACATTTCATACTAAAGAAACAGAAAGTCGAGTAAGGAAAGGAGACCCGAGACGGTACTCCTATACGGCAATTCATGGACCTGTCTAAAAAGGACTTAGACTATTATCCCCAACCACCACCTTGAGGAAACAATGCGGTAGGAAATTCTTTCATGACCTTTAAATCGCTAAGCTCTTAGAGTTCCAAGAAACAGGTTGACCCAGTCGGGGCAAGAGCCTGGCTAAAGGAAATATAGGAATCATTTGAGATTCTAAATGATTGATGAATCACAAAAGACTGTTTTGTCACTTACCCTCCTAAGAGAGAGGCCACCCGCTGGTGAAAGGCCAAGGAAGGCACAGAGCAAGAGATTATAATAAACTGATTTAAGTTCAGTCAATTGTTTTCAGGAAAGTACGTCCCAAGGTTATGGAGATAGTGTAAAAGCTTTAGAGCCAGAACAGAGGCAGACGAGTATGATGAATTATGAATCTAAGTTGTAAAAGTTATTAAGATTCGTTCTGAGGACACAAATCCAGAATGACGGGATGTTGAAATCAATGCTTATGTTGTGTTAGTTCATGAAATAATGATAAGAGAAAGGAAAATAAAAAGAAACTGAAGTGGAGTGGAATATAAAGGCAATAGAGTTTGAGGTATGATAAGGGAGTTGGGTATGAGGAAACCCTAAAGACTCGTAGCAATAGAAATAGAAAAGTATGCATTCGTCAGGATGAGGGTGATTCACCATGGGTTAAAATTGATGGGTGAAGGCATAAGAGATACATATATTTTATCCCCTGTAAGTTGGGAGGATTCGAGGAAACCTTGAGATAATTCGAAGGATAAATAATGAGACGCGGATAGACTGAGGAGACAAGGAAGTAAGAAATTAGGAAAATTGGATGAAGGAAGTGACCTTCAAGAATGTGAAGTGTAAGACCGGTGGCTCGATACCCAGAAAGGGAGACGCCAGGTATGAAGATATCCCAACATTGAGGTGACTATTGAGATAAACAACGAAAGTAAATAAGGAATTATTAAGGAGAGGTTCACGTTGAACACGACCAACATCTTCCAGAACATCCTTGTTATCGTTATCAAATTAGGCAAGACAAGCGGATAACCGTTGTTATCTTTTGGAGGCCATATTGATTGACCCCCTTTTTAATACAGATGTTATGGTGAAATTAGACATATACTGTCGAGGTGGGAATGATTGAATAAGACACCCTTATCAGGGATATATGACTTGATTTATCCATGGAAGGATGCAGGTACCTTTTAAAGGTGGAATTAAGGATAGAACATCGGTAACTTAAAATGAATCCTAGGGGAATGCATAAAGGTTGGCATTTCACCCTTAATAGGGATAGTATGAGTTTTGACAGTATGAATTGGAAAGGATTAAGGTAACAACAACCTTTAAGAATCAGTGGAGAAATTTTCAGAAGTATATAGACAATGGTTCTAGTATTAGTAATGGTATTTGATATGCCCTATATCTAGGGAATACAGGAGGAACGATTCAAGGATAACCTTAGAGGTTTTACAAGGAGAAAGGTAATATTAAAATTCTCAAGAATAGAAATGTTGATAAAGGAAATATGACGTAATTATAATGATGCCAAGTGGGGCATGTGTTAAACCACGAGCAAGTATGGATCGAACCAGTAAAGGTCGAAATGTTCAGGGCAATTAGGACTTAAGATAAAAGATGTTCTAAGTATGATTGAGAGTCAGTTGTGACAGTGATTAACCTCTAAAGACTGAGGCAATAACTTATGGAAAAAATGTTGATATTTTTTTTACTTATCTGATTTTAAGGAAAACATCTTCACATAAGCTGTGATTGAAATGAGGTGGAAAATTTATTTGGATGTGGTTAAAATGACATTGACTGTAAGGAAATTTTACTATCAGGAAAGGCCAAAGAGGTGGCCGACACTTTAAAGGTAAGAGGATAATTATAGGCGCTTGTGCCAAAGGAATACAGTGATGATGGTTAAAGCTATGAAGGTTGTATTATGGTTTGGAAGATTGACATTCCTTCTGATGACTGTGCAATACCCAACCGTAATACTAGTTGGTAAAGGTTTAATTCATGTAATCGCCATGAGCGGGCTATCTATCTTAGAAGGTCCTATCTTGAGAATAATCCAGGACATGTTTCAAAAAGGACTAAACGAACCTTTGAGTTAAGTCTTCTATTGAAGCATATGATTAAGAAGGTATTAACCTGCTATCGTTGCTTTTGACTGAAACTCTTCTGCAATTTTATCTACTTCATATCATGAAAGTACGTCAGAGTTTGGAGTGTTCTTCATGAATATGAATGGTAATTATGTTAAAACTCCTAGAAGAATTTGATACGACAGGTGTGGACCTCCGTATGGTTAGCTATTAAGATTTCATGAAAGTGAATGACGACAGTAGGTCAGTGGTGGACCATAGTAATGCAGCAATGATTCTGCGAGTAATGAGCTGATTACAACCGTGAGAGTTGTATTGGAATGGATGTTGAGATTGAGTACCACTAATCGGGTCGTGGTATGTATAGTTATCATTGATAGACTAATTAAGTAGAGTATCTACCTATTGAATATTTATTCCTTCTTATGAAAAGAGTCGTATTACTATATGAGGAAGGTTGCGTGCAAGCATAGAATTCTAGTAACGATGATGTCTAGAATGAGATCCCAGATTCGATTTTCGATATCGAGGAGTTTCAAAGGTGATTGTGTATAAGCTCGAGGAAGAGCATGGGTCCATAGAATGATGGACGGAATAGCAAAATATTTAGGCATGTGAAATACGATGCTATAATACTTGATGTTGATATAAATACATATATGTTTTGTTCTCCTATGACAAACCTCTATAGTTCAGAGGTAGGTTCCAAGCCAGATATTTTGTGGCGTATATTTTTTTTATATTACAATTCTCTTCAATTCGTTCTTTTCTCTTCTTTTCATTTCATATAAGCTGAGAAGAACAACCCTTCCAGAAGGGGTAGGTTTCCGAATGACTATCTATCTTGTGATAGAAGCCGAGTAGGATACCATCTATTGTTTAATTGCTTGTCAAGTACTAAAGGCTGGCCACCTTCTGTACTAACTATGCAATGTAACAAGTGTTCATGATCATAGTGATCTCTCAATGAATTCCTTTTACTTCTATATGATGGATCAAGCTTTCAAAAATAGAAAAGCTGAAAAAGAGAGTAAAGTTTGGTGTATTCGAATGGAACACTTCGTGATACTAAGGTTGACGTGGTTATTAAAAGGTTATAGAACGCTAACGAGCAAAGTATA